>NC_081409.1:565523317-565841314 GCF_030272615.1 Cryptomeria japonica | reverse complement strand
TGCAATGACAAACATACCAACAATTGGGATCAGAGCCTTGGGTCACAGATTTGAATCCTAGGAGGTGTCCTTCATTCCGTTGGTGCGGAACCCTCAGTCAGTGTTGAGGGGGAGATTGTTGACTTGGTGTTCAGTGCCTCCTTCGGGGTTCACAACATGGCTTAATCGCCTCCTGTGGATCTAGGTAAGTTTGGTGTTTGTGACGTTCATTGACAGCTCGAGCTTTTGGCATAACATAAAACTTACCAACACCAAGGCGATTGTCAACCAATATATCACCAATGGAGATAATACCCAAGGAGAACCAACACTTAACAAATCAATATTGATTTAAAGCAAGGAGTTTATTATTTAGTTGAACACCCCACCACAAATATCTATCCAAAACTGAGTATGAGGCCCCCGCCCCCCTCCCCCCCCCCCCAATTGCTCCTCTAGAACACAAAAGTCCCCTAACCTGGGTCCATGCCTTCCACAGACATGTAAAAATGACAGAACCAAATGTTTAAATCTCAAAGTCTCCCATTAGCATGTCACATAATCCAAGGCCGCTCCATCTATGTCTTTTCTTTGGTTTTGATAGCTTAATATTGTTTCTTACCAGAATCTTCCAAGGCTCATTGCCTTGAATAGCATTGAAGATCCATTTGGAGGCCAGGGCAGCCCCATGAGACTTTGTGTCTCAGAGGCCAAGACCTCCATATTTCATGGGCATGCAACACCAATCCCATGCAACACAATGCCTCTTCCTGGCCCCTATTCCATCCAACCAAAGAAAGTCCCTCATAATACTATCCAACTTATTAACTTGGTAGTTAGCAAATAGCCATTAGAAGAATAGTATATTTCATGAGAAGCTAGAATCTTTTGTACCACTTGAATCCTACCAACAAGCGAGAGAAGGTCTGCTACTTGTGGTGCTTCTTTCAACTTTAGTATAGATCCAATCCCACATGTCCTTAGTTTAAGGGGAGACAACAAAGGGGAACCCTAGATACCTAACAATTTTGGATGGGCCAGCGCAAACCCAACCTTTCCTAGGGCGCCGGTCATGGGGGATCTCTGACCATCCAAGCACTGTAGATTTATGAGGAGCCACCTTTTCCCCAGAGACATCACAAAACAATTGGAGCCTATTTGTATTTGATTTTATGTAAATACTTTGCTTTTTGAATTATTTTTCTATTGCTCTTTGCATCTCAGTACTGTTTGGTGATCAAAAGAGAGACTAACTACCTAGAAAAACACACAACAAGGACTAAACCTTAAGTTGCTACACTGTAGTTGACTCAAATCAGCAACTAAGGATTATTACCACTTGAAATGGGTGCCTCAAATTGATGAAGGACCTTGGCATCAACACTTGGTAGCAAGGAGAAGGGTCAAACCCTTGTATAAAAGAAAATACATTGAAATTTTTGCAGATCCAAAAAGTCATTTCCCATCAACAATTATCCTTTGAGCTTACCTCATAATTCATACCAAACTTCATAGAAGGTCAAAAGACATCGTGAAAGTCCATTGAAGCCATCTGTTGGGTCATAGACATCGAGGCAACATTGCATGTGAAGCTTTAGGATAGAGGCATACCTTGTGCTAAAAAGGCATGAAGGAAAAGGAAGGGCCAAAAGTCAAACACCTACCAAACTTAGGTGATTGAAATTTTTTTGTCAACAATTAAGGGTCAAGGTGAAACTAGGAACCAAGTTTGCGATTTTGGTGGTTCTTGGAACCACCAAAAATTTCAATGCCATTTTGTAGCTTTCCTTGAAACACAGATTCGTTGGGTTGTCCCATAGAGGAAATATGTTTTTCAATAAGAAAATCTCAGGGGTTTGTAGGCAACACACACCTAGTTTTTTCTGGGCCAATTTTAAATGATTCGTTGGGTTGTTCAACAAAGGAAACACGTCTTTCAATAGAGAAAACTCAAGAGTTTGTAAACAACACACACCCAATATTTTCTTCATGAACGAAAAAACAATACAGAGGGATATTAAGATGCAAACAGATTTGAAGGTTGAAATAACCATAGAAAAAGAAGCTATTTATGATCCTCCCAAAGATAGCTAGAAACGTAGCTAATGCATCTTTTAAATTGCTCCATATTGCAAGTGACCAAACAAAGAATTTTGTAAAAGAAGATAAAAGGAAATTAGTTTCCTCGGTTCGGGAGGAGTTTAAGGAAAAAAACACAATATCCACAACAAACAAAGAGGAAGTGGAGGAACGATTGTAAGACCACAAAGACATGCACAACCCCACAACTACTCTTTTATGGTCATTTGAACTATATGTAAATGAGCTCAGGTTTTTTAAAGAAAGGATTAAAGTTATAGAGGCAAAGGAGAAAATTAGGGAATCCAAGCTAAAATAAATCGTAGAATTCAGTGGAAATCTTAAAAAAGAAAATAAGCTGCTCAAAGAGGAAGTTGCAAATTTTTTAAATAACTATGGGAAAGGGATAGGAGTTGATGGCTTTCAGGAAAGAGTTACAAAATTCTAGAACAACAAAAAATAAGAGCTTAGAGTCAATAGCAGTAAGTGACAAAAAAAATGGAAGAAAATCAATCAACAATGGAAAACATAAGAATAAAAGAAAGAAGCATAATAGACCAATTAGAAGAGGTCAAATCTTGGGCACAAATTGTGAATGGTCCATCAACTAAGAAAATAAAAATCATAGTAAAACAAAACAGGAAACAATTAAAAGAAGAAAAAGACAAAGAAGACAAGGCTACAAATTTCATAATCAAAGGATTGAAGGATTTTGGTGAGAAGGAAAGGACTAAGATTTTAGTAAGAGATTTTCTTAAGGATAAGTTCAAATGGTCGGGCAATTTTCAACAAGCAAATAGGATTGGAAATAAAGTGGAGGATGGCAGAAATCGATATGTAAGGGTTACCTTAAGATGTGTGGAAGACAAGAATACAATTTTAAAGAATAGGGTAATGCTTAGAGGCACTGCATTCTACTTTGAAGAAGACTTGACATTTACACAACAAGATGAGCGAAGGAAAGAATGGGAGAAAGTGAAAACAACAAGAGAAGAAGGAAAATGGGCTTGGTTGAAAAATGGTAAAGCCCAAATTAGGGACCGATTTTCACACAAGAAATAGGGATGCAGGGCCCACAGGAGTATCTTCATATTGTAAGTTGGAATTGAAGAGGTTACCCATGGAGAAGAGGACCAGGGTTGGGGCCCAAAGAAGAAGGGAAGTACATTATTATTCTTACAGAAACACATGAGCATGAGGGTTGCAAAGTTCTGGGATTTGAAGGTTACAATAAAGTTTCAATTTAAAATGAAGGGTCTAAAATAGGTAAAGGACATGGAGGAATTGCAATCTTAATCAAGGAATCATGGGGAGGTATTGTAAAAATTGAAAAAGAGGACTCAAATAAACAATTTATATGGTTAAAAATAGTAGATAATGAGGTCACAATTTGGTTGGCAACATGTTAATTTTCCCCAAAGAACTCAAGATTTTACAAAAAAAAGGAATTTGGATAGTGAAGATCCATATGCAACGTTAAAAAAAGACATATCCACTTTAGCACTTCAGGAGAGATTATGTTGGTTGGTGATTTTAATGCAAGGAATGCAAATAATCAGTAGATTTAGTTAGACAATGAAAGAGGAGGGGATAACAATCCGTTATGGTTAGAAGAAAATGAAAACGAACTTTGGGAAAGGGTGTCCCAATATGGGTAGGGGAACGTGTCTCATTTTGGAGCGAAGCTCTTAGGGGTTTGTAGCTTGTATGGTCTGGTTATTTGTAATGGTATGAATAATTGGCCATAATCCAAAGGTATTACATGTAAAACATACAATGGCCAAAGTGTGGTTCATTATGATATATGCTCTCATAGACTGCTGGATTTTAGCATTGGGAGCTACCCCTTTGAGTTGAATTTTTATCACATGCCACTCCTTATCAAGTTTGGCAGACACACTAACAATATTAAAAAAGGAGAGAGTCAAATCTTGCATAAGAAGGATCACCCGCAAGGAAAGATCATTATAAATTAGGAAAACCAAGAAATATTTGTTGCTGCACTGGATCAACAACTCCAAATAGCAGAAAGTAAGATCTCATGCAAGGAGAATAAGGGAGAGAAATGCTACTTCTACAACAACTTGTTGGTTCCTTTAATTCACAAGGCTCTAAAATTGTGCAAAAGATCACAACCTAGGAAGGGAATTAACAATACTTTCGCATCTAACCCATGGTATGACAAAGATTGCAAAGCTACAAAAAGAACCGTCAAAGAGAAGAATTCAGACAAGGAAATCAAGATAAACTATGTCAAATTGAGAAAATCTAAAAAAGGAAAGTTATGCCATCTCAAGAAGGAAAGAGTTAATTTCTTTGGGTAAACACAATCCCAAAGGATTTTAGAGAGAACTTAAAAAAAGGAGAAAGAAAGTAGAAAATAATACCATGGATGCACAATGGTTAGACTATGCGAAACTTCTTTATGAGCTAGTGTAGGATAAATATAGCCTTCCTTTAGTGAACACTTCCACCAAACTTTTCTCGGTGGAAGACGTCAAACAAGCTATAAAGAGATTAGAAAGTAATAAAGCACAAGACATTGATGGTATCCGGGATGAACTCTTAAAGTGGTGAAAAGAGTAGCTTGCCCCTCACATTTGAACAATATTTAATGAAGTCACTCAAAACGGTTTTCCGAGGGAATAGACCACTAGCGTGACTATCCCCCTTCAAAAGAGTGGAGATCTTAATAACCCATCTAACTACCATATTATTATGGTCAATCCACTTCTTGGAAAGCTCTTTGGGGGCATGATAGAGGATAGAATCAACAACTGGGCATAAAAGAAAGAAAAAGGGCGAAGGGGTAGGTTGGGTTTAGGCCAAGGCACTCTACCATCAACCACTGCATCACTCTTCAACACCTTCTTGAAGAAGTATGGGACCTCCAAGGTAGGGAAGCCTTTTGTTTCTTTGTAGAGTTCAAAAAAGCATTTGACATTGTGCTTAGAGACAAACTTTGGAAAAGAATGGAAGAACTCAAGATTTCGAATGAGCTTTGTGTGGCAGTACATAGGCTTTACAAGAAAGTTAGAGGTAAAATCATAACTAAAGAAGGAATGTTAGAATGCTTTAGAAATGATATTGGAGTAAAACAAGGATGTCCCCTCTCCCCCACTGTATTTGGGTTGTATATTGATAAACTTGAAGAATGGATAAACAAAGCTATTGGGGAGAGTGTTCACTTTGATGGCTATGTGGTGAAGCTACTTTTACGTAGATGATCTCTTTCTAATTGTAAAAAATGCCCATGGTTTGAGAGAACATCTGAAATCTTTAGAGACTTTCTATTAGGAGGTCGGGATGCAAGTGAACACCAACAAACCTAAAATCATGATTTTCTCCTTAAAAAGGAAAAAGTAGCAGGATAATTTCATTTTTGAAGGAAGTTCATTAGAAATTGTGGATGAATACAAGTACTTGGGTATTGATTTTCATAAAGGTTCAGCTGGGAGACGTGTAGAGCAAAACAGATACAAGGGGGTTGGAGAGCATCCTTTCTACTGCAAAACATGTGTAGGCAAGTAGAGTTATGGGATTGTAAAACCAAGAAAACCCTTTTTGGTTTGCTGGTCACACCGGTGGTTCTCTACGGTTGTGAAGTTTGGGGGAGTAGCCTATCAAATTACAAATGGAAACAAATAGAAATAGTTTAAAAGCATATTCATGATCACTTGTAATTTCAAAGTCAAATCAATGGTCCCATATGATATTTTTTTAGTTGATGCAGGTTTGTTTCCAGTGGAGGCCTTAACAAGAATCCATTTTCTAAGCTATATAAAAAAGTTGAAAAGATGAATGGTCATAACTAGCCCAAATGATTGTTGAAGAGAGGCTAGATCATAGAAAGAAGACATGGATGAAGAAAAACATGAAGTGATTGAGTAAATGGGACATTAACTCACAAATTTGGCCTGACACTAATGAAGAGATAAAATTATTTGCGGTCGAAAAATTCAGGGTTGCCATGTGGACAAATAAAACTGGTCAAAAAAAGCTCACTATATTAAAGAGTTCAACCCAACATGGAAGCATGATGAAAAAGATTACTTGCAGATGGAAATTAAAGGTAAGGCTAGAGTACTAGTGGCACGATTGAGAAATGAGTCTCATCATCTAAGATGTGAGACAGGTAGATGGAGGATCCCCAAAAAAGTGTGGGAAGAAAGAATTTGTATTTTTTGTAGCAAAGTGGTGGTTGAAACTCAATGCCACTTTATCTTTAAATGTGCTTCTTACCAAGAAATTCATAGTCAATATGAGATCAACTTGAGGGATGGTTGTCTAAACCAACTTTTTGAGGAAGCAAGGCTTCACAATACCACTAGTTTCCTGATAAAGATCATAATCAGAGAGTTTCCATCGAGAAGAACCTAAATATGGCTTAAGATGTGTTTCTTGGTCCCTTAGTCTATTGGTCTCATGGACATCATTAAAACTCATTCATTCATTCGACCTTTATCTTGCTTCTTGAGTTTTTTCCAATCCACCATGCTTTCCTCTTCTCCCTTTTTCTTCTACCTTCTAAGTCAACAGTTGATGGTGCACCAAGAACTAGGAATTGATTGGTGGTTATGATAGTTCCAAGAACAAACGTCGACGTTGATGGAGTTCCTAAAACTAACAAAAGCTCCATTTGTCCATAAACTGTACAATTTAACTTCAAATTTTCCCGAATTTGAAACATAGATATCAATTTGGAAATTTTATAAGATGCAAGGCACAAACAAATCCTATACTTACTGAACTCTTTGGATTCTTGATTTTTTAGGATTTGACTAAGGACATGAGAGGGGCATACGCAACTAATAACACATTTTCAACCCGATGACCCTCATGGAATTTCTTAGATCGGTTATTAATGGGGAATCACAAATTGGGCACTTCATAAGAACACAAAAGGAAGGGATTGAAATAAAAAGACAACAAAAAACTTGTCGCAAAACCAAGCATGTGGACTAAATTATCTTAACAAAAGATACAACTTTCAATTCATATGCATCTAACGATAATTTAGATAATAAGATTGTGGCTCTCAACATGTCTTCTCCCTTATAAGATATCCTCAAAGCTTGATATGAGGAAATTTTTGCTACAATTGGAAGGAAGATGTCTACGTTGGATCTTTTTTGTATAGAACCCCTTTGAATGAAGACTGAAGAAGTTGAGAAAGTACAACTTCTGAGATCCCAAGAGCATCTGCAAGCAAAATACCTGTCACAAGAGAAGATTGGAGATAGAACACAAAAAAGGCTCTGAAGAAAAAGATTATCATTCAGAGAGGGAATGAAAAAGAAAATTACAATACAATCCTTATGATAGGAGAATATGAAACTCTAAAGATGTGCAACCCTAAAGAAACCCTAAAGGGATAAAGATTATTTAATAATTAGAATAATTATTAAATACCTACAATATTATTAAATGCCTAAGTTTAGCTTAAGTGTAGAGTATAATAGACTAATAATTAAATAAAGAATCATTAGCTAATACAAGATAACTCTAACACCCCCCCTTAAGATGAACTTAGGGAGTAGCTAAAAAATTAATGCAGGAACGCAAAATGTAACTACAGGAAGAAGGCAAATTTAGGTCTCGACAACAAGGCCTGATGAGGTACCCAATCACAACCAAATCTCTATGAAACGAAGAAATAGAGAAAACCACATGGGAAAAAACTCTACTCCAAAAAGAGATGGGAAAAGCATGCAAAAAAAACATGAAGGAAGGAAGGCCTCAATGAGATCCCTCAAGGACAACCTCCTTCACCCCAAACATAGAGCACAACTGAAGATAGCACGAAGATGCAAAAGGTTTAGTGAAGATGTCAGCAACCTGCTCCTTTGTAGGAATGTACTCCAAGATGAGAAAGCCATCCTGAATCAATTGTCTGATAAAGTGCATGTGAAGCTCAATGTGTTTAGACCTCTGGTGCTCCACTGGGTTGCGGGAAAGGTGAATGACACTCTGATTTTCACACGAAAGAATAGTGGGACTATGACGAGGGAACCAGAACCAAGGTAAAAAACAAAGCCAGAAGTAGACTTCTGATCTTGAGCATCACTAGCCTAATCTGAGTCAGTGAAGCCAACAATGTGAGTGGATCCTGAAGTATAGTGAATGCCAAACTGTGAAGTGCCCCAAATGTACCTCAAAATACGTTTGGCTGCTTGCCAATGGCTCTCATGAGGTTTATGGGAGAACTGAGAGACAAGACCAACCACAAAAGAAAGATAGGGGCATGTATGTGTCAGGTACAACAAACTGCCAACCAACTGCCTATATAAGGTAGAATCCACATAAGGTATAAAACAAGTGGTAGACAAAACAACACCTGACTAAAACGGTGTGGGTACAGGTTTGCAAGTAAGCATGTCAAATTTGTGAAGCAAATCAAGAGCATACTTCTGCTGAAGTATGGAAATCCCATCGGAAGACTGAATAACCTGTAGCCCCAAAAAATAGTGCAGAAGGCCAAGATCTATCATCTCAAACTGCTCCATCAAGGCTTGTTGAATATTCTGAATTAAGGAGGATGAGTTATCGGTAATGATAAGATCATCAACATAGAGTACAAGAATAACTATATCATCCCCCTGACGTTGAATGTATACTGTAGGATCAGAATGATAATGTGTAAAGAGTGTGGAGAGCAAGAAAGAGTCATATTCTCATACCAGGCCCGAGGAGCCTGTTTGAGACCATATAATGAACGTCGAAGTCTTCAAAACAAAGAGGAATCCTGCACAAATCCTTGAGGCTTCTCCATATAGATCTCCTCACGAAGGTATCCATGCGAGAAAGCACTCTTCACATCCATCTAAAAAACTGTCCATCCTTGTGAAGCTGCCAGAGAAAGTACAAAGCGAATAGAATTCATCTTGGTGACAGGAGCAAAAGTATCGAGGTAATCAATACCCTCCACCTAAGAAAACCCCTTCGCAACAAGACAAGCCTTATACTTATTAATAGAACCATCTGCAACATACTTGGTATGGTACACCCACTTGCACCGAACCAACTTTCTACCTTTCGAAAGAGTACAAAGATCCCAAGTATGATTCTTCATCAAAGAAGAATACTCCTCATCCATGGCCCTATCCCACTCTGGGTGACCTGTCGCCTCTGAAAATTTATGCGGATCATCCAAAATGGTACGAATCAGAAGACTAGAACCAGATGCCTGTGCACGAGTATGATGAGTGTCAGAAGGATCACCGACCATAGAACCATCAACATCAACTGTAAACCAAGCTCACTTGGGCAAAGGCTGAGCGGCGGGTGGTGGTGGTGGTGGTGATGGTGGACCATCATCTGCATTATCCTCAAAGAAGAAGGAATCCTCAAAATATGAAGAGGGAGGAGGAGGCATTGAGGGAGAAGCTGGTGATGGAGAATCCATCTGAGGAAGACGCTCATCAAACTGGATATCCCGCCTAAATAGGACCTCTCAGGAATGAGGATCAAACAACCTGTACGCCTTAACATCCTCACAGTAGCCAACAAAAATGAGTGGTCAGCTCTTCCTCTTCATGGATTTCCTTTTAGCATCTAAAATAAATGACCAAGCCTCACTACCAAAAACTCAGAATGAAGAAACATCAAGCTTGACATGGGACCAAGCCTCCTTAGGAGTCAACTGGCACAATGCCTTATGAGGCATCCGATTTTGATTATAAGTGGCACAATTAATTGCCTCGGCCCAAAAAGCAAGCTGCATAGAACGTGACTGAAGCATACAATTGGCCATCTCCCTTAGTGTTATGTTCTTTCTCTCAGCAACACCATTCTGTTGAGGGGTGTGAGGAACTGATAACTGATGCTGCAAACCATGCTCTGTGCAGAAATCTGTAAAAGCCCAATTCACATATTCTCTCCCTTTATCTATGTGTATCCTCTTTATAGAAAGACCAGACTACTTCTCTACAAATGTCTTAAAGACTCGAAATGAATCAAAGACATCAGACTTGCACTTAAGAAAGTACACCCATGTACGTTTGGAGAAGTCATCAATGAAAGTGAGCACATACTTGGACCTTGAAAAAGATGGAGTCAGAAATGACATAAGATCACTGTGGATCAAATCCAAGGGTTCCTTAGCCCGGGTGGCTCTGCCTGTAGAAAAAGGATCATGGTGATGCTTTCCAAGTGCACAACCTTGACATACACCATCAGTACATTATATATGAGGGAGCCCAATAACAAGTGCCCGTGTGCTCATCTATTGTAAGTATATGTAGTTGACATGGCCAAAACGCTCATGCCAAAGTCTACTCACCGAATCTGCATGTGCTACAAGAGAAACACCTGAACCATCGGGACTCTCAAAGCCATCAAACCGGTATAACCAAAAAATTGGGATCAACAATGCCAGTAGCCACAACCAAATCATGATCATGGAGCTCTCTAATAACCACATCATGTGGTGAGAACTCAATTGTTTTACCAGAGCCAGAATGACAAATCTGATAAACAGAGGAGGTTCGTCGAAATGTCAAGAACCAAAAGAACATCCTGAAAACAACCACCTGTCAATGGAACAAAACCTGAACCTGAAATTGAAAGTTGTGCTGAGTCACCAACTGCAATCTGTAAAGTAGTACTATGAGCAAGGGAGGTAACAAGCTGTAGTGAGTGTATCATGTGGTGAGAAGCTTCGAAATCAATAATCCAAGTGGATGCAGAAAGAATAGCTCGTGAAAAAAGAGCATGTCCTTTCCCAGTAGAAGAGGAAGATGGAAGTTGAGGAGTAGAAATATGATGTTGCTGCATGGCTTCCTCCAAAGCCTCTAATCTTTTCCAACAATGAGAATTTGAATGACCTTCTTTGCCACAAAAACTGCAAAGTTCATATGATTTCTTCTTAGTCTTGGAGGAAGACTCACAAGACTTAGAAGAGTGCTCCTGTTTGGGATAGGACTTCGGTTTGTAATTAGACTTAGGTGGTGGATTGGAGGGACGCTTACTGCCAGCTGAATCCTTCTTAGGCTTCGGTTTCTACTTCTTGTTCTCTTTAGATGTCTGAGCAACCAATGCTTTCGACTTTGATCCTGTGAGAGTGTCCAACTAAGATAGGTGAGCCTACTCATGAGTCAAGTTATCACATAACACATCAAAAGTAGGCATGGTGAAGAGTGTACCCAATGCATCCATAGTAGAATAAAATGTGGAAGCAAATATCTGATAGGGACCTCAAAGCTTAGAGAGAATCAGGTAGATACACTCTGGGTCTGTCTTATTTTTACCACAACTATGTAGGATAGATCTAGTGGTTTTAAACTTGTTCAGAAAGTCTTCAATGTGAGGAAAAGGCTCAGGTAAAGGAAGAGAGCTTTGCTTTAATCTGTAATGCTCTGAACTCATTGATAGTACCAAAGAGAGTTTCAAATTTGGACCACATTGCCTGAGGAGTGAGCAAACCATCAAGGTGAAAAAGCAAGTTGTCTGAAATATATAGGGAGATGACACTCATATCCTCATCCATCTTATTCAAGTGCTGAAGAATATCAAAAGGACGCTGCAACAACGGCTGATCTGCATCCAAACAGGACCACGACCCTCTTGATCTGAGAAGCCTCGTCATACGAGCTTTACAGAGGTGATAGTTCTAGGATGTAAGAAGCTCAGCTGAAGAATTTACCATGTGTACCTGTACTTGAACCTGCACTTGCTCTTGATTTTTTTAATTAAGTGATCTTTCAGACTAGACAGAAGATGCAAAAGGGTTTTTTTGTTTTTTTTGAGTTTAGGTGTTCTGATTTTCTGAAGTAAATTACAGAAAATAGTAAAAAAATAACACCCCCCACAATATGTAAAACAAAATACCAGTACAATCTGAGAGCCAGAAAAGAAGACAAGAGCAAAGAAAATGTGTTAGACACTATCTTGTGTACTTGGTGATTTTTCTGGAAAAAATAACTCCAAATTTGAGAAGGGCTCTCCAAGACCTTTCTGACGCCTATTCATTTTCCGAAAATGAAATCCATTTGCCCAAGTTATGGCTCCCGGAGTGCAGAAGAGCGCTGACTTGGACGACAAAAAATAGGTACTAGATGAAAAAATCAGCAAATCTCACCTTCAGATCTGAGTTGAGCTCAAAAATAGATTTTCGACGCTTATTTGTTTTTGAAAAACCGACTCCGTTTGCCCAAGTTAGGACAACCCCCCCCCCCCCTATCAAAAGGCTTGCAAGAAGAAGCAAGAGGCAGAGAGGTGGCGCTCTGGCTGGGCGGTGGCGGAGGTCGGGCGGTTAAGAGACTGTTGCGGTTGATGGTAGGCTGACGACCAGCGGGCAGTGGGAGACCGCCTGCCATGGCAGTCTTGGAGACTGTCTGCGGCTCCACAGACCGTTGCGTGACGAATTGGCCTTGGCAAGCTGTTAAATTGCCAAAAAAATGATTTTTATTTTTTTTGAATTTTGTCTCGAAAAACGTGCATGTAAGGGCCAAAAATAATAAAATTCCAAAGCTAAATTTGTCTAAACTAGATAAATTTTATATGAAAATGGGGGTTTTTGGGTGTTTTAAGCTCAATGGTGAGGTTCGTTTGAGCTCAAAATGGCCAGAAACAAAAAAAAATACCCCATATCCAAACTAAAAAACCTCTGAAAAAACTGAAACCCTTGCCTCCAGAGAAAATATTCTGAAAAGAAATTAGGAACAAGTAGCAGCAGATGTAAGCTCTGATACCATGAAGAAGTTGAGAAAGTACAACTTCTAAGATCCCAAGAGCATCTGCAAGCAAAATACCTGTCACAAGAGAAGATTGGAGACAAAACACAAAAAAGGCCCTAAAGAAAAAGATTATCATTCAGAGAGGGAATGAAAAACAAAATTACAATACAATCCTTATGACAGGAGTATATGAAACCCTAAAGATGTGCAACCCTAAAGAAACCCTAAAGGGATAAAGAGTATTTAATAGTTGGAATAATTATTAAATACCTACAATATTATTAAATGCCTAAGTTTAGCTTAAGTGTAGAGTATAATAGACTAATAATTAAATAGATAATTATTAACTAATACAAGATAACTCTAACAAAGACTTTTGCGATGGTGTAGTTGTGAAGTTTCCATTAATGTCGTCATGGATAGAGCTTTTTGTATCTAGCTTTGGTAATATAGGATGAGCATGAATGTGTTAGCCAAGAGCTCTCATTAGACAAGAAACATGGAAAGCTAGGTTGAGCTTGTAGAAGGGAGGAAGCTCCAACTTGTAGGCAGTTGAACTTGCGATCATTGAATTTGGTATTGCCACTATTTTCCATGAGTTAGAGATGACGAATTATACATGTTTCCATTGTGCAATTCGTGTGGTGGAAAATTCCCATGTTTGTGTTGCAAAAGCTAATAGAGAAGGGGAGAATTTGTAAGATTGCCTTGTTAATGAGCAAGGAGTGTCCTTATAGCAAATTGATGTTCATTTGTTGTTTTGTTCATTGCATTCACTTGGTTTTGGTTGACAATGTTGCTGTATAGTGTCGTGATGTTGATGTGGGGGTGCATCATTTTGGATCTCTTTATCAGTGTAGTAATGATGAACCTATTATGATTTGGTGTGAATTTTGTTGGGACAATGTTGAGCTTTTGATGAATGTTTAACAAGAAGTTGTCAAGGCAGGGGTTTTTCTACTTCACATAGTCTTTCTATGAGAATTCTTCGCTTGTTATTTTTGACCTATTGAATGGTGTACCCCTATTGTCTAACTTCTTCTTGGTTGATTACTCTGTGGGTTCATTTAGTCATCCTTATTCACATAGGGCATCCCCTATCCAATCTTCCCTAAGTCTCGGAGGGAAGTGAAAGGTTGGAAGGGTGAGATCTTAGTTCACCTTCCCTTGATTGTCTTTATTGTTTACTTTTAGTTGTTTGTTTTTTAATATTGGCTTGTTAGCAAGATGTTTATTTGGTTTTCTATGTTTGAGAGGCTTTGAAGCTTACTTGTGAGAGGACCTACCATTGTTTTTTTATTTTTATGTTTTGACTTCTAATTTTGAAATATGCAAAATTAGCATGAACTATGTAAATGGAAACAAACAAACGAACAATGAAACTACATTTAATTGTATTCTTTAATTGTTTGATGTGCTAATAAATTAACAAGATAATATACTTCTTTTCATATTTTCCTATGCTTTTAGATGAATATGCAACCAAATAAATTTGATTGTCTAAATATAAGATCTATGGTTTTGTTTTGTAATTTCCTCATTTCTTGATTGAAGAGTCTTGTTAGTTCGTGTTTCAGTTTTATAGTTGATTTGAGAAGATGGATCTCATTTTCCTATTGAAGATGTGAATCGTGCATATGGCTTTCTTTGAAGCATGCTTTTGAAACACATAAATTTAGTACTTCTAATTTAATCTTAGAAGAAATTCACTATTCTTTAGATCTTAAATCTAAACCTAAAAGCATAAATAATGTTTAATAGTCCCTTCGTAAAATTTGATTTAATTATTGCTTATAAGCTAATTTTTTTGAAAACAAATTCTATTCGACAACTACAATTAAAACAAAATAACCTATAACTTCTTGAAAAATCCTTATTTCTTCTTTCCTTGAGGGTTTAGTTTCTTCTATTTCTTCTCCTCTATAGCTGCACAATAATCCTTTTCATGGAAGTGGAGAAACAATGTAAACTAAACTTTATGGGAAGATTGTAGCTTATTTTAAAGATTTGGTAAATATGCTTGGAAGTTTCAAATTTGAGAAAGGAAAAATATCAAAGGATTTAACATAACATGAATGCTATGGAGGAACTTGAAATTTGGCTAAGAGAAGCTTATGGATCTATCAAGATGAGCTTCAATCCTAGTCAATGGTTAAGTCCAAAAAAATGAGTAAGGAGCTTGTTGGAAAAATGTACATATAACAAAGTGAAATCAAGGAGAAATTGCATGCATGAGGGTGTTATATAGAAAAGAACTCTCTTGATTTGTTAGGTTGAAATTAACATGCACTATATTTTTGACAATACAAGTCGAAATTAATTTAGTGTTTATTCACCTAGCACGTTTAAGGGTACATTGAGTTCATAATGCTAGCCTCTTCACTAATTTGTCAAAATTTCTATCATATCATGTTCTATTTTATCAATATGGAGCTCTTTGATTTTGTTCTTAGGATTTTCTCTAGAATGATAGTGCAGACACATAGATATTTTTAAAAACACACTAGCATCCTGTGAATTTTCAAAATTTAAAACATTGGTTCCTTGCCTAGGTGGCTACTAAAATTTATTGTAACACAAATGATTCCAATGCCCTCTCCCTCTTAACCCTCTTGCAAACTCACATTTTAAAAATTATTGAATCTTGTGCAAATCTCTATATCTCTCTCTCAACTATTTCTCCATGATTGTGATTTGTCTTTTGTAATTGTATTGTTGAATATCCCATTGATACAACTAGTCTTTGGGTTGCCATGTTATTGAGCCTTGGTATAACTCTTCATATGTATATTCCTATTTTCATATGTCACTTGTTAATAAGTTATACATAGCTCCAATTTTACCAGTGTTTCTCCATATTTCATGGTAATGTTCACTTATTTTACAACTATTCATTTCTATTGTTTTTGGCAACTCTTATGGCTATCTATTTCCTTATTTATTCATCTTCTAATTGGAAAAGTTAATTGGTGTCTATCACCTCCCATTATCTAGCCATACACGTCAGGGTGTTTATTTTTGCATTGTCCTAAGTTTTAACACTTAATAGATTGATTCTTTTTATTCTTTTTAAGTTCTAGATTCATATAGGTTTAAAATATTAAAAAAATGATTCCTTGTTCTATTGACCACCTTGGAAAGATCCCAATTAGTCACAACATTCTATTTAATTTCAGAATATGTGTTTTGTTAGTTCACAATTGCATGGAGGATTGAGTCTCTCTTTTCTACTCCCATTATTTGTCATTTCATTTTGTTTAAATCACATCAGACCAATTATTTTCTTTTTAAAACCTTTCTGTTTAGCAAGTCCAGATCAATTAGCTCTTATCTTTATAATATGATATTCATAGTGGATATATTTTTGTGGGCAAGTGCTCGCCATGGTTTTTCCCTATTTTGGTTTTTCCACATATAAGTATTGGTGTTTATGTGTTGTTGTATTGATTATTAATTTACGACAATAATTGTTTGTTTAGACTGATTCACTGCCCCCTCCTAGTCCTTCCTTGGGTTTAAGAGATGCAATTTCAATAGAAATAATAAAAAAGGCTTATGTTCGATTGAGGAACACACATTTGAAGATGAAGTTGATGATGACTTGAATGAAAAATCTTTGTTTTTGGCAATTGAAGATAATGACAATGCTTTGGAGATGTAAGGTTTACATTTAATTTTGAGGTCTTTAGACTCTCTGAAATGCCTTGAAAAGTGGGCGTAACTAGTTTAGTTGATTACGAGGTGATAGAGAAATTTGTAAGCTTTTCGATGCATCGAACGGTTCCTCAATCGAACACCTAGTTCACAAGTTATGGCCTCTGTAAGTTTGGACTCCTGAGATAGGACATATAAAATTGCATTGGACACATAAATGAGTTTAAAAGGGAGGTACACATGTTGATGTGTGTTTTGACATGTAATAGGGCATCTAGACTAGAGATAAGGCCGGCTTTACTTTATTGGGTGGTTTTAGACCATGGTTTTGTAATACTATTTGATGGTTTCTTGTATTGTATCTCCTATATATGAGGTGTGTGAGATAGAGGTTGTGTGTAAGAGTCTTATGGCTATTGAGTTACCTCTAAATTTATGATTAGTGGTACTCCTATGAAGAGATTTCTCTGCAAGTATATTGTAATAAATTATTGATTGTTGAATAAGATATTGAGCTACTTTTGTAGTGTGGGGTTTTTCTCTCGAAAGGGTTTTCCCCACATAAATCACTATGTTGTAGTATGATTATGTTCATTTCTATTAAGTTTCTATAACTGTTGTAATGATATGTAAAAGTTTTGCATTGCCCTCCCCTCAATGTTAGTGTAGGAAGTTGTTTTTCTACTTAACTTCCTTACAAGTGGTATCAGAAGCTGATCACCTTTGGTTTCGGTTGTGGGTGGTTGGATTTTTTGAACTAATCCATATTTGAGTGGGAGATTGTGCAAAAGATACTTTTTGGTCTTATTGTAGGAATTTTTTAGATGACAATTATGTTAGGGAGAATAGAGGTGGAGAAATTTTATAGAAGTAATTTTGAGATGAGGAAGCCGAAGATGGAAGATCTTCTAATAGATCGACATCTGTGGGATACTGTTGATGCGAAGTCTCAAGACCCTCAGATCCTACTATGGCTGCTCAATATGATGTTATGGATCGTAAATCCAAGGGTCTAATAAGATTGTGCTTGGTAGAATTTGTTCTGATCAATGTCCACGAAGAGAACTCTGCAAAGAAGCTATGTACTAAGCTTGGTGAAATGTATCAAGTGAAATCTTTATTGAATTAGATTTTCTTGAGGAAGAAATTATATTCCTTGAGAATGGAAGAGGGTGGACGAATTACAGACCACCTAAAAGCATTTAATATGTTGGTGGCTCAATTGGTATTTGTTGGTGTTAAGATGGACGAAGAGGAGAAATATCAGATCTTGCTTTGTTCTTTTCCTGATTCGTGGGATTCTCTTGTTATGGCTATCGATAGTACTTCTATTGTTTCAAAGTTTGAAGATGTGGTGGGTGCCCTACTTGGTGAAGAGATGTGGAGGAAGGTATCCATCAGTATGAAGAAAACCCTAACTATTCATGGAAGACCTAAGGAAAAAGGCAAGAAGAATATGAAGCGCAATAAGTCCAAATCTAGAGGGATATCAAAATCTCCTAGAAAGTCCAAATTTCATTTGTTGTAATTGTGGTAATTCATGTCACAATTGTAAGGATTGCAAAGAATAAAAGAAGAAGAGAAATAAGAAGTTCGATTATGATTCTAAGTTTGATAAGGAAGACGGTGATGCATTCATTGCAGCTTTGGTTACTCATGTAGGTAATGATGCATGGTTAATTGACTCAAGTGCATCTTTTCATATGACTGCCAATAGAGATTGGTTTTCTGAATATGAAGAATTTAACCAAGGTAAGGTGTACTTTGGGTTATGAAAGTAAATTTGTGGATAATTTGTCAAAATATTTGAGGGTTTCACCTTCAGCAGATGGACATGACGTTTGGGTACCTAAGGGTGCTCTTTATTTTGAAGAAAAGTTACCTATAGAGAAGACTATGTTATGGCACCAAAGGCTTGAAAAATAAAAACCTTGTTGATGGTTTGAATGATTGTAATCTTGACTTTGATTTCTGTGAGCACATTTATAGAAAACAAAACCGCGTTTAGTTTTACTCAAGTTCTCAAAAATCTTGTGGTGTATTGGATCTTATTCATTCTAATGTGTTTAGTCCTTTAGATGTTCCTTCCATTGGAAAATCAACATATTATGTTTCATTTATTGATGGTTTTAGCAGGACATGGGTACACTTTCTAAAGAGTAAATATGAAGTTTTTGGTCATTTTAAAGAATTTAAAACAATGGTTGAGTTGCAAACTGGAAAGAAAATTAAATGTTTGAGGACTAATAATGGCGGTGAATTTTTCTCTAATGATTTTGTAAAGACTGTGGCATTAATAGACAAAAGACGACTCCATACTCTTCACAATAGATTGGAGTTGTAGAAAAGAACGAACAAGACATTGATGGAGAAGGCTAGGAGTATGTTGAATGGTGCTGGTCTAGAACAAAAATTGTTGCCACTACTTGCTCCCTAATTAAGAGGTCTTCTACATCAGCTCTTGTTGATAAAATGCCTATGGAAGCGTGGTCAGGTCACAAGCCTTCGTTGACACATTTTAGAGTTTTTGGTTGTGAGCCATATGCACATGTGCCAAAGGAGAAGCGAACAAAGTTGGACAACAAGGTTGTGAAATGTATCTTCATTGGTTATAGTTATGGTGTGAAATGATACAAACTTTGGGACCCTATTGCACAAAAGGTAATTCATAGTAGAAGTGTTATATTTAGAGAAAACAAGTCTCCTTTTGTTACATTGCTACCAAAATAGACTAAATAGGAAGATGTGATTCAATTCCCTTCTACACCTGAAAGAGTTTAATTGAGACCAATTGATAGGCAATAAGTTGAGGAGAGCTCATCTAGCTTTGAATCTTCAGAAGAGGAGGAAGAACCTCCAACTCAACTTGTTCAAAGGTCTACAAGACATAGACAACCACCTGAAAGGTATTCACCTGATGATTGGAGATGTATTTTTTCTTTGAATACTAATGTGGATGAACCTAAATCTGTATAAAAGGCATTAGGTATGAATGATGCAAAATCTTTGAGGATTTCTATTGAAGAAGAAATGGGAGCTTTGAAAAATAATGATACATGGGATATTGTACCATTGCCTGAAGGACGGAAAGTTGTTGGTTGTAAATGGGTGTTCAAGAAAAAGTGGTTCAAATGGAGGCATTGAAAAGTTAAAAGCAAGGTTAGTTGCAAAAGGCTACTCTCAGGTTGAGGGTATTGATTATGGTGAGATATTTTATCCTATTGTGAAAATGATATCCATTAGATTTTTGCTTTCTATTGCTCCTACTTACAATTTAGAGGTTGAGCAAATGGATGTGAAAACTGCTTTCCTTCATGGTGATTTGCAGGAGGATATTTATGTGGCACAACCAAAGCACTATATGGTAATATGTAAAAGTAATTTGGTCTATAAATTGAATAAATCCTTTTTTGGCCTCAAACAGAGTCCTAGGATGTGGTGTCAGAAATTTGATACATATGTGTTGAGTTTAGGATTTGAACGTTCTAAATCTGATGGTGATTATTTCATGTACATTGCATTTTATGTCGATGGTATGTTATTCATTGTTAAAGGGAAAGGTATGATTTCAGAACTAAAGTCTAAGCTTGCTGCTAAATTTGAAATGAAAGATCTTGGTCTGCAAAACACACTCTTGGGATGGAAATTAAAAGAGATAGAGTGAACAAAAAGCTATGGCTAGGCCAAGTATGTATGTGAATTCAGTTTTACGGAGGTTCAACATGCAGGATTGTAGACCATTATGTGTTCCCTTTACAGTTAGAACAAAATTATTTGTTTCAGATTGTCTTATATCTCCATCAGAGATGGAAGACATGAGAAAAGTGTCTTACTAGAGTGTAGTTGGAAGTTTGATATATGTTATGGTCTATACTAGACTAGACATTGCCCAAGCAGTGGGATTTCTTTCCAGATATATGTCTAATCCTGGTAGAGTTCATTGGGATGCAGTCAAAAGAGTCTTGAGATATTTGAAGGTTACCTTAGAGTATTCTTTGTGTTATCGTGGAAATTTGGTTGGACATTATTTCCCTTGATATTCATCGTTATGTGGATTTGGATTGGGAAGGTGATATTGATAATGAATCAAACTATCATATCCTTTCATTCTCTGAGCATCCTAATGATGGATCATAGAGTGTGATTTGAAATGTTGATGCAAAAAAAGGCACACAGTCAAAACCAGAAGCAGTTACAAAAATATTAATATGGATTGTGGAAATTTGATACCCTTCATGGGAGGGAAATATGTTTCAAAGCCAAACAACTAGAGATATTACAGATCAAACTATCACATACTTGCATTCTCTGAGCATCTTGATGATGGATCATAGAGTGTGATTCGAAACATTGATGTAAAAAAAGGCAAACAATCAAAACCATAAGCAACTAGAAGAATATTAATATGGATTGTGGAAATTTGATCATTTTAATTGAATATGTTTCAAAGCCAAACAACTGGAGATGTTACAGATCAAACTATCATATATTTGCAATCTCTGATCATCCTGATGATGGATCATAGAGAGTGATTTGAAAGGTTGATGTAAAAAAAGGCACACAATTAAAACCATAAGTAGCTACAACAATATTAATATGGATTGTGGAAATTTGATCATTTTAATTGATACCCTTCATGGGAGGGAAATATGTTTCAAAGCCAAACAACTGGAGATGTTACAGATCAAACTATCATATCCTTGCATTCTCTGAGAATCCTAATGATGAATCACAGAGTGTGATCTGAAACACTGATGTGAAAAAAGGTACACAATCAAAACCATAAGCAACTACAAGAATATTAATATGGATTGTCAAAATTTGATCATTTTAATTGATACCCTTCATGGGAGGGAAATATGTTTCAAAGCCAAACAACTAGAGATATTACAGATCAAACTATCACATCCTTGCATTCTCTGAGCATCCTAATGATGGATCACATAGTGTGATCTGAAACATTGATGTTAAAAAAGGCACACAATCAAAACCAGAAGCAGCTACAAGAATAAGAAACAAAAGATCCACCAGTGCTTATGTGTTTACTTTATTTAGTGGTGCAATTAGTTGGATGAGTAAGCGATAGGCTGTGGTTTCTTTGTCCACTATAGAAGTAGAGTATATTGTAGCTACTCATGCTTATAAAGAAGCCATTTGGCTTAAGAGACTATGTTCTGTTGGCAAATGCACACTCCAATGAGATATTGTAGGTGATTGAAGGTTTTGTCATTGATGGCAACCTTGCAATCCTATGACATCGGAAAGACAATTTACCGGCACCAGCAATGACAGACTCTACACCGGCACATAGAACACCAACAGTGAAAGGAAGTATACCGGCACCCAGGCCGACAGGAATTTTGTTTATAACATATTTTGTAATTAATTGTAAAATCATTATAAGGCGACTTGGAAAGTTGTAAAATGACTCATATATGTATGAGATCATTATAGAACATTTTATAAGAAAGTAGATAGGCAAAATAAGGCAGACCTATTACGCGAATTATAGGTTAAGGGTTTATGTATGAAGCAGAGCTAAAACCGGTACTGGATCTAGCATAGTAGATTCTATTTTGAATCAGTACAAGACATTGGATTTGCATAATCCATTTTGTAAGTCAGTGAGACTTCCCATTTTTTAATTGAGCAGTGAGCTCTAGGCACTTGGCCTTCCTGCATGTGCAAGCCCCTATTGTAGCAGTAATATTCTCTTATTGGCCAGTAAGTGAATATTGTGGGTCACAAATCCCAACAAGGTTTTTCCCACACCGGGTTTCCTCGTTAAAACACTATGTTATGGTGTGATTTTCATGTAGTTGATGTTATCTCTGTTTATTGCATTACTTTTTGTTTACCGGTATACAGTACTGATATGCTTTATATGTTTTAAGTTAAGAAAATTATTAAACTGATTAGATACTGATTCACCCCCCCTCCCTCTCAGTATCTTTGAGAATCCTAACAATTGGCATCAGAGCCTGGTCCTCTATTTTCAGAAGCCTAACAGCTTGAGGAAGATCTTGACACCAGTAGAGATGGAAAACTTGATAAAGCAATTAGAAGCAGCTCTCTCAGACTATGATACAGAAAAGTTGAAAAATATCAAACTTGAAGATGATCTAAAAGTTGCACAAGACATTATTCAAGCACTTCAAGAAAATCTTACCATTGCAAGAAACAAGAGAAGAGAAATTTGTGAAAAAATGCAAAATGAGAATGATGAAAAGGAAACTCTTAGTGATCTGATGAATAAGTTGAAACAAGAAAACATAACAACAAAGAATGAGATGCAGGATATGACTATGAGATTTTGTAAAGAAATTGAAGATAGAAAGAAGAATGAAGAAGACTTGACTAGAAGATTGAATGATGCTCAAAATAAAAACACAAGACTTAGTTATGAAAATGATATGTTGAAGATAGATCTGATGCATGCACAAAATGACTCAAATGAACTTATGCGACAGAAAGGTATCTTGGAAAGAGAACTGGCTACTGCAAATCAGCACAAGGAAAAATTCAAGAAAAGCTCAGAAGAACTTGGTGACTTGCTGAAAAATTAGAAACCAAATGGTGATACTAATGGCCTTGGCTTTGAAACTGGTGAAAGCTCAGGTACTGCAAACACACATGATCATAGCAAACCGGTAAGACAACCTATTGCATATAAATTTAATGGAAAATGCTTTAACTGTAACAAGTATGGTCATAGAGAAAATCAATGTAGATCTAGAAATTATCAGAGCACTAATACACCCACGGGTCAATGCTCCAAATGCAACAAAATTGGTCATAAGTCAGAAAATTGCAGAATGAATGTAAGATGTTATGTTTGTGGAAGATTTGGACACTTATCTAATCAGTGTAGAACACAAACCGGCATAGGATATGGGAAAGCTATTCAAAAAAACAATGTGACCTGTTATGCTTGCAATAAGATTGGACATATTGAAAAATTCTGCAGAAGTAAGGCATCACTGACAAGTAATAATGGTGCTAGCTTGAAAGGTAAAGAAAATGTTGAAGAGGTAAAGCAAGAATTCTCAAAATAATGGATTAGAAAGTCAGATCTAAATATTGATAGTAACACTCCACCGACAAAATAGAGTAACACTCCACCGGCAGGAGACCCTTCATCTAACTGAAGAAAATTCCTTTGAGGGTTTGGCAATCAAATTTGAAACATGCTATTATTTTCTCAGTTGATGGTGAGAAGTTGAAATTACTTCTATACCAGCAGATAAGTTAAGTCATTACTTAACCGGCAAGCATTAAATATGGTGGTTGGCGAAATTAACATTATAAAACAAGTGTTTTGGCTCCATTTTCATTTCACCGAGCATTCAAATCTTCGAGAGTGCGAAAATTCCCGAGAGAAGGCATTCCAAGCAAGAAGTGAAGCAATTCATCAAGCAATCATTCCTTAAGGCAGATAAAGGTATTTATAACCATGGCTTCTTCATATGTTCCTGAATTCATTGCAAACCCTACTGTTGTCAAAGTTATTAAATGCCCTAGACCTGTATTCCAATTAGTTCCTGAAATTGCCAAGAAAGATGATAATATTGGTGCATTTCCCAAATCCCTAAAGGAGTAGTTTTTGCTGAAGACCCTAGAATGTATATACATTGTCATATAGAGGAATTAGGTGATGAGGAAATTAAGAATATGTATAAATCTGTAATTTGTGATGAATCCAGAAATATCAAACCTAAACACAAGATAGTTGAAACTCTAGGATTCACTGAAATTCTCAGTATCCCGGATTTCTCCAAGGATGTTATAAGGATAGTTCTAAGCAGGGTACATGGTGCATTCTTCTGGTTGGACTCAAATCACAAAATCAAAAAAGAAGCAGTAAAGGCTGTGACAGGGTTACCCTCCACCGGTAACAGACCTGATAAAACAAAGGTGGTCTCAAATGACCTAGTGATTAACCTAACTGGTGCAACATCTGATAAGAGATCCTTAAGGGTAAATGATGTAATGGATATCAACATCAAATTCATCAGTATGATCTTAGGCTACAAAACCACACATGAAAATAGGTTAAACTCAGTCTCTAGCCTATGCATAAAGAGTGCCTATGACATGGTTAATGATAATGCAAAAATAGATGTATGTGAATGGCTTAAAGATGAACTAATTGACAATTTGGGAAAGATAAAGAAAGACAAAAAGGGGACATTGAGATTTTGAAACCTACTTGTCTGTCTAATGCTACACATAACCAAACAAGTACCCGGTATCGGTAACATAAATCTTGGTTTTGATATACCGGTAGGCAAACAGTTGTCATATTTACTAAACAACATGGGAGAGAACAAAGAAAAGAACATAAATGAGTATTTTTTAGGCACTGAAGGCCCAGATGAAGACCAGTCAGATTGTCACAAGCAATTGTGAACAAGTATAAGGATGAAATCCATTTTGTTATAAAGAAGGATGAAATTTGGATGGAGGAAGTTATCCCAAGAACCATTTGGGTTACTGAAATGGGGTATGAAGCTGATGACCACATAATAGAAACATATGCAAAAGCCCTCCTAGAAGCACCTAAGGAACCTAAAGAAGAGGTATTTGGCAGTGCTGAGACTATTGAACAACAAATTCAATCAAAGAAAAATGTTAAAAAGGTTGAGGCAACAGTTAGAAGAGGATCCAGGAAAGCAAAAGCTATTAAGGAAGATGTACTTAAACAAACAGGTATTACTAAAGATGAGTTAGAAGCACTTCAACCGGAAATTCACCTTTCATCAGTTGAAACTTCTTTAGAAAGTGACATACCAGCTGCATTCAAAAGAGTTGTGAGAAAAAGGAAATCTTCACCGGTATCTTCACCTTCTCCTAGAAGAACAAGACAGAAACAATAGGCAGTAAGGCCCCCAGCAAAGAAATTAACTCCGAAGAAGAAAAAGGTGACTCCTAAGAAGTCTATAGCTCCTATTCATAAATTACTAGATGAAAATACTGAGGATGGTAAATTGAAAAATATCAACAAAATTTGTAACACACTATCAGATGATGACAAAGATAAAGTAGAGAACAATGTAATATTGCACTTAGATATTTTTAAGAAATTTTTGATGCAAGTTGTTGATGAAATACCGACAGATCTCTACAACAGACTTGAATCTAGGAGAGTAGGTATTATTGAACTTGATAAGAAAATAAAAATTGAAAAATTACTTGTTGTACATCCCGTTAACTCACCTAAAGAGATAGATGAATTGATCTCAGAGGCTAACCGGTCAGTATTTTCAACTGCTCACCAACATGTAGCACTAATGGCAGGGAGAGTAAATGAGGTAATAGAAGAAACAACTGATGCATGGGACATATTCCTTTTAGAGAAGGAAAAGCAGGAAGAGTATCGAAGCCCTAAACCCATCAAGGTATATTAAAAGGATAAGGGAAAAGGTAAGGTTGGTGGACCACCCAGCATAAAAATAATAGATAACTTATCCCCACCGCCTCTAGATACTCCACCGGTAGTTACCACTGACAATCAACCGGCTAGTGAGAGTATGGACATACCACATGAGGAAACAAATCCTGATTTTGAGGTGTTATATACAATGAACATTGACACTCAAAAAGTCAATATTGTGGGAGATAAGGATTCAACAGGGAAAATAGAAGTGGCAAATGAGCCACCAGCAACAGATAACACAAAAGGGTAAACCGATAGGTGACAACACTGAGAAACAGGCAGAGCAATAGGCTCCCTCACAACAATAGGTTCATGCAGAGATAGTGCCACCGGCAACAGCTGAGCAATCCAAACCTTTGCTTAAAGAAATGCAAACACAAACTGACCTACCAGAGGTCACCACAAGCAAAGAAATTGCTCCCACCGACAGAATACATATTGTTGGTTCTTCCATTGCAGAAATCAACCAACCAATGTGACAAAAGTTCTTTTGGATTCTATAAAAAAGATAACAGAGTGTAGTTCACAAGCATACAAAGCAATTGATGACACAATTCCAATTTTGAAAATGATAGCACCCAAATGTAATGTAGATAATAAAGATTCTTTGAATCAACTTGACACGTTGTCTAAGTATATTACTGACAACATTGTGACAGTTGAACAAATAAATAAGGAAGCATTTGAAGAGAGACTAGAGAAGGAAAAACGCAAATTCCTTGAAGAGGAAATAAAGAAGTGCGTGAGACAATTTGACACTCTTTTACCAGCACTATGTAATACACTAAAATAATTTAAAACTTTGTACAGAGATACATGCAAAAAAAACTTCTTGACAATAGACATAGACAAGAAGATCAACAAGGTACAGGAAGAAATAAATCAAGTAGCTGACAATTTCATTAATTCATCTGAACCATTATCAATTTTTTAGTAGAAAATAACAAGTTTTGAGGAGGAACTTCTAAAGTTGGAAAGAGAAAAGGAAAGAATAAAAGGAAAGGAAAAAGATCTAAAATGGAGACTTAGTCCAAAATTGGACTACCTCGCCTCCTTAAGAAAAGAGATATCTGAGGCTTTAACTCAAGGACAGAAAACACCAGAATAGCAAATTCAACACCTCACCGGTACAATTCAGAGGACAGAGGCCGCATTAAAGGACAGTGAACGGTTCACTCAGAGCTTGAATCTGATATTGGCAGACCTTTTTCAGATTGTAACCAACCGGTTACAAGGATGAAGCTAGAAACCACACTCAATTGACACTTTGACAACCTTTGTCATTGATGCCAAAGGGGGAGTAGTGGAAATGAGAAAAATAATCAGCAAATGGATCATCAGCTCAGGGGGAGCACATATTTTTTTTGTACACAATTTTTGGTAAGACAATTCTGGCAGATTCTTTTTGGATGACAATTTTTGGATTTTTCTCATGAGTTTTGCCATCAATGCCAAAGGGGGAGATTGTTGGCAAATGCACACTCCAATGAGATATTGTAGGTGATTGAAGATTTTGTCATTTATGGCAACCTTGCAATCCTATGACACTGGCAAGACAATTTGCCGGCACCAGCAACGACAAACTCTACACCGGCACATAGAACACCGACAGTAAAAGGAAGTATACCGGCACCCAGGCCGATAGGAATTTTGTTTATAACATATTTTATAATTAATTGTAAAATCATTATAAGCCGACTTGGCAAGTTGTAAAATGACTCATATATGTATGAGATCATTATAGAACATTTTATAAGAAAGTAGATAAGCGAAATAAGGCAGACCTATTATGCAAATTATAGGTTAAGGGTTTATGTATGAAACAGAGCTAAAACCGGTACTGGATCTGGCATAGTAGATGCTATTTTGAAGCAGTACAAGACATTGGATTTGCATAATCCATTTTGTAAGTTAGTGAGACTTCCCATTTTTTAATTGAGCAGTGAGCTCTAGGCACTTGGGCTTCCTACATGTGCAGGCCCCTATTGTAGCAGTAATATTCTCTTATTGGCCAGTAAGTGAATATTGTGGGTCACAAATCCCACCGAGGTTTTTCCCACATCGGGTTTCCTCATTAAAACATTGTGTTATGGTGTGCTTTTCATGTGGTTGATGTTATCTCTATTTATTGCATTACTTTTTGTTTACCGATATACAATACTGATATGCTTTATATGTTTTAAATTAAGAAAATTATCAAACCGGTTTGATACTAATTCACGCCCCCCTCTCAGTATCTTTGGGAATCCTAACATGTTCAGATATTGGAATAAAACAAGGTGCAATGATAGTTTGTTGTGACAGTCAGAGTGCGATCTGCCTAGTTAAGAACCTGACATTTCATGCTCGGACCAAACACATTGATGTTCAGTATCATTTTGTCAGCTGTGAGCACAAATAAGTTCAAATGGTGTTCAAAGTCTATGGGCTTCATTACCCCTAGTAATTTATTTATTGTGTTAATACTCCCTTTTCTCTTGCAAGGTGTTCAACAAGTGGGAAAATGTTGGGAAAATGGTGTCTCAACCTTGCATTTACATGAGGTTACTATTTATAGTAAGTTTTCATCACAAGATCATAGCTAGTTTTGAAGATATTAAAGTTTTTCATTTTTGAAGGGTGCGATCAAAAGGTTTAAAATTAATTTTGAGGACTTTAGACCCTTCAAAATTCGCTAAAAAGAGGGCATAACTAGCATAGCAGGTTATAAGGTGATAGATAACTTCACGATATTTCCAGCACATCAAAAGGTTCGTGAATCAGACACTCGAATCACAAGTTATGGCCTCCAGAAGTTTGGACTCATGAAATAGGAAATATCAAACACATAAATGCGATGTAAAAGGGAGGTACATGTGTAAAATGGAGATAAGGTCGACTCTACTTTATTGGGTGGTTTCAGCCCATGGTTTTGTAATACTGTTTGACGATTTCTTGTATTGTATCTCCTATATATGAGGTGCGTGAGATAGAGGTTGTGTGTAAGAGTCTTATGGCTATTAAGTTACCTTTGAATCTCTGATTAGTGGTACTCTTGTGAAGAGATTGCTTTATAAATATATTGTAATTTGTTATTGATTATTGAATAATATATTGAGCTACTTTTGGAGTGTGGGGTTTTTCTCTCGAAAGGGTTTTCCCCACATAAATCATTGTGTTGTGATATGATTATGTTAATTTCTATTAAGATTTTATAACTGTTGTAACGATCTGTAAAAGTTCTTCATTACCCTCCTCTCAAGGTTAGTGTAGGAAGTTGTTCTACTACTTAGCTTCTTTATAGGAGAAACCAGACGAAGGGAAAGTTTTTAAGACTGCATTGCATATCAAGATATAACTAAATACTTGGATTATAGACTTCAAATGTTCAAATCATATGATCGGTGACAAATACAGGTTTATTAATCTCAAAAAATATGATGGAGGATTTGTGAAGTTTGTTGGAGAAGATGGTGTAGCTATTCAAGGTATTGGAAGTGTTTTTATTTTTTATTTTTTGTCATCCTAGGATGACAATGCACATCTTGGATGCTAATATGGGCTTGTTTGTGTTTGAATTGAATTTGTTCTAGATTTTTTTCTAAGAAACTATCTATAATTCTGGGTTCCTTGATTTGAAGCTCTCCTCTATTTATTCTTTATATATTCCTAGTTATTTTAAATTCTTTATTTCCTAGCTCTATATTCTTGGTTAGATAAAACAATTTAGATTGGTAGGATTATTTTTTGATAATACTAAAGTGTATTATAAATTATTGTCATAATAATAGTAATTATTGATAGAAATATTTGTTTGTTTAGTCTTATCTTGTAAGGTGGGTTCAACATTTATTTCTTTGCATTTTTGGTGAACTCAACCTTTCAATCTCTTCTAACATGTTTGATTTATTTCTTCAATATTTAACTACATTTGATAACATTTTTTTTATGAAGACTTCTCTATATTAGATAAATGAATTTGAAAATTTTAATTCTTTATCCTTAGATTCTTCTCATAATATTCTTCTACCACAAGTTGGTTTCTCTTAAACAAACATATTGACAACCTATAATGCAATATGTGTACATAGAATCACCATGGTATGCATGGTCCACCTCCAAATTTTCATCTAATTATTACCATTTAGGATATTCTTGGTTACCCTCATTCTCCTAATGCATACATTTGTATTGCTCAATTGCTTCCATATCAAATTTCTCCCACCTTTGATATTCATGTCATAGGGCATACTTATAATACTCAATATAATAAATAGGTTAATCCTTTGCTTGTTTCTCTTCCTCAATAAGCTCCTATTTTTACTTCAATCCCTTGTGTCCCGCTAAGAGCACTAAGTAGTTTGGTCTTACTAAATAACACCAATCTAGGCAAGATAAGATCTCTCTTTGGAGCCTAATTCAATTTTCTCTTACTTATCATAAAATACTTCAGAGTGCTTTGTAGAAGATTCATGTTTCCTCTTTTCCAAAGCAACTTGAAGTTGTTTCTCTAATATATTGTATTTGTTTCAATACATGAATAATAGATTTATTCTTTTCAAACTTGTTATGAGGTCCTCTTTTGATTGTTGATAGAACACATTCTATTTGCATTAAACCAACTTTAATTAACGACAATTTTGGGTTCAATGTTTGCATTTTATACTTTCAAAATCATATTTGTCTTGATAATACCACCCTCCCCCTTTTGATGTATCCATTAAAGGATTTATTAATATTGGGAAAGACTTGTTAGTTCCTATTACTTTGCCCATCACACTGGGATTCATTACACTCCCTATCTTAGTCCATGTTATGGCCATGATTATTTCTTATAATCTCATTCTTGGAAGACCCCTGATCATGTGATGGGAACTACCTCATGTAAGGAAGTTAAGTAGCGAAACAACTTCCTCCACTAACTTTGAGAGGAGGGTAATGCAAAAACTTTTACAGATCATTACAATAGTTACAGAAACTTAACAAAAATACTCATAAACAACATTCATACCACAACACAATGATTTACGTGGGGAAAACCCTTTCGGTAGAAAAACCCCTCACTCCAAAACTCGCCCAAAATATCATTCAACAATCAAAAATATATTACAATATAATTGTAGAGCAAGCTCTTCGCAGGAGTACCACTTGAACCAAGGGAGAACTACCATGAATATATAAGGTTAGTTTGAATACAAATATGCATAAAACATTCAAATAAACTCAACAAACACCATTATACCTTCACAAATCTTCACTTGTTCCTCGGATTGAGCGGGATGAGGTTGAAGTAGTGCTCCTTCTCCAACCTGATTTTATATGCTCCTTGATTGAATGTGATGGCTCTCCAAATGTGCACAAAAGGATCAAAAGGATGATGTGGATGGATGATTTAAGGATGAAATGTATATGCAAGGTGGATGACTAAGTGATGGATGAGTGTGAATTTGGATATAGTCTAGGTGCTTGAATGATTTCTTGGACTCAAAATGACAGTATGAACTTACTAAATTTGGAGATGTCAAATGAAGGGGTGGAGTGCCCAATTTATAGAAGAAGGGGAGGAGAAATGGAGGGCTATGATTGATCCAAGATGAAGGGCCAAGATTGCATGTGATCCCACATGGATCAAGGAGAGTTGATATGACAAGTGTGGAGTCCAAGGGATATTCCATAAAGGCATTTCTTGTCTCCACACTCCTCAAGGTTCATTGGGAAGGCTTCCCAATGCACATAGGAAAGACAAAAGGAATAAAATATTTCTTGGATGATGGGAAGGAGAATTTAAAAATTATCCAAAAAGGGAACATGGGGATTTGAGGAATAAAAAAGAATTTAAAATTTCTTGGGTGAAGGGATACATAGAGGAATGTGAGATTTTTGAAAATCTCACATTCACCTAGGAAAAGAGCATTTAAGGAAGTTGTTGGATGAGAGGACAAGGAGATCTAGCCTAGAAAGGCTAGGGGTTGATTTTGTGGCTAATCATGGGGATTAGCTACTAGCAACCCATTGGAAGAGTGATTAGAAGAAATCAGAAGAGGGATTAGGTGGGATTAGAGCAAGTGGGATTTGTAGGAGGATTTGACTAGGAGAGATAATGAGTGAAGGAAATTAAAAATTGAGGAATAATGCTAAGTAGGATTAAGAGAGTTTCTAGAAGAATTAATTAGGCTAATGATGGATTAGAAAATGGTAATTTGTAGGAATCACGAGGATTAATTAATTAATTGAGATTAATTAATTAAAAAGGGAAATTTTGGAAGAATTAATTTTGATTGCCTTAGAAGAAGAAAGGAAAATTGATTTATTAAAGAAATCAATCATTGAACTATAGTGACAATATTAATTAGATTAAATCTAATTAATATTGAGAAGAATAAGGATTAACATAATTAAATTAATTAATTATGTGAGAGGATTAAATTAATTAAAATAATTAATTTAAGTGTCTACATTTTTCCCCTCTTTTAGGCTGCGGCAAAAATTTGGCGATGGGTAAAAGATAGAAGAAAGAGGATGCCCCGGCGTAAAGCGCAAGTCGTATATGCCCCCTCGAGAATGTTTTGGAAATTTAAAAAAAATAGTGAAAAACTCTCGTAAAGAAGAAGGAAGGAGGAAAAATAATGAACGAACAAGAAAGAAAGGAAGGAATGATCGAGGAAATGACATAAGAGATAGAAGAAGGGGAGAGATGAATGGGTGGGCCTGCAAGGGGGCCCATATAAGCCACACAGGACCCAATGAAGGGTCATTGTCACACATAAGCATTCGAGCAAATCAAAGCTTAGAAATCAGAAGGAGAGATGGACCACATTCCAACACACGAGCACCGTGCAAAGAGGGTTCGTCGTCATGGGAGGCCCGCCCATTATGGTCCACCGGTACGTACCCTAAGGCCACTTTGTGATTTGATAGGTTTATGGTAGATTTTAGGGCTAGAATTAGGCTTAAAGTCTAACGAGGTGAACACACTGATCATTGTTTTAGCGCACACACCCCTAAGGTAGCATGAGCGTTGGTGAATAGCGCCAGTGCATGTGGGGAAATAGGGATTTTAGGGTGTTTGGGGTGGTTAGAGGCACGAGCGCCTGCGCTGGTCTAAGTTAGGGTTTAGATTGGGAGAAAGAACGGGTGCGTGGCGCAAGCGCCCGCCTCGATCCGGGTTAGGTTCCAAGTCATGGAGGGGTGAGCATGTGCGACCATGGTATAGCGCGAGCGCCACGGTTTTGGCACGAGAACTGGATGAATCAACGCAAGCGGTGGGAAGTTGGAATTTGAAGAATTTTGATGAGTATAGGTATAGGAAATGGCTTAGGGGGGTATCATGAATGTATTAGGAATAGAATAAGGGGAGGGATAAGAATGACATGGGATAATGAAGTGGTTTGCATGAGTGCGAGTGAACTTAGGGCCATTGGCATCGAGGGAGCACTAACCGACGACTATGAGGCTTTACAAGCAGTTGAGGGCGGATGAGATGGAGATAATGAGGGCCATAGGATTGCATTTTGTCGGCCGATGGCTGAGGATCAGAGCGCATACCGCCATGATGACTGCGCTGGTGGAGAGATGGGATAGCAGGACTTGTACCTTCCATATGCCCACAGGAGAGGCCACTGTGACACTATTAGATGTATGGAGGATCTTGAAGATCCCCATTCATGACATCATTATTGAGTATCATTTGGATGCGACAGACTTCTATCTTCGAGAGATTTGTGAGTATGAGGTAGTGCCTATGATGGACAGGAGTCAGATGCATCTAGGGAGAGCGATGGAGATCCGACACATTCCTCGCCTAGTTCTTGTGATCTGTGGGTTTTTGAGCAGACAAGTGATGCCTGATTTGGGAGGGCATGGATTTCCTATTGGATGGAGCATATGTATCTATTATATGGTACATGACTGCACAAAGTATGCCTAGGGAGCATCGATGCTTGCTCAATTATATCATGATATGCATCTTGTTGTATAGAGAGATTATGCGAGTCTATTAAAAAGGGTTACCTTACTACATGTATGGGCATGGGAGCACATTGCAGTGACTCGGTCGCTCGGGGTACAAGATAGATGAGCTCGGTGATCGTACATTGATCAATGCAGGGGCCTTTTGCATTACACTCGGAGAGGAGCCATATGGTTTTGGCGCTGCATTTTTTATGAGCTTATGGAGTTTACATGTCGACCATTTTTGGATAATGAGAGGTGGAGGGGAGATTGGCAACTACATTGGGCGGGTGTGGAGATGTGTCTTTTTTGACAATCAGTAGATGTGATGGAGTATTACACACCATATAGGGTGGATCAACAGTTTGGGTTAGTACAGGCTATAGTAGGAGATATACCATTATATCCTCAGACTACTCAGAAGGTGGGGAGATGGGGGCAGATAGTGATTCCACTGGAGGGGAGGACTAGTTTTCAAACTACGGCCTATCTGGTCTAGGACGAACAGAGGGGTGTAGGGGAGGACCCAGGCATGATGGGAGGCACACTTGCTAGTGCGTCTAACTATTCCAGGAGTGTTAGAGGATGATGAGGTACAACCAGCGATAGATGAGATAGTCGGGGGAGAGGAAGATGCTCCTAGGGACAGGGTTTTGGCAAGAGGAGGCAGGGGTGTCATGAAGTAGAGGAGGGGGGTGATACGAGGGAGAGGGCCGCAAGTGGCCATTCCAACCCAGGTACAGGTGGCTGCAATAGCGACAGGGTAGGCCACAGAGGAGGGGGAGGTTGAAGGGGATGAGGCAGTGTCGATGGAGATTCTTGATATACATGCACAGGATGCTGGAGCGGAGGGTGGAGGGGGAGTATCCCAGGTAGATTTTAACAGGCTCCTCTGGGAGAGGGATGTGGCCAGAGCGACGTTACACTCGCTTGAGGATGATTTACATGTGGATAGGGTGAGGAGGGAGATTCTATAGGCAAAGGTGGAGAGGCTGCAGCGGGAGGTTAATGATTTGACAGAGAGCCTGTAGACGACCATGATGGAGGTGGATGATCTACAGAGGGAGGGAGAGGAGGTAGAGAGGATGTTGGAGGAGGCGAGGATGGGGACTACTATTGTGGAGCTATAGGGCACCTTACACCAGCAAGATGAGGAGTTGGAGAGGCTGCGAGTGAGGGCACATAGGGCAGAGGCAGATGTTACTCACCTACGGGGAAGAGGGATGCAACACGATAAATGTTAGTCCCCGCAAGCCTAGGATAGATGTATTATGATATGATGCAGCAATGAGAGAGGGCGAAGAGGGCAGGATGAGAGGTTGCCTATTATCGAGGGTTATATCATGGAGTGGACCTAGCAAATCAGAGAGCATCATCATACATAGAGAGTGTACGTTCTCACATGATCCATAGCCAGCGCCTAACACAGAGCCAATAGATAGGTGGATTGGTGGGTTTTAGACCACCTAGGATAGGGGGATCAGAGTGGTCTAGAGGAGAGGGAGGAGGTGATGAGGAAGGGGCTGGGGAGTTAGGGGGAGAGTTAGCTCCATTTGACTTATGTATTTTTTTACCGTTCAGGGCGACCATTGTACTATGACTATTATATTCATTTTTGAAGATATATATATATATATATATATATATATATATATATATATATATGATTTTGGTGGTGCTTATGTATGCATGTACTCTATTATAGACATTATGATGGACATTATTTATGATTTCATGGTGTGATGCATTGATGATGATTATGGATGTATTGTGTTGACCTATTTGTAATGCAGGGTGGATGCTTACATATGCCTATACTTATGATGTGCTACTGACACTTTGATGGATGCAAGATGGTTGTCTATGTGGATGCATATGTTTTTGAGATTTTATGATGCGTATGTATGATGTATTATTTTGGGATTTTTTTGATGATTTTGTGATTTAATGGATTAATCTATAATGGCTATGCAACAAAATCTATAATGAAATGAACATATACATTATGATGGATAACCTATAAAATGAGAAGTGCAATAAAATTTGGATGCAAAGTAGGTGATAAGCATATCGTACAAAATAAAAATGAATAATACAATTGAAAGATTAATGAGTAATGCATAGAAGATGTGGAGAGCCAACCTAGTTTAATGTTGCCTTAGGTAAACCGCACCATTGATTATAAGAACCAGGATGCCATGACAAACCCAAGGCATGGACTAACTTGCAGACAAGAGGGAATTCCTTGCACACGACTATGCAAGTGTTGAGAAACACTAATACAAAGTTGTGGGTACGTGCAAGGAAACCCTCAAACACACATATATCCCTTGTACACAACAAGGTAAGTGTTGACAAACACGGATACCAGGTCGTTGGTTTGTACAAGAGAGATCCCAAACATGCCATACGATGAAGACATGCCTCAGTATACACCTATCGCAAACATACGAGGATATGGGGGATCTAGGCAGCCATACATAGGAGAAAACGTAGGACAAAAGATGCAAGTCAAAAATAAAAATCCAAAAAATCAGACAAGTCACTCACACATGAGCAGTTGACGCTTCTTGCCAAGAGTCGGATTAGGATAAAATATTAAACTGCCAGGTGAGGGAAGGATTCATCCCAAGGGAAAAGGATAAGATGGATAAGATTGACTAGGAAATTGATTAGATGACCATGAGGATTGACCTCCAGACGTAGGAATGACACCAAGACTTGATGAAGCTCACATGGAAGCACAAGCTCAACATGCGGGGAAAAACTCAGTTTAGTGGGTTGATCCTTATTCATGATTTAGGCAAAGACTCATCATCACGCAGGTGATCATTCTACCAGGTGTGGCTGAGTGGATAAGGGGACGATGTTCATGCTAGGATGAAAGGAAGAACTAGTGATAGACGAGATGATGAATGTTATGGTAGAAGGGTTGGATGGCAGCAACTATGGATATCTGATGGGTGAGTGATGGAGAGCGAGTTTGACCTGATAGATGATGGATCCATATTATTTACCTTGATGCCTGCGTGTAGGTTTTCACCAAGGTACTTGCCCATGGCGCCACAAAGTGGTTTTCGCTGATGGACGATTTATAATTTTTCTTTACTTTTTTGCCTTTTCCATTTTTTTTTTAACTTTTTTTTGTATTTTTCTTGATTTTTGATTTTTTGTGAATTTTTTGAAATTTCAAGACAATTGGTGACCTTTTGAGGACTAGGAATAGAATATCTTCAAGTGCATGATGTTCATCGGCTCATCCAAGGGATGTTTCAGGAGTAGCCAACTGATATGCCTTTGACCCATACTTTGTTGTGATTACATAGGGTCCAAGCCAATTGGGCTCAAACTTGCCTTTCTTCTCTACTTCTTAGAGGTTTCTTTGATTTTCCATGAGGACAAGATCACCAACTTGAAATTCTTGGGTTCTGACTTTCTTGTTGTAACTCAAGAGTAAGTGATTCTAATACACCCAGAGATGGTTTAAGGCCTTGAGGCACCTTTCATCTAGCAATTCTAGCTCTTGCAGCCTGACAACTCCATATTCCTCATCTGTGAGGATGTTCTACAACGACACCCTTAGGGAGGGGATCTCAATCTCAAGAGGGAGGACAACTTCAGAGCCAAATATGAGGGAATATGGGGTGGCACCTGTGGGTGTGCGGATGGAGGTGCGGTAAGACCATATGAAGATGATAAAAGACTGGTGAGGTGGATTAGTTAATAAGCGTGCAAATCAAACATAGAAGTATATGAAATCAAAGACATAATTTGAAATGCATGAAAACATGAATAATGAAAATGTATATACCTCACACAATCCTTTTACCTTCTCCTTCAGATGGAGCTTGATGAAGTGAAGGCGCCCTTGGATGATGCTCCACTTGATGTGTTCCTCTTGCTTTCTTGATGTGGATGGCTCTCCAATGTTGTGCACAAATGGAATGGATTTGGAAGATAATGGAAATGAGATGATTAAGTGTGGATGTAGGATGATTTTGACATGATAAGGATGCTAAAATGATTTTTCTAGGCTCAAAAGGGCAGCATAAGATTACTGAACTTGGAGATGAAGAATGGAAGGATGGAGTCCTCAATTTATAGGAAGAGGAGAGGAAGAATGGATGGCTAGGATGGATTCAAGATGAAGGGCTAGGATTGCTTGTGAGCTCACACAAGGCCCAAGAGAGGGTGTGGAGACCAAGAGATATGCCTTAAAAGGCATTTCTTGTCTCCACACTCCTCAAGGTACATTGGGAAGACTTCCCAAGGTACCTTGAGAAGAGTAAAGTGCATTGGAAAGACTTCCCAATGTGCCTTGAGAGGAGCAAGGGATGTGACATTCCTTGAAGAATGGGGAGGAGGAATTTAAAATTCTCCAAAAAGGGATAATCATGGGGATTGGAGGAATAAGAAGGAATTAAAAATTCCTTGGGAGAGGAGATGCCTAGAGGATTGTGAGATTTTGAAGATCTCACATTCACCTAGGAAAAGAGCATTAAAAGCTAGTGGTTGGATGGAAGGGACAAGGAGTTGACTTCGTGGCTAATCATGATGATTAGCTATTAGCAACTCATTAGGAGGGGATTAAAGGAAATGTTAGGTGGGATTAGGATTTGTAGGAGGATTTGACTAGGAGAGAGAATGAGTGGAGGGAATTAAAAATTAGAAGAATAAGGTTAAGTGAGTTTAGGGAGTTTCTAGAAGAATTTATTAGGTTAGTGATGAATTAAGAAGATGATTTGTAGGAATGATGTAGGTTAGATAATTAATTGAAATTAATTAGCCAAGAGGAAGATTTGTGAGGATTTAATCTTTTAGAAGAATAAAGAAAGGGATTGATTTATTAAATAAATCAGTCACATGCTATAGTGACAATATCAATTATATTTAATTAATATTGAGGAGAATTTGAATTAACATAATTAATTAATTAATTATGCGAGGAATTAAAAATAATTATTTTTAAGTGTCTACATTTTGCCCCTCTTTGAAGCGAGGTGTGATGACGCGTTGATTCAAAGAATAATCTTGTTTTTTGATGATGATACTGATTTGATTGATAAGATCTAGATTCAATCTGGTTTCAGGAAGGATTCATCCTGTATAAGACAAAGATGATCAAAGCGTCTGGTTTCAGGAAGGATTCATCCTGTATAAGACATGATTGATCAAAACGTCCGGTTTTAGGAAGGATTCATCATGTATAAGACTTGATTGATCACAATGTTTGGTTTCAGGAAGGATTCATCCTGTATAAGACATGATCAAAGCGTCTGGTTTCAGGAAGGATTCATCCTATATAAGACATGATTGATCACAATGTCTGGTTTCAAGACCTATATAAGACATGATTGATCACAATGTCTGGTTTCAAGACCTATATAAGACATGATCAGAGTGCAACATTTGATTTTAGGAAGGATTCATCCTATATAAGACATGACTGATCACAACGTCTGGTTTCAAGAAGGATTCATCCTGTATAAGACATGATCAGAGCGCAACGTCTGGTTTCAGGAAGGATTCATCCTGTATAAGACATGACTGATCACAACATCTGGTTTCAGGAAGGATTCATCCTATATAAGACATGATCAGAATCAGAATTAATTATGTGAGGTGTATGGCGATGTGTAGAAGATAGAAGAAGAAAAGGATGCCCTAGCGTAAAGCATGGGAGGTGTATGCCCCCTCGAGAATTTTTTCAAAAAAAAGGATGAAAAATTCTCAAAAAAAGAGAGGAAGAAGAATCAGGGTGGAAGGGATAAATGAGGAAGAAATATGAAGCAGTCGCGAAGAATTTGGAAGGAAGAATAGGAGAGGCAAGACCACAGGGGAAGATGGGCCCTCACGGGGGCCCATATATGCCACAACGGACCCAATGAGGGGTCATTGTATCATGATGGACATATTTTGCTCTTTATATATATATATATATATATATATATATATATATATATATATATATATATATATATATATATATATATATATATATATATATATATATATATACATGATTCGATTGGTGACAGATGATGTGTAGCATTTATTGCGATGGATTATTTTTGTTTGTCTTATGATGTCATATATGGATGCAATCATGGATGTGCTATGCTGACCTATTTTTTGATGCAGAGTGGATACTTATGTATGTATGTTTATGATGTGTTGCTGACATAGTTTTTTTTTTTTTTGGATGCAGGATGAGTATTTTTTATGCTTTATGTATAAATACACATGTATGAATGATTTATGATGTAGTCTAAATGTAATGCTATATGGATGAGTGTATCTTTTATTGATGCAATCTTATATGGTAAATGTTTTGTGGAAAAAAAATGACTGTCTAAGAAATGCACTCTACATGATGTGAATGAGTTAATAAAAAGAGGGAATATGCCAATAATAACACAATGATCTTAGATAGAAGAATATGGAATAGATGGGAAGTGGGGGAAATTGAGAACTCCATGGGATTATTGAGTTTAGGACTTGATGGAATGGTGGTGAGATTTTGTGCACAATAAATATGGAGAGCCAACCTAGTTTGATGTTGCCCTGAGTGGCTTGCACCACTGATTATAGAAATCAGGATGCCATGAGAAACCTAGGGCGTAGACTGACTCTATAGACAAACAAGAATTTCTTGCACACAACAATGCAAGTGCTAAGAAACACTAATACAAAGTTGTGGGCTCATGCAAGGAAACCCTGAAACACACCGATACCTCTTATACACGAGAAGGTAAGTATTGATAAACACTAGTACCAGGTCGTTGGTTTATACAAGAGGGATCCAAAACATTCCATACTATGAACTATGCCCCAGTATGCGCCTATCATAACGTACCTGGATATGGAAGAACCTAGGCAGTTGTAAATAGTGGCAGTCGTAGGGCAAAAGATGCAAGTCTATATGAAAAGATCTAACAAAACCTAACAAGTCGCTTCCTTGCGACCAAATGATACCTCTTGCCAAGATTAGAACTAGGATGAAGGATTAGGTTGCCAGGCGAGGGAAGGGGTCATCCCTAGGGCAAAGTGGGTTTTTGGATTAGGCAAGTGATTCTATGGTTTTGGAGAGTGACCTGTGGACTTGGGATTGTTTCTGAAAGCTCAGTTTTAATGGGACATTCCTTGTTCATGACTCGGGCGAAGACTCATCATCATACACATGTTTTATTGGGAGGTGGAAAAGAAGGAATGTTGTGCATGGGTGGGCTGGATGGTGGATGATTTGCAGTGTCGATCGGATAGATAGTGGATCCGGTTATTTACCTTGGTGCCTGCATGGAGGTTTTCACCAAGGTACTTGTCCATAGCACCACAAAGTGGTTTTCACTGGTGGACGAATTGTTTTTCTTTCTTTTTTAATTTTTTTGTCTCATAAGGTGCCTGTTTGCCAGGTTTTCACTAAAGTGACGATTTTTTCAGGATCTTTTTCTCATTTTATTTTTATTTTTATTTTTTTCTTGATTTTTTTGACAATTTAAGAACTTCTGAGGACTAAGCATAAAATATTTTGAGGTGCATGATATTCATTGGATCATCCAAAGGATCACCTTCAGGAGTAGCCAATTGATAAGCTCATGATCCGTATTTTGCTGTGATTACATATGGTCCAAGCTAATTAGGCTCGAACTTGCCTTTCTTTTCTCTTTCTTGCAGATTTTTCTGATTCTCCATGAGGACAAGATCAACAACTTGGAATTTTTGGGTTCTGACTTTTTTGTGATAACTCATCCCCAAGCGGTTCTGATATACCCAGAGATGGTTCAAGGCCTTGAGGCGCCTTTCATCTAACAATTCTAGGTCTTGTAAGCGGGCAATTCTGTATTCTTCCTCTGGTAGGACGTCTTGCAGTGATACCCTTAGAGAGGGGATCTCGATCTCAAGGGGAAGGATGGCTTTGGAGCCAAAGACCAAGGAATAAGGGGTGGCGCCTATGGGGGTGTGGATGGAGGTACGGTAGGCCCACAAAGCAGGATGGAGTTGGAGGTGCCAATCGCGGTCAGCTTCATTGACTGTCTTTTTGAGGATTTTGATTAAGGTTTTATTAGAAGCCTCAGGTTGGTCGTTGCCTTGGGGATAATATGGGGTGGAGAAGCGATGTTGGATGTTGAATTTTTGGCAGAGTTCTTTGACATCTTGGTTTTTAAATTGTTTGCCATTATCTGTGATAATAACTTTTGGGATGCCATACCGACAGATTAGATAGTTCAGGATGAATTTGGATATTTGCTTGCCGGTGGTGAAAGTAACAGGGATAGCCTCTATCCACTTGGTGAAGTATTTGGTGGCGGTGATAATGAATTTATGTCCATTGGAAGATGAAGGGTGAATTTTCCCAATGAGATCGAGCCCTCACTGTGAGAAGGGTCATGGTGTTATAAATGGCTACAATTCTTGTGACGGTGCATGAATTTTGTTGCCATGTTGCTGGCAAGGGATGCATTTATTCACATAATTATATGCTTCTACCTCCATTTTAGGCCAATAGTATCATGTTCTCAAAAGCTTTTTAGCTAATGTGAGCCCACTTGAGTGTGCCCCACAGATACCCTCGTGTACTTCATGTAATGCTCATTCCACCTCTCGTTTATCTAAACACCTTAGGAGGGAACCATCGAAATGCCTTCTAAATAGGGTGTCTCCGAGGATGGTGTAATGAGCACATCGGCAGATGAAGGTTTGTTGTTGGGTTTTTGTGAGATGTGGAGGAATGGTGTTGTCTTTGAGGAAAGCAAAGGTTTCTTGGTACCAAGGGGACTCGGGACCAATGAGAACACACACCATTTCAGACTCTGGTAGATCATATGTTGGTATAAATAATTGCTCGACCAAGAACTCGCACTTCTGACTGTGTGTTGGCATTTGAAGGAGGGAGCCAATGGTGGCCATTGCATCTGCAACCCTATTGTTTGTTCGTGGGATTTGATTAAATGTGATTGCTGTGAAATGTTTCTTAAGATCTTCAACCATGGTACAGTAAGGAAGGAGTTTATCATCTTTTGTCTGGTACTCATCATTGACTTTTTTTATAACGAGCTGAGAATCACAATAAACTTGTAACTCCTTTATTTTCCAGTGGATAGCCAGACACAAACTTATGATGAGTGCCTTGTATTTTTCTATGTTATTGGTACATGCAAAGGCTATCTTGTATGATTTGGGGATGCCATCTCCTTGAGGTGTGACCAATAATATTCCTGCCCCTGATCCATTTTGGGTGCAGGAGCCATCAAAGTATAATTGCCATGTGGAGGATGTGGAAACAATCATAATGAACTCATCTGGTAATTCTGTGAGAATAGGATGGTCACCTGGAAGTGGAGCTTCAACCAACTGATCTGCAATGACTTGTCCCTTGATTGCCTTTCTATCCACATATTCGATGTCAAACTCACTTAGGAGCATGACCCATTTGGCGGTTCTACTAGTGAGAGCAGCTTTTGACAGGAGATATTTAAGTGGATCAATTTTAGCAACCAGCTTTGTTTTGTTGTTCAGCATATAGTGTCGAAGTTTTTGTGTGCTAAACACTAATGCCAAACATGCTCTTTCAATGGGGGTGTAATTGATTTCATATCCTACCAATGTCCGACTGATGTAGTAAATGGTGTGTTCCTTCCCTTGATCATCTGTTTGTGCTAGTAATGCCCTCAATGCCACTGCAGTAACACATATGTACAAAATGAGGGGTTTTCCATGGGTAGGTGGCATCAAAAGTGGAGGTGATGCTAGATATTCTTTTAATTTCTCAAAGGCCTTTTGCCATAAGCAGTCCCATTTGAATTTCGTGTCCTTGAGCAGAAGGTGTGCAAATGGATGGCACTTATCTGCTAGTTGTGAAATAAAACGTCTAACAGATTGGATTTTTCCCTGGAGACTGTGCAGTTGTCTTAGAGTTTTTGGTGGAGGCATTTCCATGATAGCTTTTACTTTTGTAGGATCGACCTCGATGCAAACAATAAATCCTAATAATTTTCTCGATATGACTCCAAACACACACTTTTTGGGATTCAGGCGTAGTTTGTATTTTTCTAATCTTTCAAAGATCTGCTTTAGAATGGGAATGTATTCTTGTCTTGTCTTAGATTTGCCTAGCAGATCATCCACATAGTCCTCCATAATTTTGTGTATGAGGTCATGAAAAATTGTTGTCATGGCACATTGGTATGTAGCTCCAACATTTTTGAGACCAAAAGGCATGACCCAATAACAGAAAGTACCCCATGGTGTTGTGAATGTGGTTTTATGTTGATCCTCATCTGCTATCCTGATTTGGTTGTATCCAGAAAACCCATCCATTAGCGATAGCATTTCATGTCCTGATGTAAGGTCCACAATCATGTCTATATTCGGGAGCGATAAATCATCTTTAGGACAAGCTCTATTTAGATCTCAGAAATTTGTGCAGATGGGGATGCCCTCAACAGGTTTGCCGATAGGTACAATGTTAGAGACCCATTCATCATAGTCTACTGTTTTGATAAATTATGCGTCTAACAACTTTTGGAGTTCCGCCTTGACCAGGAGTGCAATATGTGGGTGCATTTTGCGCAATTTTTGTTTTACAGGTTTTGCATCTAGGCAGGTGGCGAGATTGTGAACCACCAAGGCAGGATCCAACCCTGGCATATCGGAATAGGACCATGCAAAATTGATTTTTACATCTGTAAGGAAGTTGATGAAGTCTTGTTTCTCTATTTCTATGAGGGATTTGGCAATGAGCACATTTTTTGGAATGACTTTGGTGCCCATGTTGATGCTATCTGTGTCTTCTATCAGCAAATTTGATTTGTTGTGTGGAAGGTAACCAATGGTAAGGAGGTCAAGTCCCTCATCGTCAAGTGCCTTTTCCAAGTTTTCACTTTTGGATACGCCCTTTGTTTTTATTTTTTGTTCATCCAAAGGTGCCTCGGGGAGGTTTTCACCTAGGGAATCATGTCTTTTCCTTTTATTATCTTTTTTGTGGCTAAGGGCATTGACCTAACTACCAAAGTATTCATTTTCGTATAGTTGAATACCCTCAATTCTGTTACAATCTTCCAGGTTTCGCATCGTCAGGTTAGCAATGAGAGCATTATCGTTGGCGCAGATATCTAAAGTGGGTTTGTCTCGTTGGCCCCAGTCAATGAGTTCAGGATGGACAAGATGTAGCTCATGTGAAGTGGGAGGGGTTACTGGGGTGATGGTATTGATGTAAGTGTCAAGGAAGATATCTTTCTCGTATTCATAAGGCATTTCATGGAATTCCTCTTCGTCAGCACTTTTGATATCCAAAGAAGGACTAGAAGGGGCACCAGTGATAGTAATCTTAGGCACCAAGATGTACCCCAAGCCTCTGTTGTATTTGTAGGAGATAGGATTTATGGGTGCTTTTCTTCCTTTTTCCTTTGGTCCCAGACTGTATCCTTTGTATCCCATTTTTTCAACTATGGCAGATTCTTTTGGGTACATTTTTTTGGATATTCTTACTGGATCATCATCCTCTTCCCAGTACAACCAGGAAGAGACATCTTCTTCAAGGCTCTCCTCATTAAGTGGGCCCCATCGCTGGAAGGTGGTATTTTGGCATTGCATAGCTGGTTTTGGGTCCTTTCTGAGCTCTTTTGGTTTGCCAAATGACTTAGGAGAGAGAGGGAGGTTGCCTATTAATAAGACGTCCTCCAATTTGTATTCTCTACAGCCATTGTCCAAGATCTTGATTTGATTATCTGGTTGGGATGATGTGGAGGCAACATTTGATGTGTCAGAGGGAGGTGTTGGCGAGGGTTTATTTAATGGGCAATGATATGGATGGTTTTCCTCTAGGAGTTTGCAATACTGGAAGGGTTGTGGATCACTTTTGATAGTTATCTCTCTTCCATTGAAGGGGAATTTGATGCATTGGTGATAGGTGGAGGGTACAGCCTTCAAGGAGTGAATCCATGGCTGACCAAGGAGAATGTTGTAGGGGAGATCAAGATCTAGTACTTGACAAGGGGTTTCAATTGTAATGGGGCCCACTTGAAGAGGTAAGGTGATCATGCCCTTTGAAACTCTTTTCGCATCATTATATGCCTTTATTGTGATCCTTCCTGATGTGTCTATCAGATCCTCAGAAAGTCCCAATTGTTTTATTAATTTTTATGTACATAGATTAACCTCGGATCCACCGTCTATCAGGATACATTTGACCTTATGCTTGTGGATAAGAGCTTCGATGTGCAAAGGTTTGTTATGGTCTTCATCTACAGGAGCATCTTTGGAGGTAAATACAAGGTGTTGTTGGGCAGCAAGGTTTCCAATGAGGGCTTGGAATTGGGTGGCGTTGATGTTATCAGGAACACATGATTCGAGAAAGGCTTGTTCCAAAATTTCTTTATGGACCGGGGAAGTTTTAAGAAGTTCCAAAATGGAGATCTGAGTGGGGGTCTTCCCAAGTTGGTCCAGGAGGTCATATCGGCAGGTGGAAGACATGGGCGGTGGATTCGATGGGGGAGGGGCTCCTTGGATGGTAACTTTACCTCGGCGTGTAGTTATATTGCAGTCATTCTGGAAATGGAAGGTGGAAGGCATGGCGCCTTGAATGACTATCCTAGAAGGATTTGGTTTGTTTTGGGAAGAAGGAGGATTAACTCCTTGGATGGTTATGACATTGACATGAGTGTCTGCAGGTTCAATGCGACCTACTAAAAAATTAAAGCCAGTTATGTGATTAGCGTAGTCATAACCCATTGTGTTAGATGATGAACCTTTTCCTTTATCATGCTTCGGGAAGGGTTCCTGGTACATTTTGAGTTTGTCATTGTTATTACCAGGTTTTGCATTTGCTACTTCAATCTCACCTCTATCAATGAGATCTTGTATGTAGATCGTCAGTTTCATACACTTTCGTGTATCATGTCCCTTGATACGATGGTATTCACAATACTCATTTTCATTATACCATCTTGGTTTAGGTTGATTGGGGTCAAACGGGCGAGTGATTGGAAAAACCACTACACCTGCTTGGACAAGTTTTTGAAACACCATTTCAATAGGCTCAGCAAGAGGAGTGAAGTCTCTTGGGGTCTTGTTATTCGATCAGGGTGGTCATCCCTGGATTGAGACATTTTTGTGAGGTTTTTGGGATTGATTTTGATTGTTTTGATTATTGAATTGATGATTATTGGTGGTGGATTTTGGGGGAGCGGCCACGGTTCGGCCCCGCTTTGCATCAGTTACACCATCATTGATCACGTTTTTGTTCTTAGACCAAAATTTTGGCTTGTCGTTATGATAAGAGGAAGAACTTTGTGTCGATTTCTGGTAATTTTTCAAGGTTCCTTCCTCCAACAAGACATGTTCGAGGGTGAGGCCCTTATCGGTCAATTTTTGGGAGGATTTGATACATTGGGATATTAAGGGTCTCGAAAGTTCAGGCACCAAGTTCTTTTGAAATAGCTCAATTTGATGTTGTTCTGGCATGTCCCACTGGAATTTTTTGATAAGATGTCACCATTTTTGTAGGAAATTGGCAAAGGTTTCTCCAGGCCTTTGTTTTGTATTGCATAGGTCCATCATAGAAACATCATTAACCATGTTGTAAGCATAGTGGGCCACAAATTTTTCTACCAAGTCTGGAAAGGAGACAATGGAACCTCACGGTAGAGATGAGAACCATGCCAGAGCATCTCATGTGAGACTCTTGGGAAAGAGTCTGCGAAGATAAAGGTCACTATAGGAGACTTCTTGGCATAAGATGTGGAATTCTCGGACATGGTCGCGGGGGTCTCCTTTGCCTTCATACTTGGTGAATTTGGGGATCTCAAATCCTGAGGGATAGGGTCAACTGATATAGACAGGCCGTAAGGACAAGGGTAAAACTCTTCAAACGAGTAAGTTTTCCTTTTATTAGTCCTTTGTTTTATGTCCTTGATGATATTTTTCATGTCTTGAATTTCCTTGACGAGGTCTTGTTGTGGACTTTGATAATGATGAATTATATTTGCCCCAAGAATTGGGTGAGCCAAAGAAGGTGCACCACCACCAATGTATTGATATGATGAGGAGGCGGGAATGTGGGATGTGAGGACCGATGTCGCAAGGATTTGTGTGATAGTTGGTTGTAGTCCGCAAACTGTTGTGATGGGATTGACTACGGCCCAGATGAAATTTGCGACATTGTTGGAAGGAAGGGAAGTTTCTGGAATAGAAATATGTGGTTGAATTGAAGGAGGTGGTATAGAAGTGTGTTGGAGAATAGATGAGATCAGACTTGATAGTGGTATAGATGGTAGGGAGCAAGAAGATGGGATGGAGACCATGATGGGAGGTGCCACGGGTGGCATTGATTGAGCTTGGATGATTGATGGGGCTGCGATTGATTGAGTTTGAATAATAAGTGCAGCACTTTGTGTGGGAGTGAGGTCTCCTTGTGGTTGTTGGGCGAGAGTGGATCTATTAAATTCAGGCGGAAGTTGAGCTCCATTTTCAAGGAGAGTTTTTAGAAGTGCAGTGGGATTGTATTGAGTAAACTTTTCCATCATCTCTTGGTTATAAGAATCCGCTAGGAAAGTTTGCACTTCCAAAGAGAGTTCATCTTGGCTAACCATGCTAGGATTTTGGCTTTGATCTTGATTGCTAGGTTGCCCACTTTGTGTAGGATCTTGTGTGGGATCTTCATATAGGGCACTAATGTCCGGCATGCCATATTTTTGTTCAGCCATCTTTCTCTTTTGGGATCGCATTGTGACCATACACGAAAATCCTTTGAAAATTTTGGAGGGGGAAATTTGTGATGAAACGACTTAGCAAGATATTTGTGGAATTTTGGATTTTGTCTTTTATGACAAGGAATTTTGTTGATTGGTATGGTTCTTGGATTAGAGCCCAGATTTGATTAGGATTTGACACCTTAGTCCTTGGATGAGGATTTTAGGTGGTGGATGCAACCACCAGTAAGGTGATGGCCAAGTTGTGTAGAATTTAGACCTTGAATTGATGATTAAAAAGTCTCTCTAATACCAAGGGTTCACTAATGACCCTAAGAAAAGTAAAGACGTGAGTTAAGAGTCTTGATCGACTCAAAAGGATTAGGCAAAAGGTACTTGGAGAGGATTCCCCTTCAAGCACGAGAGCCAATTGATTAATGATGATGTCTAAATGGAATTTCACAAGGCATGTAACCTTAACACGAGGTTAAATTGGATTAGAGGATGATTGGATTTGAATTTTGATAATTGATTTGATAACGGTGAGAGATTGATTTAATGTGCTAAGTCCTTAGGAAATTTGAGGATGATTGATGGAAGAGGTATAATAGTGATGGTTTACAAGAAACTTGATGACTAGGTTGTCTTTGGCATGAACATGACTTAATGGAGGATCGATTAGAATGGCAAGTTGTATGAAGGGATACAACCACCATGATTTGGACGATAGTAGGTGTTTCAAAGGACAAACTTGAATGTTGATGGAGAGGATGGACTCTTAGCTTCTCTCTTGGGCTTATGAAACATGGGACGGATGGAGTTTTGATGCAATTTTGGACTTTATGTGGGTAATGACTTGGACAATTGTTTGTGTCTTGACAAGTGTTTTTGCAAAGTGTTTGGGGATAGTGATATGTTTTTAGTCTTCTCTTGGCAAGTATGTATCAAACAAAGAAAACACAATGATCAAATGCATATTATCTCAAAGACACTCATGCTCATATACAACATTCTTAAGGCTGGCAAGGACAATAGTCATTGGATCCCAATCGGTTTCCCAACTATGCTTACCCAGAGCAGACACTTAGATGCTTGACCCCATTGGCTCCCCTCCATGGCACTCACTTCTTGGGGCAGCCAAGCATCAATTCCCATGAAAACTTCTCATGGAGAACTCTGTGTCTCTACTAAGGGTCGTAAAAATATGGGCGGCTTCAGAGGTCCAACCTCCTGCACCAATGACTAGAAGGTTTTTGGCCACTATGAACAAAGTGTTTAGTAAGTCTTCCCATTAGGAGCTACCCTTCGAAGTTGCACAAGCGCAATTGAGGCCTATAGCCCAACGAAGCACCAAGAACTTAGTAGTCATGCAAGCGTGATTGAGATCTCTAGGATCCTACTAAGCACCCAATGTGAGAGTGAACTCTCATATAGCCCCAACCATTGACCCTTTCATAGTCAATGGCCTATTTATTATAGTGAGTTGGGAACCCCAGGTCTAGGTGTACTCACTTGGGTCATTCCCCTCTTACCTTCTCAAAGAGAAAGTTGGGAGGGTAGGCCTGCTAGAGGTAAACATGCAATCAAACAAGAAAAGGTTGGAGGGTCTGGATTTCTGATCGTCTAGCTAGACGAGAGCATACTCTCCTACCTTTACGCTTTTCTTAAAGACACATAAAACAATGGTTCATTCCATTTTAATTAATATCTAGGTGCCTAATTTAAATAAATGCACAATGTTTGATTGGATTTCTTAGGCAACCTGCAAAACAACTTGATTAGTAGTTTGAAAAATGAAGTCTTCAACAAGCGTCTAGCAAAACACAACAAAATGACAAAAATATTAATTTTTTTGAATTTTTTGAAATAAGTAGAAAAACATGAATAAAAAACTTTTTTACTAATGACAAATGTGGATTTGGAAGAAAATTTGATGGGTAAATGGTGTTTGACTAGGTTTTTGCTACTTTCCAAGGGATAAGCAAGCAAAAAATGGGGATTTTTGGAGGAGAGATGAAGGAATGGAAAAATTTGTCCAAGAGGGACAAAGAAGCAAAAGTTGGAGATGGACAATATGGGAAAATTTGGAGGTGATTGGATAAAAGGGGAAGGAGTTATGGCAAACCCTAAAAATAGAGGAATGTGAGTTTTTGGGCTTCAAAAAGTGGATTTTGGGATAAGGCCCCCAAGGAAGGAATGGCAATGCGAGGGATCTAGTGAAGTTTGGAGGGAAATGGAGTGGAGATAAAGCAGACAGTCGCGCTAAATAGAATTAAAAAAAGTGGATTTCTGATTGTCTAGATAGACGAGCATACTTTCCTACTTTCACACTTTCCTGCGGACAGACAGATTATTTAAAACTAAACAGATGATTAAAACTGAACAAAGTTGCAGACAGACAGATTATTTAAAACTAAACAAATGATTAAAACTAAACAGAGTTGCGGACAAACAGATTTTTAAGACTAAACAGATGATTAAAATAAACAGAGCAGCTAACAAACACATTATTAAAACTAAAAAGATTATTAGAACTAAACAGAGCAGCTTACAGATAGATTATTAAAACTAAACAGATTAGATAACAAAAAAGAAAAAAATGCACTCGCGCTGATATTCAAAATTTTTTTTACAAAAAACGCTGAAGCAGAAACAAAAAATAAATAGAAGTGAGAAAATGCAGGAGAGGAAGAATGAGGAGATAGAAGAATTTTATGGGCAGACGCCCAAAAAATTTTGAATTTCTCCTGCTGTTGCGCCAAATCCCTGAAACAGTCGTGAACCTGCGAAAACAAACTTCACAAAAAAACTAAAAAAAAAATCGTTAAATTCGGGGCGTGGGTCCCACCGGGCTTGCCAAAATGAAGATGATAAAAGACTGGTCAGGTGGATTAGTTAATAAGCATGCAAATCAAACATGGAAGTATATGAAATCAAAGACATAATTTGAAATGCATGAAAACATGAATAATGAAAATGTATATACCTCACACAATCCTTTTACCTTTTCCTTTGGATGGAGCTTGATGAAGTGAAGGTGCCCTTGGATGATGCTCCACTTGATGTGCTCCTCTTGCTTGCTTGATGTGGATGGCTCTCCAATGTTGTGCACAAATGGAATGGATTTGGAAGATAATGGAAATGAGATGATTAAGTGTGGATGTAGGATGATTTTGACATGATAAGGATGCTAAAATGATTTTTCTAGGCTCAAAAGGGCAGCATAAGATTACTGAACTTGGAGATGAAGAATGGAAGGATGGAGTCCTCAATTTATAGGAAGAGGAGAGGAAGAATGGATGGCTAGGATGGATTCAAGATGAAGGGCTAGGATTGTTTGTAAGCTCACACAAGGCCCAAGAGAGGGTGTGGAGACCAAGAGATATGCCTTAAAAGGCATTTCTTGTCTCCTCACTCCTTAAGGTACATTGGGAAGACTTCCCAAGGTACCTTGAGAAGAGAAAAGTGCATTGGGAAGACTTCCCAATGTGCCTTGAGAGGAGCAAGGGATGTGACATTCCTTGAAGAATGGGGAGGAGGAATTTAAAATTCTCCAAAAAGGGATAATCATGGGGATTGAAGGAATAAGAAGGAATTAAAAATTCCTTGGGAGAGGAGATGCCTAGAGGATTGTGAGATTTTGAAGATCTCACATTCACCTAGGAAAAGAGCATTAAAAGCTAGTGGTTGGATGGAAAGGACAAGGAGTTGACTTCGTGGCTAATCATGATGATTATCCATTAGCAACTCATTAGGAGGGGGATTAGAGGAAATGTTAGGTGGGATTAGGATTTGTAGGAGGATTTGACTAGGAGAGAGAATGAGTGGAGGGAATTAAAAATTAGAAGAATAAGGTTAAGTGAGTTTAGGGAGTTTCTAGAAGAATTTATTAGGTTAATGATAAATTAAGAAGATGATTTGTAGGAATGATGTAGGTTAGCTAATTAATTGAAATTAATTAGCCAAGAGGAAGATTTGTGAGGATTTAATCTTTTAGAAGAATAAAGAAAGGGATTTATTTATAAATAAATCAATCACATGCTATAGTGACAATACCAATTATATTTAATTAATATTGAGGATAAATTGAATTAACATAATTAATTAATTAATTAATTATGTGAGGAATTAAAAATAATTAAAAATAATTATTTTTAAGTGTCTACACCATAGAGCAAGATGGAGTTGGAGGTGTCAGTCATGACCAGCTTCATTGACTGCCTTTTTAAGGATTTTGATTAAGCTTTTATTAGAGGCGTCAACTTGACCATTACCTTGCAGGTAATAGAGAGTGGAGAACCGATGTTGGATATCAAACTTCTGATAGAGCTCTTTAACATCCTGATTTTTGAAAGGTCTGTCATTATATGTGATAATAACCTTGGGGAATCCATATCAGCAGATTAAATAGTTCAGAATGAATTTAGAGATCTGTTTACCAGTGGTGAAGGTAAGAGGGATAGCCTCTGCCCACTTGGTGAAGTATTCAATGGTGGTAATGATGAATTTATGGTCATTGGAGGATGCAGGGTGGATTTTCCCAATGAGATCGAGCCTCCACTGTGAGAAGGGTCATGGTGTGATAAAAGGCTGCAAATATTGTGATGGGGCGTGGATCTTGTCGCTGTGATTTTGGCAAGGGATATATTTCTTTACATAATTATATGCATCTACTTCCATTGTAGTCCAATAGTATCCCATTCACAAGAGTTTTTTTAGCCAAAGTGAGAACACTTGAGTGTGTGCTACAGATACCCTCGTGCACTTCACGTAGTGCCCATTCAGCCTCTTGTTTGCCTACACACCTTAGGAGGGAACCATCGATATTCCTTCTAAATAGGGTGTCTCCAAGGATGGTATTATGGGCACATCGGCGAATAAAGGTTTTTTGTTGGGTTTTGGTGTGGTGCGGGGGAATGGTTTTATCTCTTAGGTAAGAAAAGGTCTCTTGATACCAAGGGGATTCGGGCCCAACGAGTATGGACACCATTTCAGACTCTAGTAGGTCATATGTCGGTATAAAGAGTTGCTTGACCAAAAACACACATTTCTGACTATGTGTCGGCATCTGAAGGAGGGAACCAATAGTGGCCATTGCATTTGCAGCTCTGTTGTTGGTGCATGGAATTTGATCAAACTTGATTGTTGTGAAATGTTGCTTGAGGTCCTCAACCATACTATGATAAGGAAGAATCTTGTCATATATTGTTTGATACTCATCATTGACTTGTTTAATGACAAGTTGGGAATCACCATATACACACAATTCCAAGATCTTCCATTGGATAGCCAGACGGAGTCCAGTGATTAGTGCTTCATATTCTGCAATGTTGTTAGTGTATACAAACGCTATCTTGTTTGATTTAGGAATGCAATCTTCTTGGGGTGTGATCAACAATATTCCTACCCTCGATCCATTTTGGGTGCAAGAACCATCAAAGTATAACTGCCACGTGGAGGATGTAGTGACCATCATTATGAATTCATTTGGAAATTATGTGAGGATCGGGTGATCACCTAGAAGCGGAGCATCGATCAACTGGTATGCTATTACTTGTCCTTTGGTTGCTTTCATATCCACATATTCAATGTCAAACTCACTTAAGAACATGACCCATTCAGCAGATCTGCCAATGAGAGCAACCTTTGACAAGAGATACTTGAGAGGGTCAATCTTAGCAATCAATTTTGTTTTATTGTTATGTAGTTTCAGAACTTTTGTGTGTTGAAGATAAGTATTAAGCATGCTCTTTCAATAGGGGTATAATTGAGCTCATACCCTACTAATGTGTGATTGATATAGTATATAGAATGCTCTTTTCCCTAATCATTTGTCTATGCCAATAATGCCCCCAATGCCACTACAGTAGCTGATATGTACAAAAGAAGTGGTCATCCCAGAATAGGAGGCATAAGAATCGGAGGTGATGCAATATATTCCTTGAGTTTCTCATAAGCCTTCTGACATAGGCAGCCCCATTTGAATTTGGTATCCTTGCGTAATAGGTGTGTAAATGTGTGACATTTGTCTGCAAGTTGTGAAATGAAGCATTTGATAGATTGGAGCTTTCCTTGGAGAATACACAGTTGTCTAAGGGTCTTTGGGGGAGGCATTTCCATGATAGCTTTCACCTTTGCATGATCAACCTCTATGCCTCTGCGGGAAATAATGAAACCTAACAATTTCCTCGATGTGACACCAAAGATGCATTTCTTGGGATTTAGGCACAGTTTATATTTTTCCAATCTGTCAAAAATTTGCCTTAGGATAGGGATGTTCTCATGTCTTGTCTTGGATTTTCCTAGAAGACCATCCACATAATCTTCCATTATTTTGTGCAAAAGGTCATTAAAAATTATCGTCATTGCTCGTTGATATGTAGCTCCGGCGTTCTTGAGACCAAAAGGCATGACTTGATAACAAAAGGTGCCCCATTTTGTTGTGAATGTTGTCTTGTGTTGGTCTTCCTCTGTGATCCTGATCTAATTATATCCAGAAAATCCATCCATAAGTGATAACATTTCATGTCCCGATGTGAGGTCTACAATCATGTCTATGTTAGGGAGAGGGAAATCATCCTTAGGGTGGACTTTATTCAAATCTTGGAAATCCGTGCAAATACGAACCCCCCCGGCAGGTTTGCTGCTAGGTACAACATTGGATACCCATTCAGGATAGTCTATTGGTTTTATGAATCCAACATCCAACATCTTTTGAAGTTCTACTTTAATGAGGAGTGCAATGTGTGGATGCATCTTGCGTAATTTCTGCTTTACTGGTTTTGCATCTAGATGAACAACAAGATTGTGAACTACCAAGTTGGGATCTAGGCCTGGCATGTCAACATACGACCAGGTGAAATTGATCTTTGTTTCTGTGAGAAAATTGATAAAGTTTTGTCTCTCTTGATCTGACGACTTGGCAATAAGCACATTCTTTGGAGTGTCTTCAGTGCCCACATTGCTAGTATTTGTCCTCTATCAGTAAAGTTGACCTATCCTATTGAGGAAGAATAATAGTAGGGAGGTCAAGTCCCTCATCCTCAAGTGCCTGATCCAGGTTTTCACTTTCGGATACACCCTTTATTTTTACTTTTTCCTCATCCAAAGGCACCTCAGAGAGGTTTTCACCTAGGGAATCATGTTTTTTCCTTTTATTTTCTTTCTTGCGACTAAGGGAATTGACCTGAATACCAAAGTATCCCTTTTCATGTAATTGGATCCCATGAATTATGTTGCAGTCTTCTAGATTGCGCATAGTCAGGAGAGTCATGAGAGCATTTTCATTGACACAGATGTCTAAAGTGGGCTTGTCTCATTGGTCCCAGTCTATAAGCTTGGGGTGGATAAGTTGTAGCTCATTGCGGGGTGGAAGGGGTTATAGGAGTGATGTCGTTGACGTGGGTGTCAAAGAAGATGTCATTTTCGTATTCAAAAGGCATTTCATGGAATTCCTCTTCATTAGAGTCTTTGACATCCAAAGAAAGACTTGAAGGGGCACCAGTGATAGTGATCTTAAGTACTGGAGTATAACCCAAGCCCCTGTTATACTTATATGAGATGGTATTTATTGGTGCTTTGATTCCTTTCTCTTCCAGCCCCAGGTTGTTTCCTTTATAACCCATCTTTTCCACTATGGCTGATACTTTTGGATACATTTTCTTGGGTATTTTTGTTGGACCTTCATCTTCTTCCCGATACAACCACAAAGAAACATCTATCTCAAGACTCTCCTCATCAAGTGGACCCTATTGCTTGAAGGTAGTGTCCTTACATTGTATAACAGGTTTTTCATCTTTTTTTATTTCTTTGGGCTTACCAAATGACTTAGGAGACAAGGGAAGATTGCCTATTAATAAGACATCCTCAAGTTTGTATTCTCTATAGCCATTGTCTAGGATCTTGACTTTGGGCTCTATTTGAGATGAGGTGGAGGCGACTTTAGATGCGTCAGATGGGGGAGTTGGAGCGGGTCTATTTAATGGGAAATGGTATGGATGTTTCCCCTCTAAGATATTTCAATACTAAAAGGGTTTTGGATCACCTTTGATAGTGATCTCTCTACCATTGAAGGGAAATTTGATGCATTGATGGTAAGTGGAAGGAACGACTTGAAGGGAATGAAACCACAGGTGGCCGAGGAGGATGTTATAAGGGAGATCAAGATCCAAAACTTGGCAAGGGGTCTCAATTGTAATAGGGCCCATTTGAAGAGGCAAAGTCATCATTCCTTTGGAAACCCTTTATGCATCATCATAGGATTTGATTGTGATTCGTCTTTACGTATCAACCAGGTGTTGTTCACCAAAAGTGATAACCCAAGACACCTGTAAATCTATCTATGAGATAGTCAATCTCAATCAATGAAACACCTCAGGGCTTGGACAACATAACATAGGATCCTAATGATCCTTCTGCACTTCAGGTTCTGCTAGACCTAGGGGGGGACACCCTTTTGATGCATTGAATACAACAATCACAAACATAAGACTACATCAACAATGAGCAGACAAACCATTCCACAAGCTCACCAAATTAGGTAACATGTACAGATGGGCTGGATCTTATACAAATAATAGGTGAAATAGAGCTTTGGAAGGATAGAACATTAACCCCTAAACATAAAGGGAAATAGATTTATCTTTTAATTTGTTTAATCTGAAAACATCCCCAAACTTGCAAAGACCAGTGCCTTGTTCATTGGGCAACAGAGTCACAGACAAAACTACAAATATGAATCATAGATGCAATCTTATTTTCCTTAAACAAAATATTCATGCACCAATACCTTATATTAATGCACAATTTGATTCATTCACAAATTTATCAAATCTGGAAACATATTTCATCATTTATGATTGACTACAGAGTTTAAAACCTTCCTTGAAGGATACCTATAAACAGTCACAACAATTCCTTGAAATTGACAAATTTCATCCTCCTTGAGGATTCAATTCATGATAATGAAATACATACCTAGAGACAATACTGTGAGGAATTTACTCATGCCTGACACAAGCAAGACCTGCAACTAAAACCACATTTACAACACTGCACTGCAATCTCTATACCCTGAAACCAAACCAAAGCATTTACAAATTTGGGTCATGACATTCAAAAAGTGGAAGCCATAAAATCTAGAGCATTTTCCAAATTTCTGGAACCCTTACAACTGAGAAGAATTGGGAATAAGAAGGAGAGGGAAAAATATCAGAATCCATCAGAACAAGCCATGTGTCCCCTTTCTCCAACTAAAATTCATTATCTTCTTCTTTCCCATGGAAACTACTTCCAAAATATCTCACATTTGTTGAAACTAACTCCATAACTGAATTCCTCATCTCGAGAGCTTTCCGGCAACATATAATACTTCTACATTTGGCCAAAAATTAAACCCTGGGCGAATTAATCCTCAACATGGACCCATCATTTAAATTTTTCAAATTTTAATATAGTTTGAACTATATCATTTACTGATTTTAATTTTAATTTTTGGCTCTAATCATGCTCTGACGCTTTGCCACGTGGCGGCCTCTGATTGGTCGATGGGGTCCACTAGGTGCCACCTAGGATGACACCTCATCACCGCCATGTCATCCGCTTTGTCACTGCCACTTGGCCGCCACGTGTACACCACCTCAGTGCCACGTCATCGCCACCTCATTGAGACCCACCTACTGGATAGCTGATTGCGCCTGCCACGTGTACGCCACCTGGACTTCGCCATTTCACATTTTTCCTTTCACCATTTCGCAGGCTCTAACGGGCGTGCATCTTTGGGTCACGAAATCACGTAGGCCGTCGATCTCCATCTAACATGCTCGACCTTTACCATGCTACATTTTCGCCATTTTCCTTTTGCCATTTCACAGGGTTTAACGTTCGAGCATCTTTGGCTTGCAAAACCGCGCGGACTGTCCAATCGGCCGGAACCTGCTCACTGGTTAAGCCGACCTTTCTTTGCAAAATTTTGCCTGTATGCCTCGGGAAGCATGCCTGTGTGGGGTCCACCTGGTCACCGCCCAATCACCTCCTCCGTTGCCTCGGGATCTGTGCTCACACGTGGGCCCACTTTGGGCACCCATAGGCACCATCCGTAAAAAACGTTTATGGCTTAGACATATTAGATGTGTGTGTTTTTGCTTATAAATACCAGAAAATACCACTTCCCAGCCAATGTGGGATTAAAACATTAAGCCTGGGACTTCATTTTGGAGCTTTGCCTGAATGTTTTAATGGTCGTTCATATTCTACAGGGAGGACATTGGCAGATGGCATGGAGTTTGGCACACACCTACCAAATGCATTCACTGAAAAAATGTTTTAATGCTCTCCAAACATCATACCACGCAAAGGGGAGATGCTGGTAAGTTTCTGAGATATTTTCACCATTCATATTACATGCTGCTCTTTGCACTTCACAATATGCTATAGCACGTAGGGGATAATATTACACTTGCCCAAAAATTTGCTTGAAGACCTTTATGCCTCAAAGAAACCACATAGAGGGGGAGGATATTGGTTTTTGCACTTGCTTCAAATATTTTAAACTTGCAGCCCCTTCTCCAGCCACGCAGACATACTCTGCAAACCCTCCACCACACCATGTTCAGCAGGGAGAATAAGGAGGAATAAGTCTATTTTTTTTGGCTTCCCAAACACCACGTGAGGGAGGGGAGACTGCAGAAGTTTCAATTTGATTTAAAAATTCCCCCTTTCACCAGTCACGTGAGGGAGAATGTTGGGGTTTACCTTCAAACTTGAGGAAATTTCTGCATCATACAAATTTCCAACGCCTGGTTATCACCACAGAAAATCACGGCCAAGGGAGGAGAGGATGTTGGCAACTTCTGGTTTTGGTTTATACATCTGCTGGAGTTGCTATGTTTTTACAATGTCATTGCTATTTGCTTGAAAGATTTAATTAATTATCTTCAATCACCACTCTATGCAAAGGGAGATCGTTGCCAATGTGCACTTGTTGGGAGTTCATTTCCTCTTTTAAACGCTGCACCAGTCGCCAAAACACATTTGGCTGAATGTTTCAAAAGGCCTTCTCAAAACACATCCCATTTACTTTGCACTCACATGCCAATTGCATTATAAAATATACTTGGCTTAATAAAACTGAACATTCTTGCCTCCAACTACAAATAGCTTACACATCAGCATGAGTTTCAGACCATTTCGCCATAATATTTAACGCACAGGCATTTATCCAGGTCGGGCCCCAAAGTGGGTCTGCCTAAAAAAAAATTTGGTTTCAAGCAACTGGCCTTCGAAATGCTTCAAACATCTTAAACACACCTCTGGAAATGATCGGCATCATTTTCGGATCATTAATCCGCATTTTACAACCTTCAGGCAATTACGCCACCATTTTCGCATTTAATCGCGAAGACATAATTTTCAAACCTGTCAAAACACCTTTCTGGAGCTCGCCATCTGACAGGCGTGTACTCTGATATAAAAGGATGAATTCTACAAAACGGTTTCTCAAGATGAGTCCCGAGCGAAGAGATATTAATTTTTGAAAATGTCCAACTGGCTTTGTCAACACTGCAGACCTGATGAAGTCAATGTCCTGGCAACACATGACACCTTTCTCAAAAATACCAAATGACCTCCGTAGGCCCTCAAATTTGAAACATATGCACCTTAAAGTACATATTAAAACTTGGAAATCTCAGTTTGATCACTAGACTAACAGGATGCAAATGGCGTGCTCACAAAAATGGCTACATTAACTGATATAGCACTGAAAGTACGAATAACTGAATTTGATGGCAAAATGAGCTCTTTTGAAAACCGATCAAACGGATTGGTAGAGGTTGAAATTTGAAACATAGCTCATCATTTATACCAACATTAGCCCAGAACAAACATTTTGACATGACGCTTACTGAGGCAACTTTTACACTCATACGAAACAGGGCTCTGACTAGCTGTCGAAACAGGGACTTGCCAAAACATAGAAACTGCAAATGGACTTGACTTCAAAAACTGAGCAAATGGATTCGTCAAGGCCTGAAATTTTGCAAGATGACTCACATTTATGCATACAATTTAATCCATTTTGAATTTCTCCATGATGATCAATAGGGCAAAAGATGTAATCGTTCAAAGAAGGCTACTCAATAAAATCTGCCTTTATGCCTAAAATGCATTTTCAAATCACCCCTCAAAATGGGTACCTCATAAACTTATCTGAATTGAATTCTGAAAGTTGCACATCACTAAACAGGCCAAATGAAAGGTGTGGGACATGAATCCCGAGCCTTACCCTCTGAAAATCAACCGGCTCCATTTTACCCCCTCTCAAACTAGGCCCTTCAAATTGACTCATTTAGGTACTTTTCTGACATGCAGAGAAAATTTTTTGAAATGGGCCTCTAAACTTGACTCAATTTTGATGAGGCCCAACACCAGGTCTTCAAAAAGCCCCAATTTCTTTATTAACTTATATGTACAAAGATTGAGTCCAGATCCACCGTCTATCAAGATGTGTTTAACATTGTGTTTCTGGAAAAGGGCTTAAATGTGCAATGGTTTATTATGATTATCATCCGCATGAGCATCATTGGAGGTGAAAACAAGGTGTTGTTGGGCAACGATATTTCCAATGAGGACTTGTAATTGGGCAGCATTAATTTTGTCGAGGACACGTGACTCAAGGAGGGCTTGTTCCAAAATCTCCTTGTGGACAGGGGAGGTCTTTAGGAGCTCTAGGATGGAGATTTGTGTGGGGGTCTTCCAAAGATGGTCAAGGAGGTCATATTGGTGGGTGGATGACATGGGAGGAGGGTTTGGTGGAGGAGGGGCTCCTTGGACAGTTACCCTCCCACGGTGGGTAGTTATATTGCAATCATTCTGAGAGTGGGAAGCAGAAGGTGTGGTGCCTTGAATGACTATCTTAGAAGGGTTAGGTCTGCTTTCCGATTGAGGAGGGGCGGGATCACCTTAAACAATGATCCTAGGTCTACTTTGGGAAGGGGGAGGGTTAGCTCCCTGGATAGTGATGACATTGACGTGGTTATCTGCAGGCTCAATGCAACCCACCAAAAAGTCAAAGCCAGTTATATGATTGGTATAATTATACTTCACGGCATGAGATGATGAGCCCTTTCCTTTATCATCCTTTGGGAAAGGTTCTTGGTACATCTTGAGTTTGTCATTTTTGTTACCAAGTTTCGTTGATGTTGCCTCAACATCACCCGTATCAATGAGATCTTGTATGTAGTTCTTTAGTTTCATACACTTTTGTGTGTCATGTCCATTGATACGATGATAATCACAATACTTATTCTCATTATACCACCTGGGTTTAGGTTGATTAGGATCAAATAGGCAAGTTATTGGAAAGACGGTCGCACCCACCTGGACAAGCTTTTGGAACACAACCTCAATGGGCTCAACAACGAGAGTATACTCTCTTAGAGCCTGATTGTTAGATCGGGGTGGTCGCCCCTGGATTGAGATATTGTTGGGAGGCCTTTGAGATTGATTTTGATTGTTTTGATGATTATCGAATTGGTGATTAGTGTTGGTGGACTTTGGAGGAGTAGCCATGATCTAAACCCACTTTGCACCAGTAACACTATCATTGACTACATTCTTCTTCTTAGACCAAAATTTAGGTTGTCATTATGATAAGAGGAGGAATTCTGACTTGACTTTTGATAATGCTTTAGGGTACCTTCCCTAACAAGACACACTCAAGGGATAGGCCCTTGTCATTTAACTTATGGAAATACTTTATGCACTGAGATGTCAAGGGTTTTGATAGTTCGGGTACTAGATTTTTCTGAAATAATTCATTTTGGTGTTGTTTTCGCATATCCCACTGGAATTTCTTGATAAGGTGTCACCACCTTTGCAAGAAGTTAGTGAAAGTTTCTCCAAGCCTCTGTTTCTTGTTACAAAGGTCCATCATGGAAACATCATTGACAATGTTTTAAGCATAGTGAGCCACAAACTTTTCTGCTAAGTCCGGGAAGGAGGTGGTAGACCCTCGGGGTAAGGACGAGAACCATGCAAGAGCGTCTCCAGTGAGACTCTTAGGGAAGAGCCTACGAAGATATAAATCACTATAAGAGACCTCTTCGCATAAGTTATGAAACTCACAGACATGGTCTCGAGGGTCCTCTTGACTCTCATACTTCGTGAACTTAGGCATCTCAAACCCTTGTGGGTAAGGTGCAACTGATATCAACAGATCATAAGGACAAGGACAAAATTCCTCAAACGAATAAGGTTTGCTTTTGTTATTCCCTTCCTTCATGTTTTTGATGATCGTCTTGCGGGTCTTGGACATGATGGACTGTGTTCACTCGAAGTATCTAGTGAGTCATGGAAGGCATACCGCCGCCACTAATATATTGATATGATGAAGAAGCAGGAATATGAGATGTGATAACTGATGTAACGGGGACTTGAGTGACAATTGGTTGTGACCCACGAATTATTGTGATGGGAGGAAGCGAATCATGGATGAAATTAGTGGTATTGTTAAGAAGAATGGAGGATTGTGGAGTAGAGACATGTGGTCGGGCAGAAGAAGATGACATAGAATCATGTTGAATAATAGACGTGATCGGATTGGATAAGGGTATAGATGTCAAGAAGAAAGAAGGTTGGACGGAAGACACGAGGATGGATACCACAGGCAGTATTGATTGGGGTTTAATGATAGGCGGAGGAGCGATTGATTGGGGTTGAATGATAGGCGTAACGATGTGAGAAGGAGACAAGTCCCCTTGTGGTTGTTGATCGAGAATGGATCTATAGAAATCAGGGGGAAGGCAAGCTCCATTTTCAACAACAGTCTCTAGAAGACCACTAGGATTATGTCGAATGAATTTCTCCATCATTTCTTTATTGTAAGAATCTTCTAGGAACGTTCGCACTTCCGGGGAGAGGTCATCTTGATCAACCATGTTAGGGTCCCCTTGTAGTTATGGATCTTCGATGTCGAGTTGCACACTTAGTGTAGGATCTTGTGTAGGGTCTTGATATAGGACACTATTGTCCGACATGCCATATTGTTGTTCGGACATATTCTTCTTTTGGGATCGAGTTGTGACCATGCAAGAATAATCTTGGGAAAATTTATTGGAAGAAACGTTTTGATGAAAGTACTTAGCTAGGACTTTGATATGGTTTGGATTTGATGAAGTTAGATAGAATGATTGATGGGGTCCTTGGATTAGGACAAGAGTTTGTTTAATATTGCACCCTAGTCCTTGGATGAGGATTTTAGGTGGGAGACGTTGATGAAACCACAAGAAAGATAACAACCAAGTTGGGTAAAATTTAGACCTTAGGATAACGATCAAAGTCTCTTTTCTACTAAGGATTGACTAATGATCCCAAGAAAAATAAAGAAATAGGATAGGAGTCTTGATCGACTCAAAAGATGAGGCAAAGGTACTTGGGGGAGATTCTTTCCCAAGAACAAAAGCCAAATGATTAATTGATTAAAGATGAGGTCTAAATAAAACTCACAAGGTGTAAAACATTAGAGTGTTGTTGATTTGATTGAAGGATGATTGATTAAGGATGATTGAGTGAAGATGATTGATTAAGGATTGATTTATGTGCTCAGTCCCTAGAAATTATTAATGATGAAAGATCAAAGAAGGGTGATAGTGATGACTAGATTATCCTTGGTATGGAAATGACTCAATAAGTGATAGGTTCAGATGGCAGATTGTATGAAGGTATGTGACCATCCTGATTTTGATGATAGTTGGTATTGAAAGACAAGCCCGATCCTTGGTGTAGGGCACAAACTCTTAGTTCATCACTAACATCAAACTCATTTCTATGACCATGGGTGTAATCGTGATATCGATGCAAAAAGGTCCTATGTTTGAGCGAGAGTTTGTTGTTGGTATACAAAACCTTTCAGCGTCTAATGAGTTGTGCTTGTGTGAGCTTCTTTTTCTTGATTGGACAATGGATTGACTTCTTAGGATGTTTCAATAACTTATGCATGTGATACATGAGATGGACGGAGTTTTGATGTAGTTTGACTTGTTGGAAAATTTAGGACTTGAGTGTGACTTGGACTTGACTAAGGTTGACCAAAAATTTGACTAGGATATTGACTAGGATGACAACTTGTACATGACTCGGGTATGAATAGGACATAACGTAGGTATGACTAAGGAATATGGCTTGGAATATGCTTGACTTGGATTGTAATGTGGAAAAGGTTGACTTAAACTTGGACTATAATGATGACTAGGACATACTAATTCTACTCTTGGCAAGAAGACATAGAAAACGCATTAGCCATTGACTCAAATAGAGACATCAAGCACAACATGCTATCCTAGGAAGTTGGTTGAGGTGGAAAACCTTTTCTTTCTGACTTGGGTACACACACAATAGCTAATCAGAATATGGTCATTGAGTCTCATACAATGGATTCTCAACGCCATATTAGCCAACTCCAAACGCTAATGGGGGCATGATATGGCAAGTCTCTTGGGGGAGTTACTATCTCCCTTGCACAAAGATTATCCACCTTTTGGAGGTGAACCAGGTGGCTTCTATTCCTAGAGCTCTTAGTAAAGGTTTTCGTTCGAAGACTATCCTTTGTAGTCGTGCAAGCACGATTAAGGCCTATAGCCCAACAAAGTACCAAGTACAATAGTAGTCATGCAAACGTGATTTAGACCTCAAGGGCCCTAAAAATGCTTGATATCAGTGTAAACTCAGATAGCTCCATCCTCCGAGATTTTCATCTCAAAAGGAGATTTGATTATAGTGAGTTGGAATGATCGGATTCAGCTGTACTCACTTGGGTCATTCCCCTCTCACCAATGCCTATGCTATTGTACCAGGAAAATCGAGAGGGAAGGCTCGGTAAAGGTAAAAAAACATGCAAACAAAATGAAAATGAGACGAAAGACAAGTTAATTTTAAGCCCAAAATCCAAATTTTATCTAACTAGAAAAAACACACACCAAACTAGTCTAGTGAGAATTTGGTCTTCTACACAACGTCTTGCAAAAAACCAGGTTAGTAGTCTCAAATTAGGCCTTGGACCGCTCGGATAAAGTTTGTAAAACTCAAAAACCTGATTAGTACCACAAAATTTTGTAGATATAGTGCTCGCACTGTTCTATAGACGATCATGCTGAAGCGCCTGCGTAGGCATTGAAATGCCTACATACGTGCTAAAGTGAGGCCTGAACGCTTAAAACAAAAAATGTAAAAAAGTGTAAAACTCCTAAAAAACATAGATTATACCTGCAAATAGTTGCATTGTTGTACCGTCAGTCGTGTCGACGCGTGATCTCTCATGCCAGAAACAGAGAAAGGTTAGTGGTTAACAACAAATTTGAAAATTCAAATTTTTAAAAAGAGGTGGGATGTTTTCAAAGCGCTCGCACTAAAGTGATGTTAGCAAAGGAAAAAGTTGAATATAACAAGCTAACTATTTTTTATTTTTTTTATTTTAGATGGTTTATCCTTTTTATGTGTTTTTAAATGACTGATTAGAATAGAAAGAAGAATGAATAAAGATAAGAACGAGAAAGTGAACGGAGAAATGTTGTAGGTGGGCACGCTATTCCTGCAGTGCTTGCGCTAAAATGCAAACTACTGAAGGCAGGAAGAAAATTTCAGATTTACAAGCGGTCACACCGAAACAAGAGCGCTCGCACTGAATCCCGTATCTCTCGCGTTGTAGTGCAGTCGCTCGCGTTTATCTAAAACCTGCGACTAAAAACTCACAAAAGCTTCAAGAAAAATATTAAATTAGGCACGTGGGTCCCACTAAGGGTGCCAAAATGAAACAAGGGAAAACTACCTTGAAGATATAAGGTTAATTTGAATAAAAATATACATAAAACATTCAAATAAACTCAACAAACATCACTATACCTTCACAAATCTTCACTTGTTCCTCGGATTGAGGGGGATGAGGTTGATGTAGCGCCCCTTCTCCAACCTGATTTGATATGCTCCTTGATTGAATGTGATGACTCTCCAAATGTGCACAAAAGGATCAAAAGGATGATGTGGATGGATGAGTTAAGGATGAAATGGATATGCAAGGTGGATGACTAAGAAATGGATGAGTGTGAATTTGGCTATAGTCTAGGTGCTTGGATGATTTCTTGGACTCAAGATGACAGCATGAACTTACTAAATTTCGAGATATCAAATGAAGGGGTGGAGTCCCCAATTTATAGAAGAAGGGAAGGAGAAATTGAGGGCTAGGATTGATCCAAGATGAAAGGCCAAGATTGCATGTGAGCCCACACATGGATCAAGGAGGGTTGATATGACAAGTGTGGAGTCCAAGAGATATGCCATAAAGGCATTTCTTGTCTCCACGTTCCTCAAGGTTAATTGGGAAGGCTTCCCAATGCACCTAGGAAAGACAAAATGAGTAAAATATTCCTTAGATGATGGGAAGGAGGATTTAAAAATTCTCTAAAAAGGGAGCATGGGGATTTGAGGAATAAAAAGGAATTAAAAATTCCTTGGGTGAAGGGATACATAGAGGAATGTGAGATTTTTTTAAATCTCACATTCACCTAGGAAAAGGGCATTTAAGGAAGTAGTTGGATGAGAGGACAAGGAGATTTATCCTAGAAAGGCTAGAGCTTGACTTTGTGGCTAATCATGGGGATTAGCTACCAGCAACCCATTAGAAGAGTGATTAGAAGAAATTAGAAGAGGGATTAGGTGGAATTAAAGAAAGTGGGATTTGTAGGAGGATTTGAATAGGAGAGAGAATGAGTGGAGGAAATTAAAAATTGAGGAATAATGCTAAGTAGGATTAAGAGAGTTTCTAGAAGAATTAATTAGGCTAATGATGGATTAGAAAAAGGTGATTTGTAGGAATCACAAGGATTAATTAATTAAAAGGGGAAATTTAGGAAGAATTAATTTTTATTTCCATAGAAGAAGAAGAAAGGAAAATTGATTTATTAAATAAATCAATCATTCAACTATAGTGACAATATTAATTAGATTAAATTTAACTAATATTGAGAAGAATAAAGATTAACATATTTAATTATGTGAGAGGGTTAAATTAATTTAATTAATTAATTTAAGTGTCTACACCACTAATCAGAGATTCAGAGGTAACTCAATAGCCATGAGACTCTTACACACAACCTTTATCTCACGCACCTCATATATAGGAGATACAATACAAGAAACCGTCAAACATTATTACAAAACAATGAGGTAAAACCATCCAATAAACTATAGTCGACCTGACCAAAAAAAACTATAGCCGACCTTATCTCCAATCTAGATGCCCTATGACGTGTTAAAACACACATCAACACGTGTCCCTCCCTTTTACAACTCATTTATGTGTTCGATGCAAATTATATTTCCTATTTCAGGAGTACAAACTTTTGGAGCCATACTTTGTGAACCGTGTGTCCAATTGATGAACTGTTTGAAGCACCAGAAAGCTCGTGAAGTGCTCTATTGCCTCGTAAATGGCTATGTTGTTTATGCCCACTTTTCAGGTCATTTAGGAGGGTCTAAAGTCCCAAAAATTAAGTTTAAACATTTAATTTCACCCCTCCAAAATGGAAACTTTAATATCTTCAAAACTAGGTGTGATCTAGTGATGAAACTTTACCAACATGCTAATATAACCAACCAGAAGCTTCTAGGAAAATTTCGCACTATTTCATGCTAAAATGAAAATTTACTATAAATAGTAACCTCATGTAAATGCAAGGTTGAGACACCATTTTCCGAAAACCTCTTGTACTTTTCACCAGTCTATTGAAATTTATATGTGGTGAAAATTATTTCATGATAAAATTAGATACTGACCCAATTCACTATCACAAGATCGCTTATTCTAACTTTGTATCACCACCTAATCATTCTTCTTCTCTTCATACCATATGTTTACAAATTCAACAAAATATGATATATAGCTAACCTTTATTGTTGACAATGTGTCTCCTAATCACACTTATTATTCTAATGCATATCCTAGTGATGGTTAGGGCCCCTTCAATTTCAACCCTTCTTTTGTTATTGAATATAAGGTTGATCCCACCCATTTTGACATCCCTAATATAGATTCCACTACTTCTTTAACATATTTTTGTAGATCACCTAAATATTTTCCTTCTTAATCATGTAACTATATTGCACTTTTGACTATGTACTAGTGGAAAAGACCTTACTTTTTTGAAATTGAAATTGTTTTATAGTATTCATTGTAAATGATAAAAATATAAATATAAAGGAACTATCTTAGAATGTATGTAATAAGGCACTAAGGTACCCTTGGGGCCTATGCTGCATATTTCTACTACATGCCTCAATTATGACCTCCTTGTCCCACTAACTCCCATTCTCATAAATTTGTTGTTTTTCACAATTTTTTCAACAAGTTATCAACTTTAGAATTAATTGATTTAATTTCTAACTCATCCATTTAGCTATTTGGACTTTGAATTTCTTTTCTATGGAGGAGGTTCTTGTTGAGTTTTTGAGTGTTTCTACTAACACCTACTCTTTTCATCATGATGATAGATTCCCTTACCATCTCAATGCATACCTATTTTTAGTGAATATATCATGTTGATAAATGATCCCATTATTTTTCTTGAATTTCATGTAGGTATTCCTACCATTGTTAACACCAAGGATGATGGTACCCTAGAAGTTGGTGATAATATTGATGCTCTCATGTACCCTCATGATTTTGAAAAGATTCTTAAATTTGATGAATGTGTTTCTTTTGAAGAATGTTATGCATGTTTAAAAACTTTTGCATGACTTCTCTGATGTATTTGCTTGGGCATGAATTTATGCCCAACACAGATCAAATGGTTGTATTTCATAATATTTTTCTTCATCCTGATGCTAAACTTTTCAAATAAAATATTTTCCAAATGCACCCCATGGTCGCTCTACTAGTCGAGGTTGAAATATTTTTTTTCTTCTTAAAGTTAGGTTCATTTATCCCATTGACTATTACACAGATTTCAAACTGTTAGAATTAAGGCACCATCTATGTTGTAAATCTTATGACATGGTTCAAACATCCATGGAAAGTGTCCTATGGCACTTGATATCTACTGGGAAAATAATTTATAATATTTAATTCTCACTATTGTTTGTAATACATTCATAAGGGGTGATGGGTTCCACTAGTGGCGGTAAAAGTGGGTTATGAACACAATTATTTAAAATTATTTTTCCCACTTATGAACATCTAGAATAAGATATTTAATGACTTATGAAATGGAAAAAGAGTGACCTTTGTGCTTCTTCGAGTGGGAGCATGGAAGAGGCAACATGTGTCTCTTGGTGTTTCATCATTTATTGCATTTAATTTAATGTTTATCGTGCAAGAAAGGGCACCTAAGTTGGAGGGAAAGGATTGGAGCCAAAACCAGTGTCTTTTCGAGTTCCATGGAGGCATTACAAGGGTGGTGGTCATGAGGAATTAAGATTCTTCTTTGGGCATCTTTATTAGTGGTTTTGGAGCTCTTGCCATTCTATAAATTTAGCCTTCTTGGTGTATGATAGGTGTAATAGTTGAATGCAGATTTCTCTATAGGAATAAAGTACAAATGGGAGGCATAAGGAGATTTTTCACATGTACATAGGTGCTGCTATGGTAGATGTAAAGAAGATAATGGAAGTGATTGTATTGTAAAGACTTTTTTGTTGATAATTAGAGCTTGGCCTCTCTTCTTGGTGGAGTTTTTCCTGCAAGGGTTTCTCCACTTAAATCTTGTGCTATATGGTGATCATGTGTTGCTGATTTATGCCTTATTGCTACTATATTATGTTGATGTTAATCATTATTTATTGCTAATATAAGTTTACATAAGATAGATTGATTAAGCATGATAAAGAGGTTGACTTTTGGTGTCATAAAGAAGGAGGATCTAATCTTGGTTTTTCACAATTAAGGGCAACATAATTTTTAGATTTGCATATGAATTTTAGATTTCCATGTTGCTATTATCCAAGCCTTGTATCTCATCCAATATTTATTTTATTGGATAGAGATTTATCTTCACAATCTTTAGTATTGAACCTGTCCTGTTTATTTTCCAACATTTGGTATTAGAGATGAAGGTTTCTAGTTCAAGGTATTCCTCTATTTTGGTTTCTTAGCATGGCCAACTTATGGAAATCTATTTGAAAGAGTTAAAGGTTGTTGAAAGGTTTTTGCGGCTGTAATGGATGTTCTATGAGTTTACATATTTTTGTATATTTGTGACATTAGAAACCATGGATATTGGCAATATGGTCTATGTTGGGAATTAGAAGCTCGTGATTGTGGATCTATTTGGAGGTGATTATGGCTTGGCAATTTGGAACTCTTTTTTGTTAATGTATGTGTATCCTCTTGTTTGGTGGTTTTTTTCCTTTACCTTGTGGTCATTTGCAGTGGAAAAGTGTTCATTTTGGATGGGTATTGACATCTTGGTAATAGGGAGATACACCACCTATTTGGACTATGGAATGGAGTGCTTATGTTGGGTTCATTGTTTTAGCCCATGGTTACATAAAATAACTGGAAGATAAGCCACTGAAATCTTTGTGATTTGTGGAGATGATATGTTTCATATGCTTAGCTCCTAGACAAAAGGCCTTTCTTGGTGGGTTACAGTGTCATTTTGTTTTTCAGTTGTTGGGTATTGTAAATATATGGTTGTAGACACCTAAAATTGTCCAGTCTAATTAAATAAATATTTTATTTATTTAATTACTTTAGCCTAATTCTTCTATTAATTAAATAAATCCTCATTTATTTAATTAATTCATTTATCCTCTTCTAGCCTTATTTCTCATTTAAATAAATACATTTATTTATTTAAATAATCTTTTTCCTAAATTAAATAAATATCTTATTTATTTAATTATCCCACTTCTTCTATAAATTAAATAAATCTTTATTTATTTAATTAATTCATTAACCTTTTCTACCCATGACACATGTCATTCATCTCTTAATTCTTGCACTACCTACCCTCTCATTATTTTATTATTTCTCTACCTACCCTCTAATCATAACTGACCATTTATCTTTTACACCTTTTAATCTTATCCCTCCATTTGTTATAGTGTCTTCTATATAAGAGGATACTTCCTTCATTATCAACCCCAATCAATCTATGTATCCTGATCAATTGACTACACTCTTTCATATGCAATCAAGCCTACTTGCAACCACATTCTCGTTCTTTGTTGAGCTCTTGTGCACATATAAAATCTGAGAGAAAATATATCAAGCAAGATCAATGGAGATAGGAAGAATGGAGATCCAAACCCTATTGGACATGTGATGGTATAATCTTTATGATTTCATTTGATTTGCATTGTCTTAGGTAATCTTCATATGTTATGGTGGATCTTTGTTGTTGTTAGGCTAGGGTTTTGTGGTTGAATTCATTTAGCTTTTCAACATTGTTGTTATCCATTTTCACCATAAACATTTTGGCACGCCCTATGGGACTCTTGTCCCTTTTGCATTTAACATCTTTTATTGCGGATTTTGTGTTTTGAAGTTGCAGATCTGATATTTCCGACAATATTTTGATACTTTCACGTCTGCGTGCTTTCAGATAGTGTTTTTGGTTTTCCGTCGTGTCTATGACATCTGGAATCGCGTCTGTGCCCTTGACAGTATTTTATTTTTTTTGCAAATTTTGGGAAACGCGTCTGTGTTCCCTAGTCGTGTATGTGAAGTCTTCAGGCGCGTTTGCGTCCAAGAGCCGCGTCTATGTTCTGGAACCGTGTCTGTGTCAGATCTAAGCGCGTCTGTGAGGTTATATAGAGTTTGTGTTTTTGATAATTGTCTACCCCAACTATAATGATAATAATATCTCTAATTGAAATCTCAATCCGTAGTTTGGACATTCATATGGTAGAGTTTACTATTTTCATGGCTGGTGTTCATTTAGTTATCAATCTAGGAACGTAAAACTTGAAATGGGTCTGCAATATATATGCACTAAGCTCCTTAAATGATTATTCTGCATTACTGCAGGAAAGGTAAGAATGGAAATCATAAAAGACTATATGAAAGCTTCACAAAACAATGTTGGAATGATCTAATGAAAATAACAGAAATCACACCGTTCTGTCTTGGCTGCAGGAACAGTCAGCAGATCTATTTCCAGCGGTTGCAGGAACAATCCAGTCATGAACTTCTACTGCAACTAAGTAAAAACTAACTTCAATGGTCATAAACACAGGATCACTCACCAAGTGGGCCCCCTTGGATGAGTGATATCAAACTTCCATCAAAATACCTTTAACAGATCAGAACAACATATTCTTTATTCATTTCTTCCTGAAAATGATTACATATTCTATAAGAGAAAATTCAGAATGCTTGTCAAAACTCTGCTCAATTCCTTTCTATCTTGTCTAACTCTAAGAAAGAAGGAAGAGCTTATTATAAAGAAAATATTAACTACAATTGACAACTCAAATCATACCCAGAAGAAGAGGTGAATGATTGTCAGATGAAGGAGATAACTGAGAGCTTGGCTGCAGGAACCGTGGATCTGAAACCGAACCACAGTCTTTGCACGCTAAATCGATATTTTGCGGATTCAATATGCACTAGAGTTAAACTCCCATGGTGAAGTATAACTGCTCCGATTATGCCATACATTGCGCTTGCTCAGATCCCCTTCAATTTGATCTCTAGTTATTTGAACGTGATTCTCCAGTCCTTAGGCACGAAAGAAAATCATCTACCGCAGCATCAATTATTATCTGCACTAAAATAAAAAAAACGTACAAGGACATGCATATGTATCTTACTCAATTAATACATTCATTAACTCACATATGTCATTATCCTAAATAATCTGCATATCACAGGGACAAATCATTTGGCTGCAGGAATAAATTGGCATGGCTGCAGGAATTAACCGACAAAGCTCAAACATGATTTCATAAGTTCAAATTTAAAACATGGATTACATATAGTCAATTCACAATAATTTACTATAACAATGCAACCCAAAAGATGCCAAAAACCTAAGAGTCATGATAAAAAACATGTCAAAGCATCAGCTTATCATGCCCCCCAACTTTAAGGGTTTGCTACTCCTACAACAAAAGGAAAATTTCTGATTTTCGTTGAAACTCTAAAATCACCAATAGTGTCTTGCCTTGTTCCCTAGGAAAATTTCTGATTTTCGTTGAAACTCTAAAATCACCAACAGTGTCTTGCCTTGTTCCCTTGGAAGGCAAATTCCAATAAAATCCTTTCATTTTTTCTAACCTGGACCATCTAGTTGTTTCTTCTGTAACTGCATCATAATTATGTTTTGTTGGTTGGCATGCCAAAAGTGGCCACATAAGGATCGGAGGCTGAAAGATCAATGGCAACCAGTTGTTGGCTTTCTCTCAGCCTAACTGTATGTATCTGGAGGCTCTTTGTATGGCTGCATGAAAATTTTGTAATGAGTAAGGTTCTCCCAGTTTTAAATGATCTGGTAGATTATTCCAGCGTTGAATTAACCCTTCTAGTGCGGTTGTCCTATGGGTTTGAACCAAATTCTCATACGCTTGATAGACTTCCTCTCTCATTGGAAGTACTATCTTACTAACATCATCTCTTATTAGCAACTTTTTCCAATCATAATAAAGAACCCTTGGTGCTTCTGATTCCCTTCTCAATGGTAATGGATAGTCAAGCTCTAATTTTTCAAACTCCCTGGCTTGTGGCCCTATGATAATCTCATTTTGGATCCCTGACATTAAAGCTCTGAGGTGGATATCCCCAATATACAATAAAGGATTCCATTCTCTATCTTGGGGTACAGCATAGTTATGTAAATATAATTCACATAAGAAATTCCTCACAACATGTGGAGAGTTTTGATAAGCATGATAGAATTCCTCAGGTGTTTCCAAGGATGGATTAAGGTCCCTAACAATGCAGTTTAGTCTGAAGTTCAGATACCACTCTTTCAAATGTACTGCATAAACTTTTGGGGGTGCCCTACACTGCATCAACTCAAGAACCATACCATAAATCACTTCTACCTTAGCTTCTAATTCCTCAATTCTATTATCTCTCTTTTCAATCTCTTTTTGCTGCTTATTAATTATCCTCTGCAACCTATCCTTCTCTATTTCCCATTGCCTAAAAAATGTTAAAGCAATAGATAAACTACTTAGGGATGAAGGAGGTCTAATAGGTCCTACCTTAGACCATGGAATTTCTTCAATAAACTCCTCATTCTGAGTTGACATATCTCCCACATTTTCTTCAGGTTGTTGTAGAACATCATCAACAATCTCTTCACATTGCAATGCCACAGAAGCAAGATTTGCTAGCTTATCCATTACAACCTCTTCCTGAATTTCTTCTTGGATTTCTTCTTCTGCAGGGTTTTCTTGAATTTCTTCTTCCACAGGGTGTTCTTGCATTGATTTCTCTACGGCATCTTCTTGCATTTCTTTCTCTGCAGCATCTTTTTCCTCCACAGGGTTTTCTTGAATTACTTTCTCTGCAGCATCTTTTTTCGAAGTTTCTATTGCAATAACCTCTGCTAGATTACTCACAGGTTGAGTCTTCTGTGTCCTCCTTCTTGTTCTCCTTACATACACTTTTGAAATGGCTGCAGGAGTTTTTGTTTTTGTTCGACGCCTCTTGGCTATAGGAGGAATTTGAGTTACCTACAGCCAGATAACAAATTCTTCATCTGATTCATCATTTTCCAACTCTTTTCCTTCCCTTTGCAAAACGAGTGAATCTCTTTGAAGAGAAGTAGAGGGTTGTTCTTTAATTGACTCTGCTTCAATATTTTCTTCCATAATAATTGCAGCTCCTTCAACAACAAGCAAACCCTCATCTTCACCAAAAGGATCTTCTGCAACAATCTCTTCTTGAGCCAGCGGATTATTCACAGTAGGGGCATCATCAACCCTAAATTGCAGAATATCCTCAAATACACCCCATTGCATTTGTGAAACATCTCTCAGGGACCATTGTATAAGCAACTTAACCAATCCATGATGGCTAACAGAGTGATTTCCATACTTTCGAGTCTCCTTAGCACTTATAGAAATGAGATGGTATTAGAAATTAGGGACATTAACTCACCGGCCATGACGCAGATGACTAAGTAACTTAAAATGAGGTGAATGCAAATTTGAATACCGCCCTTCACATGAAATATATTTCATAACATACAAAGCTACCTGAGGCCAATGTGCTGGTAAAGAAACCCTTCTAGTCCCTTGTCTATCCACCATTAAGGGTCTGTCAGTGGAAATTGTGAACTCTGCCCTGGCACTCCTTGCGTCTTTTGATTCTGGAAAGAGTTCTCCTTCCTGTAGCAACCCTGTGACCTCTGCAATTCATTGATCCGTAGAAATTACCCTCAGCCCTTTAACTGTAGCTTCTCCTTCATCAAAGGAATGCATGAATTCTACAACAATTTCGTCATTGTAATCCCTGATTTTCAAGAAATAATCCAACCAGCCATGGTTTTGGAAATAATGCTCACACACAACATCCTGTAGCAACCCTTCATGGACCATTGGCTCATGGAAAATTAGATCACCACCCATCTTTTACTCTGATACTTCCGCAGCTTCACCAAAATGTTTGACAGTTTTGCAAAAAACTAAAATCTACATACATATCTTAATTTTGGCGGCAGACTTTATTATTCACTTGCGTGAAATAATAATCATCATAAGTAATGTTAGTTAGGAAATCAATTCGGGGTATCAAAAAACTGATAATAAATCTCATTGGAAAAAGGACCATAAAGTACCCCCCCAACTTAACCTAGCATGTGTCCACACAGGCTGACAAGATTTTGGGTTTGGAGCAGATTTAAACAGGATAAAATCATAATGAACTAATAAATGCATAATTAAAATAAAGTACAATATACACGTACCTGCAATTGGGCAAAAATGATGGCGAAATGAAATGAAGTGACAGGTAAGAAAGTGGGATGTAATGTAGTGGATGTAACTTTATGTACGGAGAACAATATTCCCATGGAAATATTTTATTATGATACGGTAAATAACTTCACTACAGAGGCTGCAGGAACATCACCTTTATCAATCTGCTCAAGTGCAATAGGAAGCTCATGAATTGATACCGCATCATTGGTAGTTGTTGTAGGAACCTTTCCATTTGCTACAGGAACTTTTATTTCATTTTGTGGAGCAAACTGCTGCAAGAACTCTTCTCTAGTAGTTGGCTTGTGATAAAGTCGTAGGTGGTGTCCATTCACTAAGAGTTTAAATCGAACATGATCTATTGTGGACAAACGGACTACTCCATTCTGAAAAACTTCTTCTACCTCATAAAGACCTAACCACCTTGTTTGGAGTTTTCCCATAGCATCTTTATATCTGGAATCATACAGGAGTGCCCAGTCACCAACTTTGAATTTCTTTTCTCTGATATATTTATCATGCCATCTTGCTCTTTGGTTTTGAATCAATTATGTCTGTTGAACAGCTATCTTCCTCCATTCATCAAGAGCATTTAACTATTGAATACGTTCTTTCTGTGCTTCAAACAACGTCATATTCAGTTGTAGAGTTGTTCTCAAGGTTTTATGCTCAAATTCAATAGGCATCATTGTTGTTTTGCCATAAACCATCTCAAAAGGTGTGAATCCAATTGGTGTTTTCCATGTTGTTCTATATGCCCAAATTGCCTCTAAAAGTCAATGAGACCAATCTTTCTTGTGGATAGACACTATTTTTGTAAGAATAGCCTCAAACTCTCTATTGGTAACTTCTACTTGTCCATTAGACTGTGGATGATATGGAGTAGATTTCCTGTGTCTTATATTGTATTCATTGACCAAAGCTTTTATCAATGTTGATGTAAATTGAGGTCCCTGATCTGAGACAATTTCCCTTGGTACTCCATACCTTGTAAATATCTCTTCATAGAGAAACCCAACCACCTTATTATCTCTTGCATGTTGCATAGCTCTAGCTTCTACCCATTTTGTTACATAGTTTGTACATACCAAGATATAAGATTTGCCATTAGAAGGTGGATCAATGGGGCCAACAAAATCTAATCCCCACTTGTCAAATGGTGTAACAGATATTTGAGGATATAGTAGCATCTCATCAGATTTTGTAGGTCTACCCATTTACTGACATCTGTCACATTTCCTTGTGTACTGAGTTGCATCCTTGTGTAATGTAGGCCAATAGTATCCGGTATTGAGTACTTTCAGTGTTGTCATTTTGGCAGCAAAATGACTTCCACATGGCTCATCATGACATGCATGCAAGATGTCATATGTTTCATCTTCTCTAACACGTCTTCACATGACTTGGTCAGGTCCAGTATAAAATAGACAATCAACAATCCATGAAAAGTTAAAACTTTTCTCAACTAGCAACCTTCTTTCCTTAGGAGAAAAAGAAATTGGCATCTTAGCTGCAGCTAAATAGTTGGCAATATCAGCATACCAAGGAGTATGAGCCTGTATGAGAAACAAATGCTCATTTGGAAAAGTGTCATCTATCATTGTAGAATCTTCCTGCAATTGAAGACGTGAAAGATAATCTGCAGCCACATTAGACTTCCCTGACTTATCAACAACTGTGATATCAAATTCCTGCATCAACAATAACCAGCGAGCTAATCTACCGGTGATTGATGGCGTATTCATGAGATATCTAATTGCAGTATGATCTGTATGCACAAATATGGGATACCCTGTAATATAGTGTCTAAACTTGTTAAGGGCATATATGATAGCTAGCATTTCCTTTTCAATAACTGTACAATTCAATTCAGGTCCCTGCAAATTCTTGCTGATATAATATATTGCATTTTCCAACTTGTCAACTTTTTGTCCCAGCACTGCTCTTATGCCATAATCATATGCATCAGTATGGATTTGGAATGGTAGAGACCAATTTGGTCCTTTTAGAACTGGTGCTTGAGTCAAAGCATGCTTAAGCTTTAAAAAAGCTTCATTGCATGCTGAGGTCCATTTAAATTCTGCATCTTTAGTAAGTAGTGAATATAAGGGACTTGCAATTTTGCTGAAATCTTTGATAAACCTTTTGTAGTATCCAGCATGGCCAAGAAAACTTCTCACATCTTTCTGCTTCACAGGGTCATTAATATGCTGAATAACCTCAATCTTTGTTGGATCCACTTGTATGCCTTGTACAGATATATAATGACCAAGGACTATTCCTTCTTCCATCATAATGAAACACTTCTCACTGTTTAGAGACAAGTTGTAGTCTTCACACCGTTGCAAAAATTTCTTCAAATTACCCAATGCTTGATCAAATTCAGAGCCATAAGTTGTAAAGTCATCCATGTAAATTTCCATAATATCTTGATAAATATCAGAAAAAATACTGTTCATTGCCCTTTGAAAAGTGGTTGGAGCATTACACAACCCAAAAGGAAGAACAAAATATGCATACGTGCCCCATGGGTAAGTAAATGTTGTCTTCTCCTAATCCTCGGGAGCTATTTGTATCTGATTATAGCCACTAAATCCATCCAGGAATGAAAAATATCTCTTACCAGCAAGAGAATCCAATACCTGATCCACAAATGGCAATGGAAAATGATCCTTCCTTGTGGCTAAGTTCAAGGCTCTATAATCAACACATACTCTCCATTTGCCTCTCTTCTTAGGAACTATCACCAAAGGTGATATCCATTGACTGTCAAAGATAGGATAGATAAACCCAGCTTTCAACATTTTTTGTAATTCTTCTTTAACTATCTCCTTCAAGGCAGGGTTGACTCTTCTTTGAGGTTGTCTAAGGGGGCAACACTCATCCTTTATGTAAATATGATGAGTACAAACTGATGGATCAATTCCATTCATATCCTTGTAATCCCATGCAAAACCATTTCTATGGAGTTTCAGCAAGTCCACTAGGCTATCATTTTGAGTATCTGATATATTCTTATTGATGTTCAGATATTTATTCAATTCTACCGCTATCTTGATAGTAAGTGTTGGGAGTATTTAAAACTGAGTCAAGTTTATAGGCCCATTTCAAAATTTTGCCCTACATTTCCAAATGATTAAAATAAGTCAGTTTGAATGGCCTAGTTAGCAAGGGGGTAAAATGGAGCTGGTTGATTTTCAGAGGGTAAGGCTCGGGATTCATGTCCCACACCTTTCATTTGGCCTATGCAGTGATGTGCAACTTTCAGAATTCAGTTTGGATAAGTTTACTAGGTACCCATTTCGAGGGGTGAGCTGAAAGTGCATTCTAGGCACAAGTGCAAATTTTATTAAGTAGCCTACTTTGGGTGTTTATATCTTTTGCCATGTTTATTATCATGAATAATTTCAAAATGGATTGAATTTTATGCATAAATGTGAGTCAACATGCAAAATTTCAAGTTCTTATGAATTCGTTTGCTCAGTTTTCAAAGCTCACTCCGTTTGTAGTTTGTGATGTTTGCACAAGTGTAAAAATGTCCTAGTGAGCGTCATGTCAGAATGTTTGTTCCGGGATAATGTTGGTATAAATGGTGAGCTACGTTTCAAATTTCAAGGCTCTACCAATTCGTTTGATCAGTTTTCAAAAGAGCTCATTTTGCCATCAAATTCAGTTATCCGCACTCCAGTGTTATATCAGTTAATGTAGCTGTTTTTGTGTGCGTGCCATTTGCATCCTATCAATCTGGTGATCAAACTGAGAATTCAAAGATTTAATATGTACTTAAAGGTACCTATGTTTCAAATTTGAGGACCCACAGAGGTCGTTTGATATTTTTGAGAAAGGCATCATGTGTTGCCAGAACATTGACTTCATCAGGTCCGCAGTGTCGACAAAGCCAGTTGGCCATTTTCGGAAATTAATATCTCTTCGCTCAGGACTCATCTTGAGAAACCGTTTGGTAGAATTCATCCTTGTATATTAGAGTACACGCCTGTCAGATGGCGAGGTCCAGAAAGGTGTTTTGACCACTTTGAAAATTACGTCTTCGCGATTAAATGTGAAAATTGTGGCGTAATTCCCTGAAGGTTGTAAAATGCAGATTAATGATCCGAAAACGATGCCGATCGTTTCTAGAGGTATGTTTGAGGTCCGTGAAGCATTTCAAAGGCCAGTTGCTTGAAATTGAAAAAAAATTTAGTCGGACCCACTTTGGGGCCCGACTTGGCTCATGCCCGCGAATTGATTTTATTGGCGATTTTTGTTTATTGGGGGAATTTCAGAATATTCAGATAATGATGCAATCCACAAGTCATAGTCAGGTAAAGTTCATATCGGTAGCAGCCATTGGGGATTCAAGGTTAAAGACATTGTGAATGTCAAGGGTGTCTCCTTTGATTTGTCAGCTTGATTTGTCAGCATCCTTCCAGATTGCAAGAGTTTCGTTTTTAATACAACAAAGGTTAAATATTGTGTTTGAAAAATATCATGACATGTGTCAATGTTCTTTTTTGTATGAGAATGGGGGAATCTATATCAAGCTTGGTTAATACATTGGACAGTTCGAAATGCTTGATTCCTCGGGAGTATGTAAAAGTGATGAGGATTTCAATGTTGAACAAGCGTCCCACATCTTCATATTCACAAATCTGTGATGTGTCCACAAAAGAACTTGGAAAGCTTCCCCATGAAGTGTTTTTTGGAGTTCAATTTCATCCCATTGGCAAGTGCTTCGCTTGCTCAAGTGCATGCTACTCGCACCTTGATGGCAAGAAAGTTGCTGTCAAAGTTTCAACGCACATTTAACCAACACAGCAGCTACTATTACTGCAACATTGGAGCAGCAAGATTGTGGTGTAAAGGAGCAACAGCAAAGACCTCCCAGCAGTTCACGTGGTGAGTGAAGGGGCAGGTTGAAACCTTACAACAAATGCAATCTGGCAAGTGTAATGCCATCCCCAGCAAAGGTTTTCAAGCAAATGAAATTTGGCAATTATAAAACCATATTTCTCCTCCCACATGATGGCTGGAGAAGGGCAGCTAAAAACTTAATAATGCAAAGTAAATACCAGCACTCCCCCTCCTCTGCGTAGAACATGGAAATGATGGTGGTTGGCCCAGGCATTGAAGTTGCAGCAAAAACAATTTAACAGAGCTTCCCTCCTCCCTCACGTGGCATTCTAAAAGCATGGGAACTTTTAAGCAACTGCAATCAACAACTAAAGCTTCTCCCACGCAGCAAGTAAGAGACAAGTCCTTTAGCAAAATGCATATTGGCAGGTTGAGTGCCCATCTCCAATGGCACATGATAGCTTTGAATGGGCATGGAGTGGTTTAAAACAAATGCCAGCAGCAAATACAAATTTCTTAGAAAATACAATAATGCAAAAATGTAATAGCTTTCCCCCTTGCATTAGTCTTTAGCATTCTTCCAAGCAAAATCTAGAAATCACCATGAAAGTCTCAGAAAAGAGCTCCAAAAGTGCAGCTACAGGCAAATCACTTTATCCCACATTGGCTAGGAAGTGCACTATTTTGATGTTTATAAGCAAGAATGCACAGTAATATAATGTCTAAGCCATAAAGGCTTTTGACAGATGGTGCCTATGGGTGCCCAAGGTGGGCCCACGCGTGAGCACGGATCCCAAGGCGATGGAGGAGTTGACTGGATGGCGACCAGGTGGACCCCACACGGGCACACTTCTCGAGGCAGACAGGCGAAATTTTGCAGAGAAAGGTCGGGTTAACGAGTGAGCAAGTTCGAGATGGATCGACAGTGCGCGCTATTTCGCGAAGGGAAGGTGCACGCGAGTTACACCCTGCGAAATAGCGAAAGTGAACGAGAGTCATCCACATGTCGTGATAGGTGGCAGTCCAGCAGGCGGGTCCCGGTGAGGTGGCACACAGTTGGCGCACAGGGGGCAGTCCAGTGGCGATGACGTGGCGGCCAAGTGGCAGTGATGAAGCAGATGACGTGGTGGTGATGAGGTGTCATCCCAAGTGGCATCCGATCAACCCCATCGACCAATCAGAGGCCGCCACGTGGCAAGGCGTCAGAGCACAAATGGAGGCAAAAAATCAAAATTAAAATGAATAAATGATATAGTTCTGACTATATTAAAATTCGAAATATTTAAATGACTGAGCACAAATGGGAATTAATTCGCCCAGGGTCTAAATTTTAGCCAAAATATAAAGTATTATATATCCCTGGAAAGCTCTCGGAGTGAGGAATCTGATTATGAGGTTAATTTTGACAAATGTGGGATATTTTGGAGGCAGTTTCCACGGGAACAAAATTCAGTTAGAGAGGAAACACTTGGCAATTCAGTTGCAGATTTGATTTGGTTCCCTCTCCCTTTTATTCCCAATTCTTCTCAGTTGTAAGGGTTCCAGAAATTTGGAAAATGTTCTAGATTTGATGGCTTCCATTTTCTGAAGATCTTGACCCAAGTTTGTAAATGCTTTTGTTTGGTTTCAGGGTATAGAGATTGCAGTGCACTGTTGTAAATATGGTTTTAATTGCAGGTCTTACTTGTGTCAGGCATGAGTAATTTCCCACAAGATTGTCTCTGTGATATGTTTTTTCATTATTATGAATTCAATCCTCAAGGAGGATGAAATTTATCATCTCAAGGAGATTGTATGATTGTTTGTAGGCATTCTTCAATGAAGAGTTTAAATTCTATAGTCAGTCATAAATAATGAAATATGTATCCAGATCTGATGAATTTGTGAATGAATCAAATAGTGCATTAATGTAAGGTATTGATGCATGAATATCTTGTTTAAGGAAAACAAACTTGCATCTATGATTCATATTTGTAGTTCTGTGAGTGACTCTACTGCCCAATGAACAAGGCACTAGTCTTTGACAGATTTGGGAATGGTCTCAGATATACATTTTAAAAGACAAATCTATTACCCTTTATGTTTAGGGGTTAATGTTCTATCCTTCCAAAGCTCTATTTCACCTATTATTTGTATAAGATCCAGCCCATCTGTACATGTTACCTAGTTTGGTGAGCTTGTGGAATGGTTTGTCTGCTCATTGTTGATGCAGTCTTATGTTTGTGATTGTTGTATTCAATGCATCAAAAGGGTGTCCCCCCCTAGGTCTAGCAGAACCCGAAGTGCAGGAGGATCATTAGGATCCTATGTTATGTTGTCTTAGCCCTGAAGTGTTTCATTGATTGAGATTGGCTATCTCATAGATAGATTTACAGGTGTCTTGGGTTATCACTTTTGGTGAACAACAGTAAGATCAATCTGATTTATAAAGAATTGATTCTTCATCATATAACTGCATGAGTGGCCCTCGATTAATCATCATACGGTGATTAATAGAGTCAATTTCTTCAGATTCCTCTCCCAAGATAGGCCAAACAGCCTGCTACTGCTCAAGCTGAGGTTGTGCTCAGGAATACAAGGCTAATATTTTTGTGGAACTGCCATCTGAAATAGTCATGTCTCCTAATCTACACCCAATATATGCATCAGTTGTGGCAAGCCATGGTCCACCCAAAATGATTGGATATCCCCCCAATGTTGCTTTTGGAGATAAAATCATAAAGTCTGTAGGATATTTCCAAGAATCTACAATAACTACTATATCTTCTATGATACCATCAGGTTTTACTGCAGAGCCATCAGCAAGTTGGAGAACTGTGGGTGTAGCCCTTAAATTATCGATCTCTAGATGTTTCATTACTTCCCTTGTCATTACATTAATGGTTGCCCCTAGATCAACTAAAACATTTTTTATTTGACTGCCATTAATGACTATACTCACAACAGGACTACCTAGATCAGAATACTTTGGAATGACAATTTTTTCTAACACAATATCAACCAATTGACCCATAACATGAACTGTTTGTGGATCCTTTTTCTTTCTGCCAAGTTTCTTTAGGCATGCTTCTCTCACCTTACCATATATAGGGACATCCTTTATTGCTTGCAACAATGGAATTTTAACACAAATGTGCTTCAGTTGATCAAGAATATCAAAGCTTTGTTGTTGTTCAGTGGAAACTTCTTTGTCTTTCAGTCTATGAGGAAATGGTGGTAATATTTGATTCTGAGGTATTGTATCTTTAGGATCAGATATTGGCTGCTCTTCTTGTACCTCAGTAATAACCGAATGAGAGGGATTAGGTAGAGTTGTCCCAGATCGGAGGTAAATATCATCTAGTGATAAAGAATAGGCTGGGTATTGATTAGCATCAGCTGAATAAGCTTGTTGTTGTTGCTGAGATTTGATATTTGGATTAGGCAATGGTTGAGTAGGCAACTGCGTTGGCTTAGGAGGTGCAATTATAGCTACAGGAGGAGGCATTAAAGCAGGAGGTTGTGGTTGCTCAGCAGGGGGGTGATATCCAGAAGATTGGGATGGCCATGATGGGTTTCCCCTCCATTGAGAGGTAGGTTGTCAATTCCCTTGAAACTGGTTCCCTTGACCCTGAGGTGGATACTAGTTTCCCTGTGGCTACTGCCACTGGGGGACTTGATTAGAAAATTGTTGTCCTTGGCCTTGTGACTCATACCAATGTGGATAGTTACCAAAATTTTGAGAATACTGTGGTTGCCATTGGTTATTTGGTGCATAAGAAATACCACTATAACCAGAAAAGGGAAGTGGATATGGTGGCATACCTTGTCTTTGAAAATTTGGTCTTCTTTGAGCAACATAGAAGACTTGTTCATCCTCACCTTGAATTGGTTTGAAATCAGGTACTTCAACATTTGCAACCATCTTACATCTGCAATCTTTCTTCCGCTGCTTACAATGAGGACAAAATTCTGCAAGAAATGCATCAGCTTCCTCATGCTTCTTCCTAGCTGCCAATGTATCCAACTAAGTAGCCATATTGTTTATAATGTCCTCCTTGAAATCTTTTAATAGATGGCTCAGTTCCAGTCTAGAAACTCCAGTTCCATATGTTGATGATGGTGCCCCTAGCTTAAATCTCCTATTCTTCTTAGAAGTAGATCTGGAATACTTCTTGCAAATTTGTCCTATTTCAGCCCAAGTAGATTGTGTAATGTCACCTCCTCCCATAAGATCTAAGGAATCGGTGCATTCATCACTGATGCCCCTCAAAAATATCAATTTGAGGGAATCTTCATTGAGAGTACTATGCTTGGACTTCTTGACACTAAACATGAATTTTTCTAGATAATCCTCAAGACTCTCATCTTCAGTTTGTCATTCTAAAGATATCATCCCCATGACGATCAGTACCTCTACAATAATCTTTGTATTTTGCAAGAAACAACTGTTTCATCTCATCCCATGTGTTGATTGTGCTACTACCCAAGCTCATAAACCATCTCAAGGATGACTCCTTCAAAGTGGCTGGAAAATTTTTGAGTCTATGGCCATCTGTAGTGTAGTCAAAACTCCTACAGAGAACATCAAACTCAAACAGAAATGTATCCAACCCATAGAATTTAGGAAGTGAAGATGTTGGAATGTTCTTGAGGTTAGCATTATCATGTTGGTCAGAGATGGGAAACTCAAACATTGGACCTGGTGGTGGTGGATTATTCCCACCAGGAGGAGGATTCCTTTGCATTGGACTTGTGGGGATTGTTATTATAGGGAATTCTTCTTCTTGTGAACCAAAAAGGAACTGAAGGCTACCTTCTGGAAACTCAGACTCAGGGTGATTCAATTTTTGTGGGGCTTGGTAAAGTTCAGCAAAAGGATTTATATCTAGAAAATTATCTTTTGCATGAGTAGGATGAGTGGGCAGAAATCTACCTCTGACATCTCTTCTTCTATTATGCATGCAGATTCATGAAATTTCAAACAATTAACTAGAAACTAAAATAATCATAAAAGGTTCTTAGCTTGACACCATCCTCGGCAACGGCGCCAAAAATGTCTACCCCAACTATAATGATAATAATATCTCTAATTAAAATCTCAATCCAAAGTTTGGACATTCATATGGTAGAGTTTACTATTTTCATGGCTGGTGTTCATTTAGTTATCAATCCAGGAACGTAAAACTTGAAATGGGTTTGCAATATATATGCACTAAGCTCCTTAAATGATTATTTTGCATTACTGCAGTAACTATCATTATGCAGAAAGGAAAGGCAAGAATGGAAATCATAAAAGGCTACATGAAAGCTTCACAAAACAATGCTGGAATGATCTAATGAAAATAACAGAAATCACACCATTATGTCTTGGCTGCAGGAACAGTCAACGGATCTATTTCCAGTGGCTTCACGAACAATCCAGTCATGAACTTCTACTGCAACTAAGTAAAAACTAACTTCAATGATCATAAACACAGGATCACTCACCAAGTGGTCCCCCTTGGATGAGTGATATCAAACTTCCAACAAAATACCTTTAACAGATCAGAACAACATATTCTTTATTCATTTCTTCCTGAAAATGATTACATATTCTAAAAGAGAAAATTCAGAATGCTTGTCAAAACTCTGCTCAATTCCTTTCTATCTTGTCTAAATCTAAGAAAGAAGGAAGAGCTTATTATAAAGAAAAGATCAACTACAATGGACAACTCAAATCACGCCCAGAAGAAGAGGCGGATGATTGTCAGATGAAGGAGATAACTGAGAGCTTGGCTGCAGGAACCGTGGATCTGAAACCGAACCACAGTCTTTGCATGCCAAAGCGATATTTTGTGAATTCAATATGCACTAGAGTTAAACTCCCATGGTGAAGTATAACTGCTTCGATTATGCCATACATTGCGCTTGCTCGGATCCCCTTCAGTTTGATCTCCAGTTATCTGAACATGATTCTCCAGTCCTTAGGCGCGAAAGAAAATCATCCACCACAGCATCAATTATTATCTGCACTAAAAACAAAACAACGTACAAGGACATGCATATGTATCTTACTCAATTAATACATTCATTAACTCACATGTGATATTATCCTAAATAATCTGCATGTCATAGGGACAAATCATTTGGCTGCAGGAATAAATTGGCATGGCTGCAGGAATTAACCGACAAAGTTCAAACATGATTTCATAATTTCAGATTTAAAACATGGATTACATATAGTCAATTCACAATACTTTACTATCACAATACAACCCAAAAGATGCCAAAAACCTAAGAGTCATGATAAAAAACATGTCAAAGCATCAACTTATCAATAACCGCGTCCATGTGAGGTTGTTACATTTTGGGTTTCTTTGATTCAGTTTTTCGTCATTCGGATTTTCAGATCTAGTTTATTTTGAGCTAACATCTTCAGATCTAGCTAATGAAATTTGTGCATCTTGTCTTGAAATAAAAATCGTTTTGTTGAAGGCCCCTATTTTCACAAAGTCTTTTGGATCTAAAATTTACCTAACTTGTGTGCTTGCAGGAAGGGGTGATCATTTGAAACAATCCAAACTACTAATAGATCTTTGTTGCAAGACCTTGGCAAGGGTTTTTTATTTTTATTGTGTACCTTGTTTTCATAGACTAGCAAACACTTCAATTGGTGCACTAAAATTGAACTAGTGTCTTTTGTGTCTTGAGAAATAGGCTCTTTTTGTTTAATCTTTAGAGGGTCTGTCTCCCTATGTGGTCATTAGGACTACTAGTGAGGAGAGAACGACCCAAGTGGTAGCAAGGAAAACCCACCTCTTCTTAACCACTATAAACAACTATATTCATGGTGAAAACCAAGGATTACGTGTGTTGATTAGTTCATACCGACACTATGTCTCCCCATAAATTCATTTGATCAAATTTATTTGATCATTTGTAGGGCGTAACCCCTACCGGCTGGGATCCTTCTGTATATACAGAGCTGAAAGTGCCGCATGTATGGCCACACGAGTGGATGCCCTTACTAGCACCTTTTTGTTTTAGAAGCCAAAATCCTTCTAGTTGTTGGGGTAGGAGGTTGGACCTCTAGAGTGGCCCACACACATACGGTTCTTAGTAGAGATACAAAGTATGCCACGAGGAGTTTTCATGGGGACTGATACTTGGCTACCCCGAGAAATGAGTGCCAAGGGTAGAGCTAGTGGGGTCAAGCATCTAAGTATCTGCTCTAAATAGCGTAGCCTCATGTGGGAATCAACAACTATTGTCCTGGCCAACCATAAGAATTGCGCTTGACTTATTTTAAACAATCAAACATTCAAGACCAAACATTAAAACATTGTGTCTTTTGTGTCTTCAAGTGTATGCAAAACATTTTTACATCAAACAACACACTTTTCTTTGGAGTCATTTTGAGTCTAAACACTTGCAAACATTGAGTCTTCATCAACATTGTGTCCTCTTGTCACGAAAAACAGTCAAACATTCAGATTTGGTCACAACAAAACAACTTCACAGATTGAAAAAAAATCGCTCAAAGTTTTCAGAAACGCGTCTGTATCTGACAGAACCGCGTCTGTGGAGGGCAGAAATGTGTATGTGTCTTTTGAGCAACTTTGCATTTTCAACATCTCAGAAATGCATCTGTGTCTGACAGAAACGCGTCTGTGTCGTCTAAGCGCGTCTGTGAAGTATACAGGCATGTTTGTGTTCAGGATTGAAAACTTTCATAATTCAGCAAACAAGAACAGTCAGTTTCAAACTTATTGAGCTTCCTAGGTTATCTCTCTAGGTTTTTCATCTAGCATTCAACTTGTCTTTGGGTCTCACAAAGTCCACCATTGCTTTACACCTTGCATTAAATTCACATTTGTCTAAACTTGAGTCAAAAGGTCACTTGCTTGTCCTCATCTTGCTTTGTCAACATACTACATACAACAACATTTTGCTAAGTGGTCCCTCATCAAGGTCTCTCACCTTTGGGTCTCATTTGGTCTTACTTAGAGTCAAGGTCAACTTACCTCATCAAGAGAAACTATCATCTCTTTGGAAGTCACACCTACTCTACTACATACATACTTGGTCTTACACTTTGGACATTGCAAGCACACCTCAGATTCATTTACATTCCATCCAACTCTTGGTCTTCCATACTCTTTCCATTTTCATCTAGTCTCACACATCTTGGTCAAGACCTAGTTCATGGTTGAAACCCGTTCCCAAAAATCTAGGAGAGAAACTAAAGAGGCTCAAGTGTCCGTAAACATGAGTTCCTATGAATATGACAATGATATCTTTTTCAATTCTGATCATACTACATTACCTGACATGGATGCTTATAGAAACATTCCAAATGTTGAGAACATGGACAACACAAACAACAATGATACACACAATGACAATATGGACAACATTTTAGTACATTCAACAGAAGTGGAAGACACCATTATGGATCCCCGTTTCAACAAATTGGTTGAGGAAATAATGAGGAGAGATAGACAATATTTTCTACAAGTGATGGCACAAAGTGGAGCTAAGATCCCTCATGATTTTGACATGTCTCAAATAATAAAAAATCGACCTTTGCAACAACCTCATCTCAATATGGATCAAAGGAGGCCTAATAGTGGAGGAAATAGAGGACCACATCTTGTGCCTAAATCACCATCATCTTTGTTTCAAAAACCAGAGGTCCCACACACACATGGTCAAGCATATGATACTCACCTTCACAGACCATTATGGAGGTCTTATGCAGAAAAATATACTCAATCGCATACCAATGCTAAGGATCAACCACCAAAGCAGTTGGCTATCCAAAGGCATGATCAAAATTTGGACACAAGGAAACCGCGTGTCAAATTTGGGGGCAACACACTAGAACAAACTCATGACATGCCTGTAGAGTATGGTATACATGGACAAAACAGATATTTCGCTCCTCATCATGAATCTATACCAAGTGGTCCATATACGCAACATCATTATAGACCTCCTCCATATGAACATGTGTATGATCAATATCATCTATTTATGCAACATGCTCCTCCTCCACCCGGTGGTTCAAGAATGGGATATGGTCCAAGAAGTCGATCTCCACCTAAGAACAATTTGGAACAGCAAATCAGGGACTTACAAAAGAAAATGGAGGACATAAATACACCGTAGCCAACTTACACAATGAGAGACATATGTCCCTATCCATTTGACAAAATTATTCCAATGCCTCCATTTCCTACATATTTCATGATGCCTAAGTTCAATAAGTATAGAGGAAAAGGGGATCCTAAGGCACATATAAGACAATTTTTCACAGCTTGCATTGAGGTAGCAGCAGAAGAGACATATTTGATGAGATTATTCCCACAAAGCTTAGGAGATCAAGCTATGGAATGGTTCTCCCAACTCCCACCTGGAATTAAGTCATGGGGTGATTTAGCAGAGGCATTTATCCAACATTTCTCATACAACATAGAGACAGACATATCAGTCACTACTTTGTGCAACACCAAGCAAAAGGATGGAGAGTCTTTCTCATCATTTTTACAAAGATGGAGGAATCTAGCTAGTAGATGCTCTTGTGAAATTCCACAAAAACAAATGGTAGAAATTTTCACCCAAAATGTTAACAAAGACATTGGTTATGACCTAAGAAAAGCTTGTTTGTCCACCTTCAAGAACGTCGTTAAAAAAGGCTTAGCGACAGAGAAGGTCCTAATTGAACAAGGAGTCATTAAGATATTCAAGGAAAAAAAAGATGACTTTAAAGGAAAAGACAAGCCAAGATTTTGGAACAAAAACAAGAACACAGTCAATGATGGTGTGGTGGATGCCAATACAGTACGACCCAAAATCATTTTTTCAGGATCAAGCTCTACAAACAATCAAGTCAATGCTCAAACAACTTCAAAGTCACGAAGGAAGTACACTCCATTGGGAGACCCACTTGAGTCAGTTTTCAAGAAGCTAGTGGCAAACAAGATAATCACAATTCCAAATTTTACTCCATATGAGCCAAAGGTCAAACCAAATTGGTGGAATGATGATGAGTATTGTGAATTTCATAAGAGAAAAGGTCATAAGACAGGAAATTGTCATTGACTGAAGAACATCATACAAGATCTCATTGATAGAGGTGACATTGATATTGAAGGACACTCATCCAATCAAGAACATGAGATGTTTAAGGAACCATTCCCAAAACATGACAAAGGAAAAGCTAAAGCCACAGATGACCAAACCAACTATACCAGAGCATCCTATAACTATGATTCAACTATCAATCACATTTCAATGGACAATTATGTCTCCTCCATTATCATCAAGGACAAAATGCCTGAGAATTCTACCCAAAGACCCAAAATTGTCCTAAAAGGAATTGGATCTTCTTCCGAACCAACCTCTAAATGTAATGTCACAACTCATCGAGGTAAATTCACTTTGCAAGGTGCTCCAGCTAAAAACGTCGCTTCCTCATCAACCAAACCTAAGTATGACCTTGTAGAACAGTTAGGGAAGACACCCGCGCTTATCTCAATCCTTGAGCTCTTACGCATATCCCCCACACATAAAGCCATTCTTGACAAAATCTTGAGAGACACTGTTGTCCTAACTGATCTGAATGTGGACCAGTTTCAAGCCATGATGGGATACCTGTCCATTCCACACTCCCTTACATTCACAGAAGTCGATGACGCCTTTGTAAGTCAACCACATAATGCACCACTACACATTGAAGCCTTCATACACAAACATCGAATAAAACGAGTCCTGATAGACAGAGGAGCAAGTCTAAATATTTGTACATTGAGCACTATTAAACAATTGGGATATTTTGATAAAGCTGTGAATTCTACAAACAAAATTACCATCAAGGCATATGATGACGAAGAGCGCTCATCCAAGGGCACAGTCACCCTACCTCTCAGAGTTGGGTCGGTTACAAAGGATGTGGTTTGTCAAGTCCTAGACCTGGATCTCACATACAATATCTTACTAGGATGTCCTTGGATTCATGAAATGAGGGCAATTCCATCTACATATCACCAATGCATTAAATTTCCTCACAATGGAGTTGAAATAACAGTTAATGGAGATCCTAATCCATTCATATACTGCAATAACTTGAGATCGAAAACTAAGACGATCATTCCAAGTAATTGAGAAGTTGTTCCTTCTTCTGCATACATTGATCCTGAATCATTAAAACCTTCGACATCAAAAAAAGGTGAGATTAAAAACAAATTCTAGGACAAGGGCATGGGTGAATACACTTTGAATCAAACCATGTGCTTACAACAAGCTATGAGTTCACCAAAAGAATATGGAAGACCACATCCTAATAAGCAGGTATCTATCATTATACTCAAATGGGACCCTACTATCTTTCAAAGATGGGATGAACTGGAAGAAGAAGACTTATACAAAATGCTTTACAAAGACCCTGAAAATGATACACAAGATCACATCAGCCTACCATGTGAAAAGTATGGCAAAGGGTTCAAGATCCTACAAAAATTTGGGTATGATGGCAGAAGTCCTCTTGGCTTAAGGAAGGAAGGTATCATTGAACCTTTACAACCTGAATTGCCATTCAAAAAGGAACGCTCGAAAGGACTTGGTTTCATGACTTCCAAGGTAAACACTCAAATGACAGGAGAAGCATTACAAATCAAAGCTGCCAAAATTCAACAAGAGAATCGCTATTCCATGGACTCTAATGAATGGGAATGGGATTAAGACAAATCCTCCAGTGACTATGAACTCACCGAGACATTCAGAGAACCAGATAAACCCACAGAAGAAGAGGAATTTTATAGAAAATTCAAGGTTGGTCAAGAAACAACCCCAGAGGATCCCACACAGTCCTTGCTTCTAGGTTCTAGGTCGAAATCACATAGAATGAGAACATCTGTCCCAGAATGCGCTACTAGTGATGATAATTTGGATTCGTTTACAATCGAGATAGATGAGGAGAGTGCCAACGATGACCTCAATAACTACCTCGACATACCTGAGTATAACTACATTTTCACTCTTAGCCCTACTAACTTTGAAGACATCAAAGGCCTTCGCCTTGTTCACCACCAACTTATTGACTGGGACCATGAAGGACCTGCACAGTTCGACACATTCCAAAATGATGAAGCCTTTATTGATTATCTAGGCATATGAGATGATCTTCCCCCTGGGGACCATAAAGTAGGATACACTATAGAACTCAACAGCGTGGCATATTTTGGTGAGGGTGTCGGGCCTTCCAGTCGCAAAAATATAAAAATAAAAACAAACCAAGGGTCTTATGGCGAAAACCACGTTGTGGCACTGTCTGACCCCAAAAAAGTAAAAAGAAAGGATGTATCTGAGGGTGAAAACCTCTTTGAGGCACCTAAAGATGGAAGGCTCGACGTTCTCCCCACATCATATGAGAAAAAGTCATCCATGTTGGTAGAGGAGACTATCAAAACAAACATTAGCACAGAAGAAGTTCCACACAACTTATTCCTGGCTCAATCTTTGACAGAGACAGAAAGGTCAAAGTTCATAAGTTTCTTCACAGAACGACAAATCAATTTTGCATGGTCATACGCTGATATGCCTGGATTGGATCCGGATTTGGTAATGCATCATTTGACAATTAAACCGGGGGCAAAACCAATGAAATAGAAATTAAGAAAGATGCATCCACAAGTGGCATTATTAGTCAAAGCAGAGCTTGAGAAATTATTGGATGTTGGATTCATACGCCCAATTGATTATCCCAAATGGATCTCCAACTTAGTGCCTGTCAGTAAACCAGATCGTAGCATCAGAATATGCACAGATTTCAGAGACATCAACAAAGTTTTTCCTAAGGGCGATTGTCCATTACCAAATATTGACTTAATCGTCGATCTCACAGCAAGTCATGCGATGTTATCTTTGATGGATGGATTCTCTGGTTATAATCAAATAAAAATTGCATCTGAGGATCAGCACAAAATGGCATTTACTTGTCCTTGGTGAATTTTCTATTGAAATGTCATGCCCTTTGGGCTAAAAAATGCAGGCGCTACATATCAAAGAGCCATGACTACTATCTTTCATGATCTCATGCACGTTATTGTGGAAGATTATGTTGATGACCTCTTGGGAAAATCAATAGACAGAGACACACATTTGGACATACTTTCAGTCATCTTTGATCGGTTGGAAAAATATAAAGTAAGATTAAACCCCAATAAATGTGTCTTTGTGTAACCTCCGGTAAGCTCTTGGGATTCATTGTCTCAAAAAGAGGAATCGAAGCCAATCCAGCAAAAGTCAAGGCCATCCTAGAGATGCAACCACCAAGAAATATCAGTCAACTTCGATCTTTGCAGGGGAGACTCCAGTCCATACGAAGATTCATAGCGCAACTTGCAGATAAATGTAATCCTTTTCAGCACTTGCTCCACAAAAACATCAAATTCAAATGGGATGATAATTGTCAACGAGCTTTCCAGACACTCAAAGATTATCTTCTGAATCCGCCAGTTTTGATGCCACCAATTCCAGATCAACCTCTATTACTATACATATCAGCTACTTCAACAGTACTGGGGGAACTCTTAGCACAACAGGTTGCTAAGAGTAAAGAAAAGGCAGTATACTACATCAGTCACACCTTGGTGGGATATGAGCTAAATTACACACCAATTGAGTGTGCATGTCTCGTTGTGGTCTTTGCTTCACAGAAATTACGACATTACATGCTAACTCATAAAACTAAGTTGGTTCCAAGGATCGACCCATTGAAATACCTTCTCAATAAAGCAACACTTACTAGTTGACTAGCCAAATGGGTGATGCTCCTGAGTGAATTTGACATTGAGTATGTAGACAAAAAAGAAATAAAAGGACAGGCTATCGCAGATTAGTTAGCAGAGGCTCCCATGATAGATGATGTTCCTCTAACTTCAGAATTTCCAGATGAATCCATCTTAAAAGTGTCACGTGCAAAGCCTTGGCAGCTATACTTTGATGACTCATACACACAGCATGGGACAGGAGCAGGAATCATCTTCATAACTCCTCAAGGAGATTCTATACCAAAATCATAAAGATTATCATTTCCCTGCACTAATAACATAGCGGAATATGAGGCATTAACAACTGGATTACGGATTGCAGTTCAGTGGAAGATCCAGGAACTTCAGGTTTTTGGGGACTCTCAACTTGTAATTCGTCAAGCAACTGATGACGAACAAACAAAGGATGAAAAATTAATGCCTTATAAAAGAATGGTGGATGACTTGAAACAACATTTCACGAAGTTAGACTTTGAGCAGATACCAAGAGAGCAGAATCGAGCCGCGGATGCCATGGCTACAATTGCTTCACTAATCGATCTACCACAGAATGAAACCTACTACGAGTTCTTGGTAGATAACCTTTTGGTTCCCTTGTATGAGATCACTCCTACTGAGATGATATGTGTCATTGGTCCTGAGTCCCAGTTATATGGTCCCATTTTCACATACCTTCGTGACAATACTCTTCCTCCTAACCTATCCAATAACCAACGTCGCACTTTCATTTGCAAATCTTCTCGATACATCATTTTAGCCGATATCCTATATCGTCAAGGTCTAGATGGCACTCTTCTTAGATGTTTAGAAAGAGACAAAGCTTAGATTGCATTACGTGAAGTGCATGAAGGGATATGTGGTCCACATTCTAATGGTCCTATGTTAGCCAAGAAACTCATCAGGACTGGATATTACTAGCCCAACATGGAAAAAGACTCATATCAGTTTGTCAAGAAATGTAAGCAGTGTCAAATTCATGGAGACCTCATTCATGCGCCAACGCAAGAACTTCAACCAATTGCAACTCCTTGGCCCTTTTGTGAGTGGGGACTCGATCTCATAGGCAAGATTCACCCTCCTTCCTCCAATGGTCATAAGTTCATCATCACTACCACAGAGTATTTCACAAAATGGATCGAAGCGGTGCCTCTTACACAACTCACTTGAAAACAAATTGCTATATTCATTCTCAACTATATCATTTGTCGATACGGTATTCTTGTTTCCATCATCACCGACAATGGGCCTCCCTTCAAAAATCAGGATGTTCATGAACTCTGTGACCGCTTCCATATTACCCATCGTTTCTCCACACCCTATTACCCCCAAGGTAACGGTCAAGCTGAGGCGTCTAATAAAACAATCCTTAAAATCCTAAAAAAAATAGTTGACGACGCTGACTATAATTGGCATATCCAACTTAATCCCGCACTTTGGGCCTACCGCACAAGCGTCCACACACCTACAGGAGCTACACCCTATTCACTTGTCTACGAGGCTGAAGATATCTTGCTTATTGAGGTCGAGTTACCCTCTTTATGAGTCTCTTTGCAAAACATTATCAGTGATGAAGACTACAGGGTCTCTCGCTTACAAGAACTTGAACTATTGGATGAACGAAGACAAACTGCTTTTAATAATCTCAAGGCTTATCAACAACGAATGAGTCACAACTACAATCATAAAGTCAAGCCTCGCACATTTGAGGTAGGTGACTTGGTTCTCAGAGAAAATCCTAAAAATTAGCAAGACAGAGAGAAGAAGGGCAAGTTCGAACCAAACTGGCTTGGCCCTTACATCATCACAACAGCATATGGATCTAGTGCATATCAGCTCTCAACCACAGAGGGTGAACCTTTGGAGGATCCTATCAACAACATGCACCTTTGCAGGTTTTGCACATAGCTCTTCAGAGTATCCCAATTCAAAAATACAAAAAAAATCAAAAAATTCAAAATACAAAAAAAAATCATAAAAATAAAAAATCGTTACTTGGTGAAAACCTGGCAAACAGGCGCCTTGTGACACAAAAAAAATTGAAAAATCGAAAAAAGAAAACAAAAAAAAAAGCATTTCGTCCAACGGTGAAAACCACTTCGGTGGCACCCTGGGCAAGTACCATGGTGAAAACCGGGTCACCGATGCCATGCGTAGAGACATTGCTCCTCCCTCCTTCAAGACTCCCTTTCATCTTTCACCTTGCACACACTCACAACCTATTCATCCATAATAAACTTATCCATTCCCATCATGGCTTGTTATTGATCTACACAAGATTGGTTAGCCATTCATAATAAACCTCCCTTTTCACCCCTTTCCATCCATAATAAATCAGCTCCTATCTGTGGCTAAGGCAGATCCTATGTCTAGTGATGGGTGTGGAACTAAGAGCATCACACGTTCTGAGGAGTACAGTTTCTTCCAATTTTCTTTAGTGTATCTGTGCACAATCCACAATAAAGCAGCATTTGCATCGCCAATCTGCAATAGGGTTTCGTCTTCTCCGCAATAAAGTATCAGTTTCATGGATTCGGTCAGTTTCAGATGAGATACAGCAGCAACAATGGGCTTCAACAAATCAAATCTTTCAACAAACTCAGACAACATATGGTTCAGTGCTATCTATCCTTTTTGTGAAAGTAAACATTGTGACCACAATCAAATAAGACTTATACAAGTGACAAGAGACACTAAACTTGAGAACTACAGTAGATGTTGGTGTCGAGTCTTGGTTTTCTTTTAATTTTATCTTTATGTGACATGTCTTTTAGCTTTTCCAGGATGTCTCTGACTAGAGATTCTATCTCCAGGATGTCTTTGACTAGAAAGGCGAGGATGGGGTATTGTCACCTATTTTTCTTTTGTTGTCTGTGGATTGTCTCTTAGTAATGCTATGACTTGTCCAAGGATATGAGGACACTGAGAGTCTAGTATGAACTGGGGCATTCCTTGTTTGTGACTGTCTTATCTGCATGCAAACAGGTACAATGACTTTCTGGGTCGAACATATGCCTTGATTGTCATAACCTACTTGCCATAATAAAGCTCAATGATGATAACACACAAGAAGCTCTTTCACTTTCATATCTTCTATCTTCCATCCCCCGTTCTTGATTGATTTACATCGTCCTTCCTAAGTTCGTGTAGCCCATTATCACATGACTGAGTACAATGACACACCAAAAATATTTGCATTTCATGTAGTTGCACCTGCATCATCATAGGTTAGCATATCTCATCATCTCCATACATATAGATATCACAATTACAATTGCATCACATCCTGCACACAACACATGTTAGCACATTTTACATTTTCATCATGTAAATAAATATTTGCATGATCATATTCATCTGCATTTCATACATTCACATTTGCATTTGCATAACATATAAAAACATAAAAGAACAAAAATATTGCATTTCCTCATGTACATATTTGCATCCATATCATAAGCATCACATAGAAACATACATCACATAGGTACACATCCATATAGCTGGTGCAAAGATGAATCATCTCATATATATAATCATAAGTGTCATGATACAATGATGTCAAAATACATATGGCTACAAAATCACCTGAAGGTGTCTACATCATCATACAAAATGGTAAAAAAATGATACATAAGAACCCACTAATCACTCTTGTCAGTACTACTGGTAGTGCTAATCATGTCCATGTCATGGTATCCCACACCACATGTCCCACCCTCATCTCTAGTCCTAGATCCTGGAACACTCGTCTCAGTGCATCCCTGTCTCTTTCTCGATCGTAGGGTACTAACTCCTCTAAGGTGACTGTCATCTCACCCATCGGCAAATGGAATGTGCATGTCTTAGAGTGCCATCTCTCAACAAGTGCAGTCAGCAAACCCATGTTCACCCGAAACTCAGGCACATACAAAATAAATCTCAAACCCATAACCTCAATGGCATCTCGATCCTCAAATGTCAGCTCCGGTCGTAACCTCTGAGTCGACGGGAATCTCTCTTGTGACTCCAGCATAGGTAGGTACTCCTGCAGTCAAGCAAATCAATCATGTCAGTCAAAGTAGCATTCACTATTCATCACAAAATGTTGCTTATTATCCTAAGTGCTTATATTTATCATATGATACTCTATCCAAGTGACACTCACTGTTCATCACAAAGTGTTGCTTCTATCTAAGTGACACTCACTGTTCATCACAAAAGTGTTGCTTCTATCCTAGTGGCATTCAATGTTCATCACAAAGTGTTGCTATGGATCCTAGTGGTACTCCCTGTTCATCACAAAGTACTACGTGTTTTTGCACTCCATGTTCATCACAAAGTGCTGCTCACTTTTGCACTCCCTGTTCATCACAAAGTGTTGTTCATATTAGTACTCCTTGTTCATCACAAAGTACTCTATCTTGGTACTCACTGTTCATCACAAAGTGCCTCGATCTGCTACCCTAGTCTTCCCTAGAGGACTTGCTTGAGTGTATCCTCTCAGCAGCTTATCCAATTGACAGCATATGTTCATCACAGAACTGTCGATTTGACCTAGAAGACACAAACGCGTCTTCATAACTTAAACGCGCTTACATATTGCACAAACACGCCTGCTCTGCACAGACGTGCCTATGCTCTGCACAGACGTGCCTATGCTCTGCACAGACGTGCCTATGCTCTGCACAGACATGCCCACATAGCATAAATGCACCTGCACAACGCAGACACGCTCGCATTTTGCACATACGCTTTTTCCGGCACAGACGCACCTGACACAAACACAGACACGCCTAGCCAACCTAGACACGCCTGGCACCAACGCAAACGCGCCTCGGCATTTTTTTTGACATACCTAAAATGCATTTATTGTGCTACCTAACATGCATTAATGACAACATTTCATACAACAAAGTACAAAGAGGTTTTGTGGTACTTATCGGCTCTCCTGCCTCGGCTGGCCTCTGAAATCGGCGAACGCGATCGAATCTATGCACCAATGCCATCATTGTTGCTGCTCTATTCTCTCTTTGCACTCTGATCTCTTGGATGTGTGGATGACAATGAGGATGTATTCCCCTTGTGGTCTATTTTATAGACTGCCCTCACCCTAGCCCTAGTCCTAGTCTCCCGAGTTAGTCTTCATTATCCCGTGACTCTGTCACTTTATCCTATCCGATCAATCCATTCTAGCCTTTCTTTCTTATCGAGAGATTGTCTGCGATCTTTCCAGACATTTTCATCCAATCTCTCGAGGGGGCATATTATTCCCATCCTGGGGCAACTTTGTATCAGTTCATCTTATCTTCTTTGAGACAACGCGACAAGCTGCATTGTCTCAAAGAGGGGCAAAATGTAGACACCTAAAATTGTTCAATCTAATTAAATAAATATTTTATTTATTTAATTACTTTAGCCTAATTCTTATATTAATTAAATAAATCCTTATTTATTTAATTAATTCATTTATCCTCTTCTAGCCTTATTTCTCATTTAAATAAATACATTTATTTATTTAAATAATCTTTTTCCTAAATTAAATAAATGTCTTATTTATTTAATTATCCCACTTCTTCTATTAATTAAATAAATCTTTATTTATTTAATTAGTTAATTAACCTTTTCTACCCATGACACATGTCATTCATCTCTTAATTCCTACACTACCTACCCTCTCATTATTTTATTATTTCTCTACCTACCCTCTAATCATAGCCGACCATTTATCTTTTACACCTCTTAATCTTATCCCTCCATTTTTTATAATGTCTTCTATATAAGAGGATACTTCATTCATTATCAACCCCAATCAATCTATGCATCCTAATCAATTGACTACACTCTTTCATATGCGATCAAGCCTACTTGCAACCACATTTCCGTTCTTTGTTGAGCTCTTGTGCACATATAAAATCTGAGAGCAAATATATCAAGCAAGATCAATAGAGATAGGAAGAATGGAGATCCAAACCCTATTGGACATGTGATGGTATAATCTTTGTGATTTCATTTGATTTGCATTGTCTTAGGTAATCTTCATATGTAATGGTGGATCTTTGTTGCTGTTAGGCTAGGGTTTTGTGGTTGAATTCATTTAGCCTTTCAACACTGTTGTTATCCATTTTCACCATAAACAATGGTATTTTCATTGTTCAGATGACATGTATAATGTGAATGTCTAGATGTTTAAATTCACCACAAATTTATAGAGATAGTTTTGGATGTTTTACATTTTAACTAAAATATGTGGTATGTAATTCTATGGTAAGACTATATTTAGGGTGTTTTGGATGGAGATAGTTACAAGTTTCCATGGTTGCTTGGAAGTTTATTATTGATATATGGTTAATCCTTTGTGGGTTTGTTTGGCAAATCAAATCTATCATTGATTTTGGTGTTTAAGTCTTGGAAATCCACATGTTATGCCAAATTATCTATGTTATGCATGTTGTTGATCTTGATCTTGATGTTGGGTTTAATCTTTTAGTTATTTGAGATTGGAACACTGATTATGTAATTCTTTTTTGAGATGTTGCATTTGTCTTGATCTTGTAAATTGTTTGATGAGGATTTTGTCACCATTATTACATCAATATGTTTATTGCAATGAGAAAAAGATTTGAGAGGAGTACTTGATATAGTTGTTTAGTTGAATCTTAGTAGTAGATTATGGTGCATGTGAACTTCTGTTCACTTTTAATGGATTTTTAGTAATGATATTTTCATGATTCCATGTATAACTCAATGTCACTTTCAATGAGATCTTGATGTAGTTACATAATATGTTCAATCTTCTTTGTTTCGAGATTTTTGTTCTACGTTGTTGTTACAACATATTCTAAGCCATGTATAATATTTGATTAGAAGGATGATCTTTTTCAACAAATGTTGGTGTCATGTGGAGAACTTGGATCTTGCCTTCAGATTGCAGTGAGGGTTTGACATATCTGGTTCTATTGAGAAAGAATGTGTAGTTGTATATTCTTAGTCTGGAGATCATGGTTTGAATATTCCTTTTTAGAGCTCTTGGTTGAGTTCTTTGGTCATGTTGGGGCCATGGAGGATATTCAATTAGGAGATGGTTGTCTCAATGCCTAGAGAGCATGGTTACACAATTTAGTGGGATATTTGGCAATGATGTGGATTCATCATTTAATGATGGATCACCATCTTCATGTGGTTTGGAGATGGTGACATCTTGGTGCCACAGAGGACTCTTGAGTCTTTGGTGAGGTGTTGTAGATTCTATTTAGTTTTGAGTACTAATCATTTTCTTAGAGCTTCATGATTTTGTCGAGTTGTATTTGAAGTTAGGATGAATTGGTTGGTGGATGCTTATGGAGACTAGAGATACTTGGGTGAGGATATGAGATCTAATATGTTTTTTGGGATCGTGTGTTGAGATGGTTACACTTTGATGAGCATTTTTTGTAGAAAGACTAAGGAGCATACACCTAGTTATAGATGTGAATCGATTATGGACCTGGAGAGAAGATTGTCATTTATTGTAAGCTTTTATTTATTGATGTTGTGAGCACATGATAAAAAAATTTCTCGCTCTTGGTCTATTTGGAAAGTGAATAATCTGAGAGGTGTTGCTCACCTGGCTATTAGATGAATTATTTATTTTGTATCTTATTTTCTTATATAAGTATTGAATATAGAAGTTTTGAGGACTAATTAAGAAGAAGATGCATGGTTTTATGCATTATTGTTGTTCTCTTTCTTGTTGGTCTTAATCGATGGATCTAGATTTGAGGAATCATTCGGAGTGGTAAGAGAAATGGTTTGCGGATTTGGACATATTTCCTTTGTTGTGGGAATGGATGTTTTTTTGATCTACCTCCGATATTACAGGTATGCATATATTTCTACCATGTTTCATTTGATAAAATGTTAGATGTTGATATCCTTTTAATATGGGAATGGAAAAGGAGATCTTACATTACACAACTTGGTACGTGTTAGTGTGAAACAAGGATATGATTTGATTTGTAGGTTCTCTCTTTGGTTTTATTCTTCTTCCTAGATGTTCATATTCACATGGGCAGGTGTGAGGAACTTGGGGAAGCCATAAACACTAGTGGTGAGAGAGGTATTGCAGCATGTTTGGTTGTAGGTTTTGCAAATCAATGTGTGTTTCCTTGACATTGTAATAGAGGAGTTAACTGCATCTTCTATGTGAAATACTATAGATAGACTTGATGTGTTTTGATATATTTTTTGGATATTACTCATGTAGTGCGAGTATCTTGATATATGTCTAATTATCCTTTGTGATATCTTGGTTTTTTAATTACTGATGGGATGATGAGTTCGCATGTTTCATTGGATTTGGATCTATGAGTTATTTAGATTATAGATTAGCTACCCATTTTCTTGTAGTGGGATGACTTGGATGTGGATTGTCTATATCCACAAGATTATTTCAGTGGTGATGTAGACTTTGTTAATTGGCCTTGTTTGTGGTCATTTGTGCAATGCTATCTTGCTTTGAGATTGGAGGTTGGATATACTTGATTGCAGATTTAGAATTGATATGTTGATGGCATGAAGTTTTATCTATGTTGCTATACATTGTTTTAAGGTATAATTAGCTGAGATGAATTGAAATTTGTTGTGGCTTCTATTCCAGGTAGTATGAGTAAGGAAATTACTCAAAGCCTTTGTTAATATTTGAATTTGATTCTTATGTTTGCATAGATATTGGTGCAATTTTTAGTGGCAATTGAAATGGTTCACCTTGTCATGTTCCTTTTCTTCCATATGCGACTTGTTGGAGGATGTGAGGATTTTTTTACTTGATGGTGTTTGTCATGGTTTCTTTTGCAGGTGTCTTGTTGGAACATGAAATAATGGTGAAGATTTAGATGGTACATGGATGGCTAAGGGATAATTTTCCCTTATTTGTGATTCCTATGGGTGTATTTACAATGTATGATGTGAAGTGAGAGAATGTTAGCATTAAGGTTCCATATACCTTGTAAATCCTATGATATGGTTCCAAAATCCTTGGAAATGTCCAATGACACTTAAGATCTATTGGGAAAATAATTTGTAATATTTAATTCTCACTATTGTTTGTAATACATTCATAAGGGGTGATGGATTCCACTAGTAGTGACAAAAGTGGGTTGTGAACAAAATTACTTAAAATTGTTTTCCCCACTTATGGATGTCTATAATAAGATATTTAGTGACTTATGAAATGTAAAAATAGTGACCTTTGTGCTTATCCAAGTGGGAGCATGGAAGAGGCAACATGGGTCTCTTGGCGTTTTATCATTTATTATGTTTAATGTAATGCTTATCTTGCAAGAATGGTTGCCTAAGTTGGAGGGGAAGTATTGGAGCCAAAACCAATGTATTTTTGAGTTCGAAGGAGACATTCCAAGGGTTGTGGTCGTGAGGAATGAAGAGGATTATTTGGGCATCTTTATTAGTGATTTTGGAGCTCTTGCTATTCTATAAATTCAATCTTTTGGGTGTAGAATAGGTGTAATAGTTGAATGTAGATTTCTTTGCAAGAACAAAGGATAGGTGGGAGCCATAAGGAGGTCATTCACATGCACATAGGTGTTGTTGTGGTGGAGGAAAAGAGGAGAATGAAAGTGATTGTATTGTAAGCACATTTTTGTTAATAATGCAAGTTTGGCCTCTCTTCTTGGTGGATTTTTTCATACAGGGGTTTCCCCATGTAGATCTTGTGTTATGTGATGATCTTATGTTGTTGATTTATGACTTATTGCTGATATATTATGCTGATGTTAATAATTTTTTATTTTTTTTTAAGTTCGTATAAGATAGGTTGATTAAGCATGATAAACAAGTTGATTTTTGGAATAAAAAAGGAGGATCTAATCTTGGTTTTCCACAATTAAGGCAGCTTAATTTTCAGACTTCCATATGAGTTTCAAGTTTTCATGTTGTTGCTATTCAAGCCTTGTATCTCATCCTTTGATTAGTTTATTGGATAAAGATTTATCTTCACAATATTTAGTATTGAACCCATTTAATTCCCAACACAAACATCATTATTGTGGCTAAACATGATGGCCACATTCACATCTACGTCCATTTTTGTGATCTAAATAAAGCCTGTATAGAAGATGACTTTCCCCTTGAAAACATAAAATATGATTATAAACTCAATTGCTAGGCATGTTATCATTCTTTCCATGGATGAATTTTTAGATTACAATCAAATTCTTATCAATCAGAGAATATAAAACATCTCTTACCGCTCCTTGGGGAACTCCTACTACGTCGCCATGTATTTGAAGTTAAGGAATGTTGGTGCAACTTACCAAAAGAATATGTATATTTACCTTTAATGATTTTATCGACACTATTTTAGAGGATTATGTCCATAATGTCTTGGCTAAATCTATTCTTCACTAGAGAAATAAACACAATCTTAACCTTAGTTTACTACATCTTGACCTCAATAAGATGCATATAAACCCTAAGAAATATATTTCTGGTGTGGATAACACCATTCCTAGATTTATCATTTCTCACCATAAGATAAATGTCCATGCGAAGAAAATTGATGCTATTGTAAACATGTCCTCTCCTCACAATATTTCTCAACTTCGTAGTCTTCAAGGTAAAATACTATATGCCACTTTATTTCAAAGTTAGTTGATTGTAAGCTTCCTTTCACTCATTTACTTAAGAAGGATATTTTCTTCTCTTAGAATATGGAGTGCCAAAAGGCTCTTGATGACATTAAAAAATATTTGGACCATTCTACTATTCTTATACATATTATTCTTGGCTATATTTCAATTGTTCATACTTACTCTTTATCTCACATGTTTAACCCCCTTGTTTCCTAGCTTGATGACCATGGTAAAGAGAATCTTATTTTTTTAGTCATACAGTAATAGACTATGAGAGTTGGTACACTATGCTTGCAAAACAATGTCTAGCTTTGGTATTTGACATACACAAGCTTTGAAATTACTTAATTTTGTTGAAACTCGTTATGCCACCAAACTTGATGTTGTTAAGTACCTTAGTATAAAAACCGATCTATAACTTCATCTTGCCAAGTGATTTATGCTTAACAAACTTGATCTCATTTTTTTCTCTCAAAAAGAAATTAAAGGTCAATCTTTGGTTGACCACTTGGTTGATAGCCCTTTTCAATTCTCTCCCCCTAATTCTAAAATCTTTTTCGATGATCAAATCCTTTGTAAATATGTGGATTGATCATGGAAAAGTTACTTGGATGGATCACTATGCCATATTGGCTCAAAAGTAGTGGTCATCTTAATTCCTCTTTTTGAAAAACTTGTTCCTCTTTCTTTTCCTCTAAATTTTCATGTACTAACAACATTGCAAAAGATGAGACTCTTGTAGATGGATTTCTTGTTTCCTTATCCTTTAGAACCAGTTTTGTTCACATATTTGAAGACTCCTAATTGGTTATATTGCAAGTCATAGGTACATATAAAAAAATACGAGATTTTTTTTTGTATCAAGGTCTTGTCTTATCTCTTCATCATTTGTCTTCATATACTGTCAACACCATCCCTAATAAATATCTTCACCATGCTACTAAGATGGCTAGCACACCCTCTCTTCTATCTCTTGGTAATTCCACTGATGATTTCTAATTTCTTCTCCATACTATTACTACTCCTACTATTGTCAATGAGTTTTCTTCTTCTAAAATTATATCTTGTTATGCAATTGACTTCAGTGAGTGGTACATACACACATATTCTTACTTAAAAGATGGTATATTCCCCCTAACTCTTCTAAAACTGCTCATATTTGTATATGTTAGAATGTTGCATTTTATATACTTATCTCTAATGTGTTGTAGTAGAAACCAAAGTTAGAACAATATTCTATTGCATTAGTTGATTAGGGATAATACTCTTATTGCTCTCCAAGAGGCACACTTTAATATTGTGGAGGGAATTTTAATGGTAAAACATTAGCATGAATACTCCTTTGAGTGGGATACTATTGGTAAACGATAGAAGAATACTCTCATGAATTTGTCAAGAAATTTCCCCTAGTGTCAGCAACGCAATCATCTCATTCATACTTTTGTTCAAGAATTATAGCTTTACACCTTTTCTTTGCCTTTCTTTGTTTGATTCTTTAGTTTTATTTGACAAAATTTCTCCCAACTTCATCTCAAGGACATAGTTTCATCATTGCTACTATGGATTATTTTAGTAATAAGGTTGAGGCTATTCTTCTTTTCTCTACCATTATTGAACTCATTTATTGATTCTTACTCAATTATATCATTTCATACTTTGGTATTCCTTTTGCCTTTATCTCTAATAGTGGATCATCATTTAAGAATAAAGATGTGAAGAATTTTTTTGACAATATTCATGTCCAATATCATTTCTCCACATCATTCTACTCTCAATCTAATGGCCAAGATGAAGCTTCAAAAAAATTGAACATTTTTTATGCAAAATTGTAAATAAGAATGACAAAGATTGGAACTCTCAACTTCATTATGATTATAGGGAATATCATGAGTATTCATACTTCTATCGATACTACTCACTATTCTCTCATGAATCCCACTAACACGTCCATGCCTTTGGAGCTTGAGATTCCTTCTCTTTGTGTCTCACTTCAAGGTAATATTGATGATAATACCTATCATGAGTGTCACCGACAAGAACTCAAAATGCTTGATGAGCATCATGTAAATATTTTAAATCACCTTGAAGAATAATGAAAGTAGATTCTCTATAGCTATGATCAACATTTTCTCCATCATTCTTTTTATATTGTTGATCTTATTCTCTATGAAAACCAATGAAATATCAATGCCCCAATTGGTAGCAAAGGAAAATTTAGCCCTAGAACTAGTTGGGATTGTATGTCATTTCTTATATTTATGGTTTTGATAGTTATGACCTCTCTACACTAGATGGACGACCACTAAAAGAGTTGATCAATTCTTTTCATCTTCATTAATTTTATGCCTATATTTCTCTTATTCTATTTCTTTACCCCTCTCTTCCTAATTCTATTGAGGAATGCATGAGATGGTATTTTCTCTTTTAGAGGTGCTAAAACATCTAAAGTGTCTTACATACTCTTTGAATGTATGATCTTACATTCTCTTTGAAATTATAATTGTTTCCTTTGCACACATGTACATCTTATAGATAATTTTCTTCTCTCACTTCTTGGAATACACTTGTTGCATATTTTAGATAGAATCTTAATTGTCTTGATTCTTTTCTTTCATTCTTTTAGGTCATTTTTTCCTAGCTTGATCGGGTCTCTCTATGTTTATCCCTACTTCTCTATTATAATAAATCAGTATTCTCTCTTGTGTCATTAATTAATACCATGATTAATTAATTACATTCTTTTATGGTTTAGTTGTATGTTTAATGGCATAATTAAAAAGTTTTATTTCTACATTCATTTTCATCATAATTTAATGATCATACTATTCTCATAATATTTGTTGATATAATATTATTTACATCTCATAAACTAAATCCAATTTGTATTAAACCATCCATAACATCATATAAACTCATAGCACATCTAGAATGCTTGAATCAAAATGTATATATATCTTGAAATATCTATACATCATTGTTGATATATCCCTGATATAGAGATGTTTCCCCTACTATAACAAAAATGTGGCATCTATATACAACACAATATATCATGGTGGTCCATGGGTCCCATACCCTTCTACTTTTGATGGTTAGTCAAGTGGAGGTGGTGGCAGTTCTCATTGCTAAGGTCTAGACTATTGTGTTGAACGTGTGTGTGATGCACTCCATTTTTTAATAGATTTGTTATGCCCCTCAGCTCATTAGCCTTTGCGATAAAGAGGATTTCACTCTCCCACAATTTGTCTATCTACACTATTAGTGCCTATAAGTGGATACTCAAGGTCTTCTAATGATGTTACTTGAGGTTTAGTTGTCTCTGCTCTCAGCTAGTCCAAATTTTCCTATAGCTTATCTCGCTCTGTAGTTATTATTGTGATCTCTACTCTTAGCCCCTTTGTCTATGCCTACAATTATCTTTCTCTACTATGGCTACTATCACCTTGTGGAAGCTTTGTTTTCCCTCTCTTTAAGCTCCTCATACGCAACTCTCAATCAAATTATGGGATAAAAAATCTCACCATGTTGTCCACTAGTTAGTTGTGGCTAATAGCTATTATGTACATTACACTCTAGTTGCACTTATGGAACCATCTTTGTTAACACTTGACTGATATACCCAAAGAAATCTTGTACTTGAACTAAAACTAAAAGAGGGGTAAAAATTTATTCAATCAAAGAAAGAGATACGAAGCAAGAAGGGCCACATGCCCAACACAGAAAAATTAGATAACTCTGTCAATATCTACTAAAGTATCTAACAACTGAGACATTTATGAAGATAATTGCCCCTTATATTTCAGCCTTGCCTATGATCAGAAGCCCGCCTAGCCAAACAATCAACAACTCCATTCCACTCCCTATGAATGTGACAAAAAGTAACAAATTCCAAGGAGTTGCACAACCAAATAATTTTCCTAATCACCACAGCTAAATGCCAACTAACCTCATGTAACCGACGCTCATTCAACAAAGTCACCACCACCTGAGAATCTGATTCACAAATAATCTAATTCCATCCAAGAACACAACTACGCTCCACTGCATGCAAAATGGCAAGAGCCTCCATGAGATTATTGATATGGAAACCTTATAAATTGAAAACATAAACTAAATATCTCCAAAGCTATCATGGCCAACCCCACCAATACCTGCACGACCAAGGTTCCCCCGAGAAGAACCATCAGTGTTAAGTTTGAAGACTCCTTGAGGAGGAGGGGACCAATGAACAAACCTTTTAACTCTTTGCAAAGGATGACGACATCTATTTCTCATGATGTGCCCAGCATACGACCCCCTAGGAGAGAAAAATTGAACCGATTATAGATATTAACATCCCCATGATCCACACCCCCAACAAAGTCACATTTTTCTAAGATAGTCTCCCGAAGAGAATGAATAATTATCCACCACAAATGTTGAACAACCATCCTAATACCATGGAAAATCCTACGATTCCTTTCCAGCCAAATATGTCAAATAATAAAAGAGGGACCAATAGCCCAAGCAACTTAGAGAAAAGAAGTCTAAATAGGAGGCTTGCCCAAGTGGAGCCAAAATTCAACCAAAGAGGAAACATGCCAGCAAGACTGGTTCCAAAGACCCCACTAGAAGTGCCAAATTGCCCTAGAGAAGGAGCAGTGAAAGAAGAGGTGAGAAAAACTTTCCTTACTATTATAGAGAAGATCACACATAAAGGGGCATTGGAAACCACGTTTTCACAAATTATCCCAAGTAAGACAATAGTTTTGGAAATTTACTCCACACATGTTTCCACCAAGGAACTTCCTCCCCTCCAAAAAGTTGTCGAATGAGTTCTAAGTAACCAGCAACAATAGAGTAGTTACTAGAAGAATCTCTGCCCCAGGCCAAAATATCACATCCTACCAGGGAATTACACTGCTATGAAGCAAGAATTTGAGCCAGCACCATACGAGCCTCTTCTGATCCACCTTGCGGCCATTCATGGGGGTCCTTCCAAACGTAACCAACACCCACCCCTAAATTCCAAATAGCCTTGTAGTGCTCAACTTTATCCCAACCCACAACAAAAAAATATCACAAAGAGGTTGGAGATGCGCATACATAGAAAGGATAGGAGGATTTACATCCCAAGAATCCAACCAAAAGAGAGCTTCAAAGCCCCTATTACATATCTAGAATAAGCCTCTCTTAACAAGTTGAGCCCCAATTTTCAAAGTATGCCAAATTAGAGATCCCCTTCCTTCCAAACCTTTACGAGGAACATCCAGAAAGTTAGCTCCTTTAAGATACTTATGTGTAAGAATACTCGTGAGCCCCAAATTGATTTTGGCAGGTACACCAACGCAAGTATAATTTGGTAGCCACAACTTGCCCATTCAAGATAGCAGAACGCAAACCAAGACCCCCCTCCTTCTCTGGCTTACACATTGAATCCCACTTAACAAGGCTCCATTTACAAATATGCATATTACCACTCCACAGGAATTGGCATGAAAGAGCATCAAATTCCTTAAGAAAATACACAGGGGCCAACAAAACAAAGCACCTATAGATAGGAAGATCCTGGATCACAGATTGAAGAAGAGTCATCCTAGCAGTAGTGGACAACCATCTATGAGTCCATGACAATCAAATCATAAGTTAACAATTTTAATATTTTAATGCAACATAAATAAATATTTGTATCAAACTACATCTCCCATACTTGCTCCCTGACCTACCAATTGGGGTCCAGGGGAGCTTGGCTAGGTGTTGACAATAATGTTGTGCTTGGCCCTGCCTGTCTGCTTAATAGTGGTCCAATAGCATGCTCTCATCCTATTTATGATGGTCCTTGGCCCTTATGTGAGCCTTGTAACTATGACCTTGTCTCTCCCTTCCCACCAATGTAGCCTCATCGTGTTGGTACTTCTCACCTTGCGAAGCCTCCTCAACCATCTCCTTGTCTTCCTTTGCATAGCCTACGACCATACCCGCTACCACTTGGTGATGTAATCTGGGGCCATCCCCACATCGTTTGCATCTACTACTATGGGTTTGTTATGATCCTCATCATGGTCATAATTTGATTATGCTCCATGGCCAATGTTTGAAGAATTATGTAGTTCTTGAGATTGTGCATCGTGTACCATACTTATCAACATGGTCATGATATAGATGGGCTAGCATACTCTGGCCCTAGCTAAAAACCTACACCTCTCCTCCATGTATTTGATGTAGAAGATGATGCCACTATGTTGATGTGTGCCTCGATCATCCAATCCATGACAAACAAATAGCCTTATCATATATACTCTGATGGCCTCTACTCAATGATAACCACATGACTACCTTGAATTGTAAGACATAAGAATCTAACCCTATGGCTATCCAATCAATTAAAAAGTAAATCATAAAGAAGAGTTTTAAAAAAAAAGTTAAGTCTCTCCATATAATTTACTTTTTAGTTGACTGGATAAAGATTTTCGAAATTTAATGTGCATACATTATTGAAAGATCCCTTAGATACCAATGCATTTGGGTCCCATCTCTTTATTAAAAGCATCAATATGTACTCACTATAGCTCATCTCATGTAGCTCATCTCACGCAAAATGTACACCTGGTACAATCCAACCTCGCATAGATGCATCATATCAAAAAGTGTGAAGTTTTGAATACATGACTCTAACAATCAGAACATCTAGCTCCCTAGTCTCTCTCACAGCTTGGTAGTGTCCTACAAAATAAAAGTAACACTTTTTCAATCTAATTATTTGTCTATAGATTTTCACTTCTATAAACAAATTTCACATCTTGACATTTGTTTCCTAATTCGTATATTCTACTTCTATTCCATTTGATTTTCTTTGCTCAGACGCTAGCATGTAAGTATGCCTGCACATTTTCTAGATGCCAGCATGGTTTTTGGATGCCACTGTATCTTTTCAATGAACTGTTGTAGTCGGTTCAGTTTTGTCAGGTGGAACTCCATTTTTCACTCCAAACACACTGAAAGGTGCTTTGGTTCTCACCCATGTCACTTTTTCTGCTACATACTCGCTCTTTGAAATCTTATATTTTCATTTCTTCCTATTCTAGGTGACAATAACAATAACAACAAGAGGGGGCACGTAAGGTGGGTGACTAATTTTTTTACTAGGGCAGGTCGCTCGGCTAATCTCACAACTATACCTGGGTTGCCCAAGCGATCTCTTAAGAAATCATAAAAACTGAGTTTCAAAGGATAGAGGCGACGTGTAACACAAAGTAGCCTGTGAGGATGATGAACAACACATCGAGGAGGGTTATAGATGTGTAACAGAGTTTTCAATCGAATTGGATAAGATTTGAAGAGTACTGTTTGTGCAACATAGATTTGAGATGAATTGCCAAATCATCACCGAATTGCTATGAGGCACGTGCACTTTTTTTTAACTTAATATCTGCCCCCTCATGCCTGAATTTTACATCTAAGGTAGGTGTTGTTTCTTGAAAATGGGAATGTGGGTATATGATACTTACCTTATTCACCGTCTTACATTTGGATCTACAAGATAAAACGAATGGTTATATGCATTTTGAGAATCTTAGAGATGAAAAATGATAAGAATACTTATAAGTGAATTCTACATCAAAGGTAGGTGTTGTTTCTTAAAAATTGGAATGTGGGACCATGATACTTACCTATACTTACTTTGGTCATTGTCTCACATTTGGACCTACAAGACAAAATGAATGGTTATGTGCAATTTAATAATCTTTGAAATGAAAAATGACAAGAATACTTATGAGTGAACTCTACATCAAAGGTAGGTGTTGTTTCTTGAAAATGGGAATATGGAACCATGATACTTACTTATACTTACCTTAGTCATCGTCCCACATTTAGACCTACAAGACAAAATGAATGGCTATGTGTAATTTGATAATCTTAGAAATGATAAATGACAAGAATCCTTATGAGTGATGAAATGTTTGAGGGATACTGCCTTTTTCATTTGCTCTTTTTTCTTGTTTGGAATCTATAAAGGAAAAATGACATGTTCAGTAGATGATTAAATCAAAATATATAAGAAAAAAGACAATCTAAAGGACATAATATTGAAGCGAGGTGTGGAGTATGCTTGTGTGGCCCTTCCTCACCACGATCACATTTAAAATGATTAGAAAAATACAACAACAAAGTAAAAAACTACTCTATAAAAATAAAAACAAGTAATTTCTAAGCTCATTTTGACTCATGACAATGTAGAGAAAATATGGGCTTTGGATAAATGATTATAAAACTGCATAAAATTACAACTGATAAAGAGATGGTGACAATAGGATCAAGATTTATGGCTACTATTCAGCCTTCAAAAACCCCTTAGGTGCAAAAATCAAGAAAAAATTGACTCTTTTACCCTAGTTTTAGTTTTCACTTGTTTTGTTTGAAATTGTCTATCAAATCTAGTTTCATTTGACATAAAATTTAAATTTCTAGATAGATATTTTCTTTGTGCCCTTGCATGGGGAGACACATATGCATGTGTGTACACTTTTCTTTATGGTTGATTGATCCCTCAAAGAATTGGCATTTCTCCATGTATGATCAAGGATTTGTGTTGATTTGTATCTAGCTTATGCTTGAGTTTCTTTTATCTTTATTTCCCTTGTGCACATGGATAGTTTAGGATTTGATTTTATTCAATGAACATGTGTGTGTGTGTGTGTGTGTGTGTGTGTGTGTGTGTGTGTGTGTGTGTGTGTGTGTGTGTGTGCGTGTGCGTGCGTGCGCGTGTTATGTTATGTTATGCTCGTCCTTTTTTAGTTTTTCTATTCAAGATGTATATATGTGACAAATGTAATTTATAATCAACATGCATATGGATGTAGCATGATGAATTCATGTGAATTCTTTATTTTATAGATGTCATAGTGTTAGACATGACTATTATTTGTGCAAGATCTACACATGGTACTAAAAATTTGGTTTCTCTTTATAGGATTTTTTACTTAGGAGATAGTACTTTGACTAGCGTAGGCTGACTACTACGATTTTGAGATAGATAATTTTAGTAATCAAGTAGGAACTAGGAGGTGATGGAAACAAATTTAATACAATTTTTTTGCAAAATGTTGAACACTAATCCTAATCTAGACTAACCAATTTAGATTGGTTTTAGACATTGATAGGCAACAATTTTTATTAGCAAAAGATGGCAAACATGTCGAGCTTGGGATAAAGTAAAACATCCTCAACAAGGATAGCCTTTGAAAGTGAGCTAAACTATTGGTTGTTTCACATGACTTGTATGTGTGTGCGCGCACTTAGCTTATTTTCTCCTTTTCAATTTTTATTTTAGATTTTGAACGTCACCCTCATATCTTTGATTCTGGTATCCACCCAAGAGCATAGTCATTGTTTGTTCTACTCTTTATTTATTTATCTTGTTTGCTTAAATTTCTTTATATTTTTCACCCTTATTTACCCAAATATTAGGTATTGGCTTGGTGCAAACACATGGGTAGTTGTGTGTTGGATCAAACTCAATGATAGCTAAAACTAAGATTAATTTAAAGCTTTAAGAAGATTCTTTAAATTATGAGATTGTAAGGCGAAATTGTAGAGTTGATTTGAGAAGTTGTAGTATAGTCAAGATAACCTATACTAGCAACTTAAGACTCCTAGTAAGACAAATAAAAAATAGAAAACCAACAACAATTGAAACGATGAAGTGAACATAATGCAATGCATGTTTTTTGTTGTTCAAATTTATTTTTTTATTTTTTAATGTTTTGTTACCTTTTTTAATTTTTCTTTAATATTTTTGGCTTCTTTTTTAGATTTTTTTTGTTTTTGCTTTCCTTTTTCATGTTTTTTTTTTCATTTTTTAAGAAGATTTGTACCTCCACTGAGAAATTGACTTACAAAAAATGATATCTATATTGTTGGCAAGTAGTTGACTTCCCTGATCCAGAAGTTTTCATGTTCTCTAGTTACTAGTAATATCGACTCCAAATTTCTAACTGACTAATGGAGGATTGTTTCCTAATTTTTTGTGGTGGTGTATCTTCTTCATTTGGAGATCATGGTTTTAATTTTCCTTTTGGGAGTTCCTAGTGTTGTAGTTGAGTTTTTTATCGTGCGAGGGTCATTGATGATCTTCATTTTTAAGATGGTTAATATGATACCATAGGTAGTTTGCTTACACAATTCAATGGGTGTTTTTGACAATGATATTTTGGTTGTGTTATTTTTTCTTGGTTTCGAGATCCTAATTTTACTTTACCCTTTGGGAGCTCATGATGTTGATTTCTTTGATTGTGTTGAGGTCATGCATGATCTTCAATTAGTAGATGTCATGTGTAGCTCGATATCACAATTTGGTGGAATTCTTTGACTATGACGAGGATTCATCATTTGATGATGGATGATGAGTAAGTGCAAGAAGTTGGTTCCACTTTTTGGCCAAAAAGTGGAAGTGTTTTTTTCTTGAAAATCAAAGTTTTTCATAGTTGGACACAAAATGTGAAGCACTTACACATAGAATCTTAAGAAAGTCCAATCATTTAAAATGTAAGATTTTGAGTTTGGTTTTCAACTATGTGCCTTATTATAATACCCAAATGATACAAATAAATTTTGTATAGGCTTATAAAAAATCAATTTTAAAAGTCACATTTTTAGGACCACAACATGCACGTATCCGGGAAGCATAATTTGAGCTAAATAAAAGTATTTTCTAATTACTTTTGGGGAAAGATGTGTATCATACTAAAGATTGATAAAGAGATTTTTTAGAAAAAAACTATTGGCCTTAATTGATGTTTTTCAAAACCCGTCATGTACGAAAAGCATAATTTGAGCTAAACTAATCATAGTTTGTTTTCACTGTGGAAAAAATAATGTCTAGATTGGTGACATAATTTTTTATTATTATTAAAAGATTAAAAAATACTAATACTTGATGTTTCAATTTTATGGACCAGTTTCCTCATAATTAATTAGTAAATAGAAAAGCACGTCTAATTATAGATAAAATTTGTATATTTAAAATTTAGACATCATCATCTATAATGGGTTTTAATTTCGTCAAAAAAAAATATTGAAAAAGTCATCAGCCATGCTAAAACCAAAATTTCTTTTGTTTTCATGGCATTGTACTTGTAGGTCCAAAGCTAAGGGTCAAGTTTTCATACATAAAACAAAAGAAAAGTCATGGCTTTCAAATTTTGAATTTTATGAAATGTATATTCACTCCAAAATTCGTAACTATTCTAAAAATGAGAAAGATTATGATATGATTAGAAATGGGTACTTGTTTCAAAACAAAACGAACACCTATTTCATATGGTATGAATTTGAATCTAGGAACCTGAACCTAAATGGGTACCCATTTTTTACGAAACAAGTATCTATCCATTCTTATCAAGATTTATTTCAAGCTTGAAACTTCCCCTTAAATTGGACCAACTTCTTGCACTTACCTTGATCTTCTATAGTGATTGTTGGTGTCATGGAGGGGCTCTTCGATGTCATTTCCTATATACATTGAGATTTCAATGACTTCTTGGGTTTTATTGACAAGAGATGGTTATCTTCATGTTATTTGGAGATGTTGACATTTTGGTATTATGGAAGACTCTTTAAGTCTTTGGTTGAGGTGATGATTATGATTTCTCAACTTGGCATGTGATCTTTGTTTATAGGATGGTTGTTATTGATCCATGGTGTACTCTTGATTATTGAATAGTGTTGGCATGATACAAGTTCTCTTGGGAGCAAAAATGTTCACTTAGAAAATATGATCTTATTTGATGACATGTTTTATATATGGAGCATGTGATTGCATTTTATGGGTTGGATATGTTGATAACACGATGTTTACCTATTATGATGTGTATACCTTGGTTTTGAGGTATAGATAGTTGGATATATTAGCAACTAGTTGTGGTTGATATTCCAACTATGGTGTTTATTTCTTGATAGCTATTGTTGTATGTTTTCTAGTAATGAATTTAGAATTTTTGTTTGAACATCGTTTTGAGGAAAAACCCATGCTTTTATGTGAAAAACAGTGTAAAATCTCTTTGGATAGGACCTTATTATTTTTGCATTGGCATGATGGAGGATGAGAGTGTTTGTGTTTGATATGGTGGTCACCTTGATTATTTTTGCAAGTATTTTGATGGAGCACTTTGATTTTTTATGGTACATATTGGATACAAAAATTGTTCCCTTGAGTTTTGAGTTTACTTTTTACCCCTTATGCAATGTATATAACAATAGTGAGAATATTGAGAAAGGTGTGTACACCTAGCATAATGTTATAATGTGAAATCAATATTATTCGTGGTGCACATTGGTTAGACATTCTTGAGGCCAATTAATATATTTTATGTAACATTGGGATAAATGTTTAATTTAGGCTTGCACATTGAAAAATATATTTAATGTTGGGAAAACTTAGACCAAAAAATAAATGAGTGGGGAAATAGTTTTTTAATCTCATGACATTAGTCACATGGTTTATGTAATAGCACTTGGTGGTTTTGTGAAATATTATTTCTATAAAAACAAGCATAGGAGTAGTTGTTGGAGTTGGCTAGTTTGAGCATCTTGTTTAAGTTGCACTTATGAGGAGAGGAAGCATGGATTGGAATGTGTTAAATAATTTTAATTTGCTTGTTCACATGTGTTAGAAATACTTGATTGGTTTTCATTGATGTCAAACCCGGTGATCCGGATTGGTCCGGATGCTATATGGTAGTATGCAGTCTATAGAGCAGTGGAAGTTAGGAATGTATATTGCAGATATGTTTTTCAGCAGGTTGTTGCTCAAAAATGAGTACTGTCAGTACATGGATATGTTTCTCTTGATGTCTATTTTTGTTGTTGGTTGTGGCAATTGGCTTTGTGCTTCGGATGTACATGTCGTAGTGATAATGCAGTTTGGTGATATTTAGTTGACTAATTCCAGGATTATAGTGCTTCATATTTTTGTCTCATTACAGATATGATAGCACAATTTTGACTTGCTAGTGGTCATTGCTCAAGATTGTTGTGTTCAAGCTTTGATGCTCCGGAATTCATTCTCCAGAAGTTGTGGTCCAAAAATATATTCGGTTGTGCAGTGTTTGACAGTTTGATGAGCTCCGCCTTCCTCCGATTTTTTATTTCTAATGATAATCTTTTGATGATCTGTTGTTTATGTTTTAACCTCCTTACGATAAGTTGGTTTGTGCTTTGGACGCGTGTTCTTGTGTAAATTCGAGGATATGTTCATTCCAGGTCAGGCTGACCTTGAATGTTTTTGTTCATATTTTGCTCTAATGCTTGTAATGTGTAATCTGACAGTTGGAATGTTCTTTAAGGAAATCATGTAGAAGATCAATGAAGAAGTATTCTTAAGGCCGACTTAGTGCATATACCAAAAGTATATATATATATATATATATATATATATTGTAGACATCTAAAAATGGTCAATGCTTGTGGAGTCATACTTTAACATTTGCGCATTGCCTTATTTTAGGGTTCTTGCGTCGCATTAACATTTCTTCTATGTTGCGCACTTGGTCTTTATCATTTGCGAGCATCGAGTCCTTCTTCTGCATTCCTCATTTTTCTCGCTTTTGAATTAGGTCTTGTCGATAGCAATCTTCAGTCATGATTTTGGTCGATCTTATCCTGTCGCATCATGGTGCGTGCTAATTTGCTAATTTCTCCTAATTCCTAATTTCTATTTCTCCTATTGTCATAATTTGTCATACATCTTGCATAGCAACTTACCATAATTTGCCATAATTTGTCATACGCCTTGCATAGAAATTGTCATACATTTGTCATAATTTTGCCATTTTTGATTTGAATTTCTTTTCAAATCTCTTCATGCTAATCTTGTCCTCTCTCCAATTTGTCTATAAATTGGATGATTTTCTTCATCAATCAATCAATCAATCACATTTTTGAGTAACCTTATGCTACGAATTTCATCAACAACTTGCTTTCCACTTGCATTTTGCACTTGTAGGTGAGATCCACATCAAATTTGAAGGTGAAAGAAGAACAATGGAGCCACATGAAGGAGATATCTGCATTGGTTTGCTTTGATTTCATTTGATTTGAATATCTTGTCTTTATGTCTTCATTGATTGGATTGGGATTGCTTTCATAACAGCTTTAGGTTTTGTGGTTGTCCTAATTGCTATTGTTTTGATGATTTTCAATTTCCTGATATATGTTATGATCTGATCCGATAGTAGAGAGATGAGTTGAGGAGAGCGAGTGGAATAAATAAGTGTGTGAAAGTGAAAGTGCGAATGTTCAAGAGTTTGTATGTTGAAGGAGAAAGGCAAAATTGATGTGACGATGATTGGAGAAGACAGATTGAGTTAGATTTGAAAAGATTCTTGACAGAGTCTGCTACATGTAGTTTTTGTTATGTTTGAGCTTAACAGAAACTAATCCCATGCATGTGTACATGCAATTTTCTCAGTTCATTTTTGTCTCTATTTATTGGTAGTGAGCCTTTCGGCAATAAGCCCTTGTATTTTGGGCAGTGAGCCCTCCGACAGTGAGCCTTGTAATCTTCATATAACTAGTTATATTTTCTTGAGAGTTAATCCTCTCCATGGTTTTTCCCATTTGGGTTTTTCACGTATAAAATCTGGTGTCTCTCTTATGGTTGTGCATTTATTTTATTACACTTATGTTGCATGCATTTCTTTTGGGCTGAAGTTAATTGATAATAAGTTAAGTTTCAACAGTTTCGTTTTAATCTTATTTAAGGGGAATACTAATTCACCCCCCCTCTTAGTATTTTGATATGTTCAACATCATGGAGTTCATATAAAGAGATATATGCTTTAGAAGTATTTATGAATACTCTACAAATGCATGTAGTCTTTGTTCATGAAATATTACACCGAATGTGGATTATTTTGGAGGTTGGGCTTACCCAAGGTATATCTTGTAACATCTTGATGATATTTTTTTATTAAAGTAAGCCCATGAAGGGCCCAAACCCATTTACAAATAAACCAAGAAGGTAAATAAAGTTACCCTCACAAGAAGAGATATTGAAACTTATAGACAACACACTAATGAAAACAAAGATGACAAGGACTAGGAAATACTTTTGATTGGAGTAAAGAATTGAGAATAGATTTAAAAAGGAACCCAAAACCTACAAGAAACGAAAAAAAAACATTCAAAGAAAATGATGAGACCATAACTTGTCTCATATTTAACCCATTAAAATCATTTATTTCTTCTTAGTGTATTATTGTAAAAGTGGATTTGAGTAATAATTGGAAGTTTTTTAGCTTGTTTAAGGTAAAATATAAAGTAGCTATTTGATTTATTTTTAGTAAATAAATATGATCCAAATTTCTTCTAATATGTCTACATGAGTGTGCAAGATGTTACAATGTAGATGGATGAGTTATTAAATAACTCATGACAAGAAGAAGCTTCAAAAAAACACTTGCAGCAGAGAGCTCTAGACATTAACTCCATATAACTCCATACATTGTAGAAGGCTTTGAAGACATTAAGAGAAGATAGGGAAGACTCTTTAATACTCCTAGAACACTCCAACAATCATGCAAAATCATGGAGCATCAACAATTCTTAAATCAATGGGCAAAGTGTTTGTTTCATGCAAGTTGTAGTTGCACACTACACTGCATTATCTTTCTCCAACAAAGATAACTCAAGATACCAAAGCACTCCAATGTGATTGAATTATTATAGAATATACTTCATCATGATAAACAATGATTTGGTCAATTGAAATGAAGAATAATTCCTTGATTCACGTTGAGAACTTGAGACTTCCTAGAAATCAGGCACCCAGAAATTGTGAAAAACGCAGTCTCAATAAAACAACCATATCTCCCTCATTTCTCAATGAAATTCAAAAATTAAAAATGATTTGGAAACTAGACTTCAAGGGATAAAACATATTTTGAGGTTTTGGAAAGATTAACAACAGATAAGGAGAAATTCATATAATAAAATGATTGAGATAGATTGGCGGGATGAAGGACAGCAAGTTCAGTTTTCTCAAAGTTTTTGTAAATGCTCCCTCAAAAATAGGATCTTGGATCCAAATTCTTAGGGAATTGGTTGGGTAGACATAGAATGAGAATTTTATAAATCTATTGGAATCATTTGAGCAAAGGGGGGGATTAGAAAGGCTTGTTTTAGCATGAGGAAATAGGATAAACTAGTTTCATTTCTAGCAATGTATTTTCTAGAATTTCTTAGAGTAAATTTGAATTCAAGAAAGTATTTTATTTTCAACAAGTGTTCCTTTGTTTATCATTTTCAATTCATGAAAGTGTGTCTTACATTATTCTTTCCTTTCATACAAGTGTGCCTTAGATTAGCTTTCATTTCCTGCAAGTTAGAATAGACTGTCAAACCAGTTTTCTTCATTCTCTTTTGCATACAGCCATGGACACTGCCCTAGATTGATAAATTAAATGATGAGGATTACAACGGCCCCATTTTTGGTTCTGTTTTTGGGGATAGGTGTCATTAGGGAGCTAGGAAAATCAGTCTCGTAACCTTTTAGTTTTAAAAGTTCCTCAAGAAAGATTTGCCTCTCAAAACCCCCCCCCAAAATACCAAATCAAAACCCCCAAGCACCAGATCTAAAGAGAGACGGTGCTATTTTTTTCAAAATATACTTAGTTGGAGGACCATCACTCCAATTCCTAGCAAAATATGTTTCTTTAAAGAAATAATTGATGGCTTATTGCTTGCAAGAGGTGGATAATACGATGAAGAAATCTTATCTTCGTTACAAAATCTTGCAAAAGAGAGACTTAATTGGAGACCTTCAAAGTCCAAGAATGGCTTCCCAAGTAGATTTTTGAAGTCAAAGGAGGGTTTCCCAATCAGAGATTTGAAGAACAAGGAGTTGATTCCAGTCATGCATGTACCAGATCATAAGGAAGAATTATAATATCTCTCCAATCAGCCTATGCATTTTCTAGAATCAAAAATCATGGAGAAGGTTTCCACTTCAAAGGAAGGTGAAGCATTGGATTTCAAAAAATTTGTCATATTTTTATTATCTTCTCTTAAAAAATTGAATGCATGGAAACATATTGTAAGAAAGGGAAGATATTTTTCCGAACCAGCTAATGGTTATGTGTAACCTCTCTACATCATTCAATAGAGTAGGTTAGGATAGGTTTTATTTCTACAAATAAGTGCTTTGCACATGCTATCTCCTCTTCTCAAGGCTATAAGAATGCACTTTTGTACAAGTTGTTTCACTCCAAACTTGTTGCACATATTTTGGCATCATGGATGATTGGTGGTTGTAGCCTTGGGCTCTAGTTCTAGCAATAAATCTTCAAAAGCATGAAGGCAATGATGAAGCAATCAGAGTTGTTAGTCAGCATAAAAGATCAAGTCGCAGCTCTCAAAATTTGAAGAAATTCTTTGCATGCATCATGGGGAAGCAAACTACAAGTCATGCATGATGGTTGCATAAAAACTAAGGTAAAATCGGGTATTTGCTTTATTATTTGACTCTTGTTCAGCTTAAAGTTCTTTCATTCTACTCAATCTACTCAAAAAGAAAAAAAAGTGCCTAAAATCTTACTCCAAGATTTATGGAGTTGTCAAGAGCTAAAATTTTATTTTAAATGCTAATTGGGAGCCATCGGGAGCTATCTAGAGCTACCTGGAGCAACTGTTACAAAAGTGAATTTATTCAATTTGAAGGCTCATTCTGAGTTGCAGAGGGACCTGCAACACTTTAGGTGTGGGGGAGATGATGAGACCATAACTTGTCTCATATTTAACCCATTAAAATAATCTATTTCTTCTTAGTGTATTATTGTAAAAGTGGATTTGAGTAATAATTGGAAGTTTTTAGCTTGTTTAAGGTAAAATATAAAGTAGATATTTGATTTATTTTTAGTAAATAAATATGATCCAAATTTATTCTAATATGTCTACATGAGTGTGCAAGATGTTACAATGTATATGGATGAGTTATTAAATAACTCATGACAAGAAGAAGCTTCAAAAAAACACGTGCAACAGAGAGCTCCAAACATTAACTCCAGACAACTCCAGACATTGTAGAAGGCTTTGAAGACATTAAGAGAAGATAGGGAAGACTCTTGAAGAATCCTTGCACACTCCAATAGACATGAAAAATCATGGAGCATCAACCATTCTTAAATCAATGGGCAAAGTGTTTGTTTCATGCAAGTAGCAGTTGCACACTACACTACGTTATGTTTCTCCAACAAAGATAACTCAAGATACCAAAGCACTCCAATGTGATTGAATTATTATAGAATATAATTAATCATGATAAACAATGATTTGGTCAATTGAAATGAAGAATAATTCCTTCATTCAGGTTAAGAACTTGAGACTTCCTAGAAATCAGGCACCTAGAAATTGTGAAAAATGCAGTCTCAGTAAAACACCCATATCTCCCTCGTTTCTCAACGAAATTCAAAAATTAAAAATGATTTGGAAACTATAATTAAAGGGATAAAACCCCTTTTGAGGTTTGGGCAAGATTCACAACAGATAAGGAGCAGTTCATATCAGAAAATGACTGAGATAGATTGGCGGGATGAAGGACAACGAGTTCAATTTTCTCAAAGTTTTTATAAATGCTCCCTCAAAAATAGGATCTTGGATCCAAATTCTTATGGAATTGGATGGGTAGATATGTAATGATAATTCTATAAACCCATTGGAATCATTTGAGCAAAGGGGGGGATTAGAAAGGCTTGTTTTAGCATGAGGAAATAGGATAGACTAGTTTCATTTCCAGCAATGTATATTCTAGAATTTATTAGAGTAAAGCAAGTATTTTGTTTCCATAAAGTGTTCCTTAGTTTATCATTTTCAATTCATGCAAGTGTGTCTTAGATTAGCCTTTCCTTTGATGCAAGTGTGTCTTAGATTAGCTTTCATTTCCTGCAAGTTAGAATGGACTGTCAAACCAATTTTCTTCATTCTCTTTTCCATACAACCATGGACACTGGCCTCGATTGATAAATTAAATGATGAGTATTAAAACGACCCCATCAAAAAATTGAAACCAAATTTCCACAAAGAGCTCTAGAGAGGAACATAGTCATGATGGAATGACTTGCCAAATTTAGGAGGTCCTAAATGAAAGATCAAAATTTTACTTGCCTAGAGGACCACAACCCACATCAGTGATGTCCTTCTCTGTGAAAACCAACACCCTCCCTAATTCCCAAGATTGATGAACCAACACAATAGGCAAGGTGTCCTTTGAACAACAAAAAGGACTCAAATAATTTCCTTCTATGTTTGTCTATTTTTCAAATGGCATATAGATTTGTAATAATTGTTTGTATGACTTTCTCTCTTGGGGTTATGTGGAAATAGTTTTATATGGGTGCAAATCTATTTTCAATCTTGATATAGAACATTATTTAAACTTGATGGATCTAATTCTTGTAACTCAACCTATGTAATTGAAAACTCAAATTCATGTATGTTGTACCAAATGATACATCAAATTGGTGAAATGACTTAAAAAAATTATTAGTAAAAATATGTTGGGTGATTTATCTATTTTGAATTTTGTGAGCACTATATGTTTAGTAAACAAAGTAAAACTTAATTTTGATAGCACTTGATCAAAGAGAGTATTAGAGGTTATTCACAATGATGTTTTTAGTCGTATGGATCTTACTTCAAAAAGAAAATATGGATCTTATGTTTCATTTATTGATATATACTCACATTATTCTTGGATTTATGTTTTGAGGGACAAATCTAAAGTTTTTATCAAGTTTAAACATTTAACAATTCTTCTCAAAAGTCAAATGGAACAAAAAAAAATAAAAGTATTAAGGTAAAATAATAGAGGGAAATATTATTTTAGATACTTTAATGACTTTTGTAAACATGCAACAATTTTAAGGCAACAAACAAATCCATATATGCCATAACAAAAAGGCACCACAAAGAAGATGAACAAGACATTAGTGGACAAAGCCTAAAGCATTCTAAGTAGTACTTGTATGAATCAATGTTTTGGGCTAAGGTTGCAAGTAATAGTTGTTTAATTCATAGATATCTATATTCCAATTTGGATGATAAAACATTTATGAAGTGTTGAAAAATAAGAAACTTTCTATTTTACACATTAAATATTTTTAACTATGAAACTTTTATTCCATTACCCAGAGTAACAAATGTAGTTTCATTAGTTATGATGATAATATTAAGGACTATAAGTGTAATAGCCACCCAATATCTAGAGGCCAAATGGAAAGCACATGAACAAGAGAGAAACAATATGACAAGAATAAACTATATTCCTATCAATGATGCAATACAAAATGATCAACTAGATTAGACAAATGTACATAGGAGACCCCTTGGTTATATAGCTATGGTGAGAACATAGGAGTGCACAATATTGTGACAAGTGTCATGATATTATGACATGAGACAAAAAGTGATAGCCTATCATCCCACCTAAAGTGGAAAAGTGATAACATGATAACACCACAAAAGGTGGATCACGCACCTAAGATGGAAAAGTGAACCCACGAAAGGTGGATATGATAATGTGATAAAAGCACTAAAGGTGGAGCAACCACATAAAGTGGAAATGATGACATGATAAGTCCACCTAAAGTGAAGATGTTGCAACAACTCCTATGTAATTCCCTAAGTAAGCTTAAGTGGCGTGTAATTAGGATCGACACCAACAATAAGCTTTGTAATCCTCCAACCTTAAAAATAATATATATTTAAGTGTGGTCAAGTTAACCAAAAGGAAAGGAAAATGAAATTGTGCATTTTGAGACGAAATCGAAGAAACAAGAAGATACACAAGTGAAAGAACAACATATTAGATGAGAGGATATAGAGAAAGTAGAAAGTTAATATTCATATAAATAAAAGGAAGCACAAGTATCTTACTACACCCTTAAGAAGGTGCATGAGGTAACGAAAACTAGTTAACAAGTATAGCCAACTAGGTTTATCTTATGTATTTGTTTTATCTTATGCTACTGACAAACCTAATTCTCTGAAAGAAACTCTTTCTTTGAAGGAGCACAAGTGTTGAATGGAGGTCATGCAAGATTAAATGATGGTTTTGGACAAGTATTAGTCTTGGATCTAGTTAACATATCCAAGGGGAGGACACCTAATGGAAAACTACCTTTTCCCAAAGGTGACAGGAACTTTGATCAATGACAAAAACTCTTAAATGTGACAAGAATTAAATGAAACAACCAACTATTCATTTATGTATTAGATAAAAAAATTAAACAAATGCAAATCATTTCATAATTTGTCTCGAGACAATTAGCGAATTAGAACAAAACACCTACAAATGATCATCTTATTTCTGTGGTATTTTGATTGATGGTTACAATCAATTGATAGTTGTCTTTATTTAGACAACACAAGCCAGTTACTAGTTTCATTTATGTCTCGCTTTCTCTAGGAATCGATGACACGCCTTCTTTAGAGGACAAACCACCACAATCCATTCTACTAGGCATCCCCTAACTCACCCAATCGGTATGCCCTTTCTCATTATTTCACACACCATTTTTCTCCACTATTTCCCAAATGCCCCTACCTACCACAAATTGAATCTTGCAAAAGAGAGTGATTTCACCCAACATTTCAAATGAGGAAGAGGAAAATAATTCAACCTTAGACGAATCAAGAAGCCAAAATTGTGCACAAACCATAAAACCGAACAAAGGAAACAAGAAGAAAAAAAAAGAACCAATGCTCCTGCATTGACTCCCCAAAGACAAAAGAAATCATGAGCTCCCACTCATGAGGTCATCAATGGAATGACCATAACTGGAGATATTAGGGATAAACAACCAAAAAGCGTCCTCCAAAGGATGATTCCTCCATTTTACCTAATACCTAAAGTATTCCTTTTTGTGAGTCTTCTTCAACAATCATTTCGCCAAAATATACTCAATGTCCAATGGAGTTGGCATGGTCACATGTTTTTCCCCACTAGCTTTCAACTCTAGCTTTGTTGTACCTTCATCTTCATCACCCTTGTAGTGATACAAATCAGCTACATTGAAGATAGGAGAAATAACCATGCTTGGAGGAAGGTCAATCTCATAGGTATTAATTGAAAACTTCATGAGAATCTTGCAAGGACCCATCTTTTTCATTTTCAATTTGTTGTGTTCACCTGTTGGAAATATTTTTTTTCTAAGATGATCCAAAACAAGATCACCCACCTGAAAAATGAACTTCTCTCCTCTTCTTATCAACATATTGTTCATACTATTGATTATTGCTTTCAATGTTCATTTTAACCTTCTCATGAAGGCCATGAATGACTTTGGCAAAGTCTTCTCCATCTACACTTCTCCTTTCCAAATTACCAAGATCTCTAAGTTCAAATACACCTGTAGACACTTTAAAATAATTATTTTAATTATTTTTAATTCCTCGCATAATTAATTAATTAATTATGTTAATTCAAATTCCTCTCAATATTAATTAAATATAATTAATATTGTCACTATAGCATATGATTTATTTATTTAATAAATCAATCCCTTTCTTTATTCTTCTAAAAAAATCAAATCCTCACAAATCTTCCTCTTAGCTAATTAATTTCAATTAATTAGTTAACCTACATGATTTCTACAAATCATCTTCTTAATTCATTCTTCTAGAAACTCCCTAAACTCACTTAACATTATTCTTCTAATTTTTTACTCCCTCCACTCATTCTCTCTCCTAGTCAAATTCTCCTACAAATATTAATCCCACCTAACATTTCCTCTAATCCCCCTCTTAATGAATCGTTAATGGCTAATCAGCATGATTAGCCACAAAGTCAACTCCTTGCTTTTAAATACTCTTTTTTTAGGTGAATGTAAGATTTTTGAAATCTCACATTCCTCCAGGCATTCCCTCTCCCAAGGAATTTTTAATTCTTTTTTTATTCCTCCAATCCCCATAATATCATTTTTGGAGAATTTTTTAATTCCTCCAATGCATCTTGTGGAGTGTGGAGATACGAAATGCCTTTAAGGCATATTTCTTGGTCTCCACACTCTCTCTTGGACCTTGTGTGAGCTCACAAGTAAATCTTAGCCCTTCATCTCGAATTCATCCTAGCCATCTATTTTCCTCTCCTCTTCCTATAAAATAGGGCTCCATCCCTTCATTCAAAACATCTTGAAATCCAGTAAGTTTATGCTGCCCTTTTGAGCCCAGAAAATCATCTTGGCAACTTGATCATCTCATCCTTATCATTTTTCAAATCCATTCCATTTGTGCACAACATTGGAGAGCCATCCACATCCATCAATCAAAGGAGCACATCAAGTGGAGCATTATCAAGGGGCGCCTTCACTTCATCAAGCTCAATCCGAAGGAGAAGGTAAAATAGCAAGGTGAAATGGTCTTGTAAGAATATTTTAGTATTCTGCATGTTTATTTCATTATGTTTTGATCATTTGACCTTCAAATCTATTTTCCCCTCTTCATTTTGGCACGCCGGGTGGGACCCACGTCCCTAAGAACTAATGTTTTTTTTAGGTTTTTGTGAGTTGTGAGACGCAGGTTCCAGAATAGTGCGACTGCAAAAAAAAAAAAAAAAATCTTTTTTTGCAGGTTCCAGAATAGCGGCTTTGTATTTCGACGCAACAACTTCTTTTTTGTTTCTGTTGCATTTCTATTTCTGTTTTAGTTTCAACACGATAGCTCTGCAATTAGCGCGAGCGTTTTTGTGGAAATTTGAATTCCTGTTATCCGATCTGTTATTTGCTTTGTTATCTGCTCTTTTTAATTATAATCTGTGTGAAAGTAGGAGAGTATGCTCTTGTCTATATAAACAATCAGAAATTCAGACCTTTCACTTTTCTAGTCTGTTTAGCGCGACTGCATGCTCTGACCGCAGGAAAGTGTGAAAATAGGAGAGTATGCTCTTGTCTATCTAGACAATCAGAAATCCAGACCTTCGACACTTTTCTATTTGTTTAGTGCTACTGTCTGCTCTGTTAATCTATCTAAAATTTTTAGGCGTTAACTGTAGTTTGCATTTCTTTTTTTTCATTTCCTGTTATTTGCTCTATTTAAAGATAATTTGCCTGACCGCAGGAAAGTGTGAAAGTAGGAGATTATGCTTTTGTCTATCTAGACAATCAGAAATTCGGACCTTTGACATTTTTTTTATTCTGTTAAATTTAGGGTTTCTGCTATGTTAAATCTAGGGTTTCTATCTGCTCTGTTAAATCTAGGGTTTTTGTCTGCTCTGTTAAATTTAAGGTTACAAAAAAAAAAATTATTTTTTCGCCATATCTTCTTTATCTCGACTCCATTTTCCTCAAAACTTCACCAGATTCTCCGCATTGCCATTTTTCACATTTCCTTCCTTGGAGGCCTTATCCCAAAAATCCACTTTTTGAAGCCCAAAATCTCATATTTCTCTATTTTTAAGGTTTGTCATAACTCCTTCCCGTTTTATCCAATCACCTCCAAATTTTTCTCATATTATCCATCTCCAACTTTTGCTTCTTTGTCCCTCTTGGACAAATTTTCCCATTCCTTCATCTCTCCTCCAAAATCCCCATTTTTCACTTGCCTATCCCTTGGAAAGTGGCAAAAACCTAGTCAAACCCCATTTACCCATCAAAGCTTTCTTCAAATCTACATTTGTCATTAGTAAAAAAGTTTTTATTCATGTTTTTCTATTCATTCCCAAAAAATAAAAAAAATTAATATTTTTGGTCATTTTGTTGTTTTGCAGGACGCTTGTTGAAGACTCTGTTTTTCCAAACTACTAATCAAGTTGTTTTGCAGGACGTTTTTTGAAGACTATTTTTCCAAACTACTAATCAAATTGTTTTGCAAGACGCTTTTTGAAGACTCCATTTTTCAAACTACTAATCAAGTGGTTTTGCAGGTTGCCTAGCTGGTTCAACCAAATATTGCGCATTTATTTAAATTAGGCACCTAGATATTAATTAAAATGGAATGAACCATTGTCTTATGTGTCTTCAAGAAAAGCGTAAAGGTAGGAAAGTATGCTCTCATCTTACTAGACGATCAGAAATCCAGACCCTCCAACCTTTTCTTGTTTGATTGTGTGTTTACCTCTAGCGGGCATGCCCTCCCAACTTGCTCTTTGAGAAGGTAAGAGGGGAACGACCCAAGTGAGTACACTCGGACCTGGGGTTCCCAACTCACTATAATAAATAGGCCATTGACTACGAAAGGGTTAATGGTTGGGGCTATATGAGAGTTCACTCTCACATTGGGTGCTTAGTAGGATCCTAGAGATCTCAATCATGCTTGCGTGACTACTAAGTTCTTGGTGCTTCGTTGGGCTATAGGCCTCAATTGCGCTTGCGCAACTTCGAAGGGTAGCTCCTAACGGGAAGACTTACTAAACACCTTGTTCATAGTGGCCAAAAACCTTCTAGTCATTGGTACAGAAGGTCGGACCTCTGAAGTGGCCCATATTCTTACGGCCCTTAGTAGAGACACAAAGTTCGCCATGAGGAGTTTTCATGGGAATTGATGCTTGGCTGCCCCGAGAAGTGAGTGTCGTGGAGGGGAGCTAGTGGGGTCAAGCATCTAAGTGTCCGCTCTGGGTAAGCGTACATGGGAAACCAATTGGAATTCAATGACTATTGTCCTTGCCAGCCTTAAGAATGTTGTATATGAGCATGAGTGTCTTTGATATAATATGTATTTGATCACTGTGTTTGCTTTGTTTGATACATACTTGCCAAGAGTAGACTAAAAACACATCACTATCCCCAAACACTTTGCAAAAACATTTGTCAAGACACAAACAAATGTCCAAGTCATTACCCACACAAAGTCCAAAATTGTGTTAAAACTCTGTCCGTCCCATTTTTCATAAGCCCAAGAGAGAAGCTAAGAGTTTACCCTCTACGTCAACATTCAAGTTTGTCCTTTAAAACACCTATTATCGTCCAAATCAGGGTGGTCGTATCCCTTCATACAACTTGCCATTCGAATCGATCCTTCATGTTCATGTCAAAGACAACCTAGTTATCAAGTTTCTTATAAACCATCACTACCATACCTTCTTCATCAATCATCCTCAAATTTCTTAAATCCTTTCATCCTCAATTTTCTTAAATCCTTTCATCACAAATTTCTCAAATCCTTTCATCACAAATTTCTCAAGTCTTTTCATCCTCAAATTTCTCAAATCCTTTCATCCTCAAATTTCTTAAATCCTTTCATCACAAATTTCTCAAGTCCTTTCATCACAAATTTCTTAAATCCTTTCATCACAAATTTCTCAAGTCTTTTCATCCTGAAATTTCTCAAATCCTTTCATCACAAATTTCTTAAGTCCTTTCATCCTCAAATTTCTTAAATCCTTTCATCACAAATTTCTTAAATCGTTTCATCACATTTTTCCTAAGTCTTTTCATCACAAATATCGTGTATGGTCCAACTCGATCCCAAAAGAAAAAGATGGTTGAGCAACAATATGGTATGCCAGACATTGGTGTCCTATATGAAGATCCCACGCAAAATCATACACAAAGTGGGCAACCTAACAATCAAGATCAAAGTCAAAATCTTGACATGGTTAACCAAGATGAACTTTGTCCGGAAGTGCAAAATTTCCTAGCGGATTCTTATAACCAAGAGATGATGGAAAAGTTTATTAAACACAATCCTACTGCACTTCTGAAAACTCTCCTTGAACATGGAGCTCAACTTCTGCCTGAATTTAATAGATCTGCTCTCACCCAACAACCACAAGGAGACCTTGCTCCCACACAAAGTGCTGCACCTACTATTCAAACTCAATCAATTGCAGCCCCATCAATCATCCAGGCTCAATCAATGCCACCCGCGGTACCTCCCACCGTGGCCTCCATCCCACCTTCTTCCTCCTTACCATCCATACCACTATCAAATCCAATCTCATCCATTCTCCAACAAACTTCTATACCACCTCCTTCTATTCAACCACAAATTTCTATTCCACAAACTTCCCTTCCTCCCAACAATGTCGCAAATTTTATCCGGGCTGTATTCAATCCTGTCACAATAGTTGGCGGACCGCAACCAACTGTCCCTCAAACCCCAACGACATCGGTCATCACATCCCACGTTCCCACCTCCTCATCATATCAATATATTGGTGGTGGTGCACCTTCTTTGGTTCATCCAATTCTTGGGGCAGATACAATTCATCAATATCAAAGTCCACAACAAGACCTCATCAAGGAAATTCAAGATATGAAGAATATCATCAAGGACATGAAACAAAGGACTAATAAAAGGAAAACTTACTCGTTCGAAGAGTTTTGCCCTTGTCCTTATGATCCATCTATATCAGTTGCACCATATCTCCCGGGATTTGAGATTCCTAAATTCACCAAGTATGAAGGCAAAGGAGACCCTCGCGATCATGTTCGAGAATTCCACATCTTATGCTAGGAAGTCTCCTATAGTGGCCTTTATCTTCGCAGACTCTTTCCCAACAGTCTCACGGGAGACGCCTTGGAATGGTTCTCATCTCTACCATGAGGTTCCATTATCTCTTTTCCAGACTTGGCAGAAAAATTTGTGGCCCACTATGCATACAACATGGGTAATGATGTTTCTATGATGGACCTATGTAATACAAAACAAAGGCCCGGAGAAACCTTCGCTAATTTCCTACAAAGATGGCGACATCTTATCAAGAAATTCCAGTGGGACATGTCAGAACAACATCAAATTGAACTATTCCAAAAGAACTTGGTGCCTGAACTTTCAAGACCTTTAATATCTCAATGTATCAAATCCTTCCAAAAATTGACAGATAAGGGCCTCGCCCTCAAACGTGTCTTGTTGGAGGAAGGAACCTTGAAACATCACCAGAAATCAACACAAAGTTCTTCCTCTTATTATAACGACAAGCCAAAATTTTGGTCCAAAAACAAAAATGTGGTCAATGATGGTATAACTGATGCAAAGCGGGTCCAAACCGTGGCCTCTCCCCCAAAATCCACCACCAACAATCATCAATTCAACAACCAAAATCAATCCCAAAAACCTCACAACAATGTCTCAATCTAGGGACGACCACCCCGATCGAATAACAGGACTCCAAGAGATTTCACTCCTCTGGCTGAGCCTATTAAATTGGTGTTTCAAAAACTTGTCTAAGCAAGTATAGTGGTTTTTCCAATCACTCGCCCGTTTGACCCCAATCAACCTAAACCAAGATGGTATAATGAAAATGAGTATTGTGAATACCATCGTATCAAGGGACATGATACACAAAAGTGTATGAAACTGAAGATCTACATACAAGATCTCATTGATAGAGGTGAGATTGAGATAGCAAATACAAAACCTGGTAATAACAATGACAAACTCAAAATGTACCAGGAACCCTTCCCGAAGCATGATAAAGGAAAAGGCTCATCATCTAATGCAATGGGTTATGACTACGCTAATCATGTAACCAGTTTTGATTTTTTGGTAGGTCGCATTGAACCTGTAGACAATCATGTCAATGTCATAACCATCCAAGGAGTCAATTCTCCTTCTTCCCAAAGCAGACCAAATCCTGCTAGGATAGTCATTCAAGACGCCACGCCTTCCACCTCCCATTTCCAGAATAACTGCAATGCAACTACACGCCGAGGAAGAGTCGCCATCCAAGGAGTTCCTCCCCCACCAAACCCCCCACCCATGTCTTCCACCCGCCGATATGACCTCCTTGATCAACTTGGGAAGACACCCGCGCAGATCTCCATTTTGGAACTTCTCAAGACCTCCCCGGTCCATAAAGAAATTTTGGAACAATCCTTCTCCAATCACGCGTTCTAGATAACATCAACACCACCCAATTGCAAGCCCTCATTGGAAACCTTGTTGCCCAGCAACACATTGTATTTAACTCCAAAGATGCTCCCGCAGATGAAGACCATAACAAACCTTTGCACATCGAAGCTCTCATCCACAAGCACAAGGTCAAACGTATCCTAATAGACAGTGGATCCGGGCTTAATCTGTGTACATACAAATTAATAAAACAATTGGGACTTTCTGAGGATCTGATAGACACATCAGGAAGGATCACAATAAAGGCATATGATGATGCAGAAAGAATTTTCAAAAGGCGTGATCACCTTACCTCTTCAAGTGGGCCCCATCACAATTGAAACCCCTTGCCAAGTACTAGATCTTGACCTCCCCTACAACATTCTCCTTGGGAGGCCATGGATTCATTCCTTGCAGGCCGTACCCTCCACCTATCACCAATGCATCAAATTCCCCTATAACGGAAGAGAGATCACTATCAAAGGTGATCCCCAACCTTTTCAATATTGCAAACTATTAGAGGGGAAGCATCCGTATCATTGCCCACTAAATAGACCCTTGCCAACGCTTCCATCTGACATATAAAATGTTGCCTCCACATCATCCCAACCAAATAATCAAATCAAGATCTTGGGCAATGGCTGTGGAGAATAAAATTGGAGGACGTCTTATTAATAGGCAACCTCCCTCTCTCTCCTAAGTCATTTGGCAAACCAAAAGAGCTAAAAAAAGACCCAAAACCAGTCATGCAATGCCAAAACACCACCTTCTAGCAATGGGGCCCACTTGATAACGAGAGCCTCGAAGCAGATATCTCTTCATGGCTGTACCGAGAAGAAGATGAAGATCCAGCAAGAATATCCAAAGAAATGTACCCAAAAGCATCTGCCATAGTTGAAAAAATGGGTTACAAAGGACACGGCCTGGGACCAGAGGAGAAAGGAAGAAAAACACCCATAAATCCTATCTCCTACAGATACAATAGAGGCTTGGGGTACACCTCGGTGCCTAAGATTACTATCGTTGGTGCCCCTTCTAGTCCTTCTTCGGATATTGAAAGCGCTGACAAAGAGGAATTCCACGAAATGCCTTATGAATATGAGAAAGATATCTTCTTGGACGCTTACATCAATGTCATCACCCCCGTAACCCCTCCCACTTCACATGAGCTACATCTTGTCCATCCTGAACTCATTGATTGGGGCCAACGAGACAAACCCACTTTAGATATCTGTGCCGACGGTAATGCTCTCATTGCTCTCCTAACAGTGCAAAATATGGAAGATTGTAGCAGAATCGAGGGTATTCAACTACACGAAAAGGGATACTTTGGTAGTCAAGTCAATGCCCTTAGCCACAAAAAAGATAATAAAAGAAAAAGATATGATTCCCTAGGTGAAAACCTCCCTGAGGCGCCTTTGGATGAACAAGAAATAAAAACAAAAGGCGTATCTGAAAGTGAAAACCTGGAAAAGACACTTGACGATGAGGGATTTGACCTCCCTACCATTGGTTACCTTCCACAGGACAAATCAAATTTGTTGATAGAAGAAACAGACAGCAACAACATGGACACTGAGGTCATTCCGAAAAATGTGCTCATTGCCAAATCCCTCACAGAAATCGAGAAACAAGACTTCATCAACTTCCTTACAGAGGTAAAAATCAATTTTGCATGGTCCTATTCTGATATGTCAGGGTTGGACCCTGCCTTGGTGGTTCACAATCTCATCGTCCGCCCAGATGCAAAACCTGTAAAACAAAAATTATGCAAAATGCACCCACATATTGCACTCCTGGTCAAGGCGAAACTCTAAAAGTTGTTAGACACAGAATTTATCAAACCAATAGATTATGCTGAATGGGTCTCCAACATTGTACCTGTCGGCAAACTTGCTGGGGGCATCCGCATCTGCACAGATTTTCGAGATCTAAATATAGCTTGTCCTAAAGATGATTTCCCGCTCCCCATTATAGACATGATTGTGGACCTTACAGAAAGACACGAAATGTTATCGCTAATGGATGGGTTTTCTGGATACAACCAAATCAAGATAGCAGATGAGGATCAGTATAAAATTGCATTCACAACACCATGGGGTACCTTCTATTACCAGGTCATGCCTTTTGGCCTTAAAAATGCTGGAGCTACGTATCAACAAGCAATGACAACAATTTTTCATGACCTCTTGCACAAAATTATGGAGGACTACATGGATGATCTGCTAGGAAAATCCAAGACAAGACAAGAACACATCCCCATTCTAAAACAAATCTTCGAAAGATTAGAAAAATACAAGCTGTGCCTAAATCCCAAAAAGTGTGTGTTTGGCGTCACATCGGGAAAACTACTGGGATTCATTGTTTCCTGCAGAGGCATCGAGGTTGATCCCGCAAAGGTAAAAGCTATCATGGAAATGCCTCCACCAAAAACTCTCAGACAACTACGCAGTCTCCAGGGAAAACTCCAGTCTATCAAGCGTTTCATTTCACGGCTAGCAGACAAGTGCCATCCATTTGCACACCTGTTGCATAAAGACACAAAATTTAAATGGGATTGCCTATGTCAAAAGGCCTTTGAGAAATTAAAAGAATATCTAGCATCACCTCCTGTATTAATGCCTCCTGCTCCTGGAAAACCCCTTATTTTGTATATATGTGCTACTGCAGTGGCATTGGGGGCATTATTGGCGCAAACAGATGATCAAGGGAAGGAACACGCCATTTACTACATCAGTCGGATGTTGGTAGGATATGAACTCAATTACACCCCCATTGAAAGAGCATGTTTGGCATTAGCGTCCAGCACACAAAAACTCCGACACTATATGCTAAACAACAAAACAAAACTAATTGCTAAAATCGATCCACTTAAATATCTCTTGTCCAAAGCTGCTCTCACTGGCCAAATGACTAAATGGGTCATGCTCTTAAGCGAGTTTGACATTGAATATGTGGACAAAAAGGCAATCAAGGGACAAGTCATTGCAAATCAGTTGGTTGAAGCTCCACTTCCAGGCAACCATCCTCTTCTCACAGAATTACCAGATGAGTTCATTATGACTGTTACCACATCCTCCAAATGGAAATTATATTTTGATGGCTCCTACACTCAAAATGGATCGGGGGCAGGAATATTATTGGTCACACCTCAAGGAGATGGCATCCCCAATTCATACAAGATAGCCTTTGCATGTACCAATAACATAGCAGAATATGAGGCCCTCATCACAGGTTTACACTTGGCTATCCACTGGAAAATAAAGGAATTACAAGTCTATGGTGATTCCCAACTCATCATAAAACAAGTCAATGATGAATACCAAACAAAAGATGATAAACTCCTTCCCTACCGTACCATGGTTGAAGATCTTAAGCAACATTTCACGGCAATCAAGTTTGACCAAATCCCACGAACAAACAACAGGGTTGCAGATGCAATGGCCACCATTGGCTCCCTCCTTCAAATGTCAGCACATAGTCAGAAGTGCGAGTTTTTGGTCGAGCAATTGTTTATACTAGCATACGACCTACCAGAGTCTGAAATGGTGTGTGTTCTCGTTGGTCCCGAGTCCCCTTGGTACCAAGAAACCTTCGCTTTCCTCAAAGACAACACCATTCCCCCACACCTCACCAAAACCCAACAGCAAACCTTCATTCGCCGATGCGCCCGTTACACCATCTTTGCAGACACCTTACTCAGAAGGCATTTTGATTTTTCCCTCCTAAGGTGTTTAGATAAACAAGAAGCAGAATGGGCATTACGCGAAGTACACGAGGGTATCTGTGGGGCACACTCAAGTGGACTCACATTGGCTAAAAAACTTTTGACAACAGGATACTATTGGCCTAAAATGGAAGAAGACGCATACAATTATGTGAAGAAATGCATCCCTTGCCAGCAGCATGGCGACAAGATTCATGCACCGTCACAAGAATTGCAACCATTCATTACACCATGGCCCTTCTCGCAGTGGGGGCTTGATCTCATTGGGAAAATCCACCCTTCATCTTCCAACAAACATAAATTCATTATCACCGCCACCGAATACTTCACCAAGTGGGTAGAGGCTATCCCTCTTACTTTCACCACCGGCAAGCAAATATCCAAATTCATCCTGAACTACCTAATCTGTCGATATGGCATCCCAAAAGTTATCATCACAGATAATGGTAAACAATTTAAGAACCAGGATGTCAAAGAATTCTGCCAAAAATTCAACATCCAACACCGCTTCTCCACTCCATATTACCCTCAAGGCAATGGCCAAGCTGAGGCTTCTAATAAAACCCTAATAAAAATCCTCAAAAAGATAGTCAATGAAGCAGGTCATGATTGGCACCTCCAAATCCATCCTGCATTGTGGGCCTACCGCACCTCCATCCGCACCCCCACAGGTGCCACTCCTTATTCCCTAGTATTTGGTTCCGAAGCCATCCTTCCCCTTGAGATCGAGATCCCCTCTCTAAGGGTATCGTTGCAAAACATCCTACCAGAGGAAGAATACAGAATTGCCCGCTTACAAGAGCTAGAATTGTTAGATGAAAGGTGTCTCAAAGGCCTTGAATCATCTTCGTGTATATCAAAACCATCTGCGTATGAGTTATCATAAAAAAGTCAAAACCCGAAAATTCTAAGTTGGTGATCTTGTCCTCATGGAAAATCAGAAAAATCTACAAGAAAGAGAAAAGAAAGGCAAATTCGAGCCTAATTGGCTTGGACCATATGTAATCATAGCGAAATATGGATCAGGAGCTTATCAGTTGGCTACTCTTGAAGGTGATCCTTTGGATGATCCAATGAATATCATGCACTTCAAAAGATTTTATGCTTAGTCCTCAGAAAGTCTTAAATTGTCAAAAAAAAAAAATCAAGAAATTTTTACTTTTTTTAAATGAGAAAAAGATCCTGAAAAAATCGTCACTTTGGTGAAAACCTGGCAAACAGGCACCTTATGACACAAAAAAATTAAAAAATCAGAAAAAGAAAGAAAAAAACAATTCGTCCATTAGTGAAAACCACTTGGTGGCGCTATGGACAAGTACCTTGGTGAAAACCTTTGTGCAGGTGCCAAGGTAAATAACCGGATCCACTGTCTATCATGTCGATGCTACAAATCATCTGCCATCCATCCCACCCATGCGCAACATTCCTTCTTTTCCGCCTCCCAATAAAACATGTGTATGATGATGAGTCTTCACCTGAGTCATGAACAAGGAATGTCCCATTGAAACTGAGATTTTATGCCTCTGTGTGTAAGCTTCAAGAAGTCTTGAGAAACAATCCCAAGTCCATCCTAGTTATACTCTTGGCAAGAGGTATCATGTGGTCGCAAGGAAGAGACTTGTTAGATTTTGTTAGATCTTTTCATATAGGCTTGCATCTTTTGCCCTACGACTGCCACTATTTACGACTGCCTGGGTTATTCCATATCCAGGTACGTTATGATAGGTGCATACTGGGGCATATTTCATAGTATGGCATGTTTTGGATCCTTCTTGTATAAATCGGTGACCTGGTACTAGTGTTTATCAACACTTACCTTCTCGTGTACAAGAGGTATCGGTGTGTTTGAGGGTTTCCTTGCACGAACCCACAACTCTGTATTAGTGTTTCTTAACACTTGCATTGTTGTGTGCAAGAAATTCTCGTTTGTCTATAGAGTCAATCTACGCCCTGCGTTTCTCATGGCATCTTGATTTCTATAATCAATGGTGCAAGTCACTCAAGGCAACATCAAACTAGGTTGGCTCTCCACATTTGTTGTGCACAAAATCTCACCATCATTCCATCAAATCCTAAACTCAATAATCCCATGGAGTTCTCAATTGCCCCCATTTTCCTCCGCGGTCTTGCATCTCGTATTCTTCTTTCCAAATACCTCGCGAATGCTTCATATTTATTCCTCATCTATCCCTTCCACCTTAATTTTTCTTAGTCTATTTTTTTTCCTCACATAATCAATTCTGATTCTGATTCATGTCTTATACAGGATGTATCCTTCCTGAAACCAGACACTCTGATCATGTCTTATACAGGATGAATCCTTCCTGAAACCAGACGTTGTGATCAATCATGTCTTATACAGGATGAATCCTTCCTGAAACTAGACGTTGTGATCTAATCATGTCTTATACAGGATGAATCCTTCCTGAAACCAGACGTTGTGATCAATCGTGTCTTATACAAGATGAATCCTTCCTGAAACCAGACATTGTGATCTGATCATATCTTATACAGGATGAATCCTTCCTAAAACCAGACGTTGTTATCAGTCATGTCTTATACAGGATGTATCCTTCCTGAAACCAGACACTCCGGTCATGTCTTATACAGGATGTATCCTTCCTGAAACCAGACACTCTAATCATGTCTTATACAGGATGAATCCTTCCTGAAACCAGACACTTTGATCATCTTTGTCTTATACAAGATGAATTCTTCTTGAAACCAGACTGAATCTAGATCTTATCAATCGAATCAAATCAAATCTATCGGGATATCAATTTCACAAAACTTCAAAGATCAAATACCTCAATTGATCTCCCGAGGGGGCATCACCATACCATAATCTATCAATCAAGAGCCGGGGCATCCTATCAGACCAATATCAGTATCAAAACAAGATTATTCTTTGAATCAATGTGTCATCACACCTCGCTTCAAAGAGGGGCAAAATGTAGACACTTAAAAATAATTATTTTAATTATTTTTAATTTCTCGCATAATTAATTAATTAATTATGTTAATTCAAATTCCTCTCAATATTAATTAAATATAATTAATATTGTCACTATAGCATATAATTTATTTATTTAATAAATCAATCCCTTTCTTTATTCTTCTAAAAATATCAAATCCTCACAAATCTTCCTCTTAGCTAATTAATTTCAATTAGTTAGTTAACCTACATGATTCCTACAAATCATCTTCTTAATTCATTCTTCTAGAAACTCCCTAAACTCACTTAACATTATTCTTCTAATTTTTTACTCCCTCCACTCATTCTCTCTCCTAGTCAAATTCTCCTACAAATATTAATCCCACCTAACATTTCCTCTAATCCCCCTCTTAATGAATCATTAATGGCTAATCAGCATGATTAGCCACAAAGTCAACTCCTTGCTTTTAAATGCTATTTTCCTGGGTGAATGTAAGATTTTCGAAATCTCACATTCCTCTAGGCATTCCCTCTCCCAAGGAATTTTTAATTCTTTTTTTATTCCTCCAATCCCCATAATATCATTTTTGGAGAATTTTTTAATTCCTCCAATGCATCTTGTGGAGTGTGGAGATACGAAATGCCTTTAAGGCATATTTCTTGGTCTCCACACCCTCTCTTGGACCTTGTGTGAGCTCACAAGTAAATCTTAGCCCTTCATCTCGAATTCATCCTAGCCATCCATTTTCCTCTCCTCTTCCTATAAAATAGGGCTCCATCCCTTCATTCAAAACATCTTGAAATCCAGTAAGCTTATGCTGCCCTTTTGAGCCCAAGAAATCATCTTGGCAACTTGATCATCTCATCCTTATCATTTTTCAAATCCATTCCATTTGTGCACAACATTGGAGAGCCATCAACATCCAGCAATCAAAGGAGCACATCAAGTGGAGCATTATCAAGGGGCGCCTTCACTTCATCAAGCTCAATCCGAAGGAGAAGGTAAAATAGCAAGGTGAAATGGTCTTTTAAGGATATTTTAGCATTCTGCATGTTTATTTCGTTATGTTTTGATCATTTGACCTTCAAATCTGTTTTCCCCTCTTCAACACCCCTAGGATGCATGCCATAGACAATATAGAATGGCTTAAACCTATACTCTTGTTTGGAGAATCAAAATAGGAAAACACAACGTGTGCTAAGACCATATCCTAATTTCCAAGTTAGTTCCCAACAAGATACCTCAACATATTACCCAGACTTTTGTTGACTACCTCAGTTTAGCCATTCGTTCAGTGATGATAACCTGAATTGAAACTAAGATGTGTACACAATTTTCAAAGTGTTCTCCAAAAGTATCTTACAAACTTTTTGTCTCTATATGATACTATACTTCTTAGTATACCATGTATTCTCAGTACTTTGAAAAACAAATTAGCAATATGTGTTGCATCACTAGTCTTTTTCGAAGGAATGAAATGAACCATTTTAGAGAACCTATCCACAACTACATATATAGAAGCATTGCTTCTTTGAGTCCTAGGAAAACCCATAACAAAATCCATACTTATAGAATCCCATGGTCTAGATGGAACTGATAATGGTTGGTACAAACTAGTGTTTTAACTACTCCCCTTTGCATGTTGGCATACTCTGCGAGGTTGTCCTGCATCCTTGGCCAATTATAATATGTACTTATTTGCAAGTAACACTTATCTTGTCCAAAATGTCCTACTAAGTTACAACAATGTTTTGCATTCAAGAGATTCTATCTCATTGACCCCCTAGGTATGCATAATTGATTTCTTTTGAACAAAAAACTTTCTTGCAACATAAAATCAATCCATGGTCATTTGTTATTGTTGATAGGACTACCGCAAGATTCATATGCCTCCTTAAAATCAAGATCATCCACATATAGATCCTTCAAGCTCTCAAACCCAACACTATTAGCCTAAATTTCATGTAACGGCAAACATCTTTGACTCAATGCAACGACAACCTTATTTGCTTGCCCACTCTTATGTTTCAACGCAAAATTAAAGCTTTGAAGGTATTCCACCCATTTTGCATGCCTCTAATTCAGTTTGTATTTACTGTTAATGAATGGTAGTGCATGGTTATTTGTGAAGACAAGAAACTCATTGGGAAGCGATTAATAAATCCACTTCAAATATTGTACCAATGCATAAAATTCAAGATCATGGGCTAAATATTTCCTCTTAGCATCATTTAGATTTTCAATGAAGTAAGAAATTGATTTTCTTTCTTGACTAAGAACAACCCCTATTGCTAAACCACTAACATCACATTCAACATGGAATACTTTGCTAAAATCAAGTAATACAAGTATAGGATGTTTGGTTTCTCTTTGTTTGAAAATTTTGAAACTCTTTTTAGCCTCTTGGGTCCATTCAAACTACTTTTTATAACCCTAGATAGTTTCAAGTATAGGAGCAACTATATGACTAAAATTCTTAATAAATTTCCTATAGAAAATGGCAAGCCCATGAAAACTCCTAAGTTCATATGAACTTTTGGGTGTAAGACAATCAGTAATGGCTTCAATCTTCTTATCCATTTTCAATCCATCCCTAGATACCACAAAACCCAAATAAACTAATCCAGTCTTCATAAACATGCACTTTTTTAGATTGATCGACAACTTCTCTTCATCGACAACTTCTCCTCATCCAATCTTGTCATAACCAACCTTCAGTGTTGAAAATGTTCTTCCTTAGACCTTCTAAAAACCAATATGTCATCAAGATACACTATAACAAACTTTTCTAGAAATGGTTTTAAGACTTCATTCATAAGTCTCATTAAAGTACTAGGCACATTTCTGAGCCCAAAGAGCATACCCAACCATTCATAAAGTCCAGCATTACTTTTAATGTTGTCTTCTACTCATCCCCAGCTTATCCTAATTTGATGATAGCCACTTTTCAAATCAATATTTGAAAAATACATGGAACTACTCAAACAGTTCATCAAGTCATCCATCCTTGGAATAGGAAATGTATATCTAATAGTAATCTTATTAAATGCTTTTGAATCCATACACATTGTCCATTCACCTTCTTCCTTAGGTACTAGGATTGTAGGAATGTCACAAGAGCTAAGACTCTCTCTTATCAATCCTTTCTCAAGTAATTCTTCAATTTGCTTCCTAATTTTCTATTCTCCTTAAGAGTCAATCTATTTGCAGCCTTGTTTGGTAGGCTAGCTCCTGGAATCAAGTCCATATGGTGACTAACACTCCTCATGGGAGGCAACTCATTAGGCAGATCAACTACCACAATGTCCATGTGGTCTTTTAATTTATCTTGTATCTCCTTAGGTAATTCATCCAACTTTGTAGAGATAAGCACAATCTTGGGCTTGAGTACTAAAGTAAATCCCACTTGTTCATTCTTCATGGCATGTAGAATCTCTTTTCCATTCACTAGCATTACCTTGTTGTTGTTGAAACTATCGATGGCCTCTTCTTGTTCTTGTAGAGGTAATAAGGTATGCTTGATAATGTCCTTCTGAAAAGTATAGGTGTTTTTTAAATTAAGGCAAAAACAGGGTTTGAAGGGACTTGAAACCCTTTAACAGTATCAAAGCTCGGTGAAGTTTTAACAAGAAGTTAAGCCAACAAAGAGCACAAAAACTGAACAGCCCCATAATAGAAATTAACCACATTACATCAAAGGGGCAAAGACCAGACAGAGAAAAAAATAAAAATGGGAGAAAGCAAATAACACAAGACACGGAAAAGCTAGCAGAGAACCAGCACCAGAACAACAACCCTAGTCCAGTAATTTCATGGACTGTTCCATCTCTTTTTCAATCACAATCATTGTGTCAATGATCTTCTTGAGCTTCTGAAAGTTAGGAGGAGGTCCAACTGCCTTTCCTCAAAATTATAAGTGTTATTTCTTCCATCATGTATGCCTAATAGTCAAATTTGTCAAGGTTTACCAAGCAACATTTGACACACATCCATGGGCATGATATTACACATGACACTATCCTTATACCTACCTATATGAAATTATACTAAGGCTTGATCATCTACCAACAACTAATGGCCCTTGTGTAACCAAGAAACTTTGTAAGGGGTAGGATGTTTAGTTCTCTTAAGTTCTAGTTTTTTCACCATGTCAATATCCACAATATTATCAGTACTACCATTGTCTATAATAAGTTTGCAACGCATACCTTTAGCCTTGCACTTTGTCTTGAATAACACTCTTCTTTGTACTAGTTCTTGACTCTCCTTTGGTGGCCTCAACAACACTCTTTTGAACAACAAAGACTCTCTTGTTGTTCCTCATTGTGATGAGAAGGTGATCCCACACTTTCTTGCTCTTCTTGCACAATTTAGTTGCTTCTTTCAAGTCTTGTGTGACCTGCTTGTGGAAAGTCATGACACTCTCAACCTTTATGACTAGCATACTAGTTACATCTAAAACACTTACTGAAGAAACCTCGTCCTCTTCCTTGATAACCACCTCTTCCAAACGGTCTTCCTCTTGAAAGCCTCCTCTTTTTGGATTGACTGGTTCACTGGAACTATTGATCCCTTCATCTTGATGTGTTGATGATGTCCTCTTTCTCTAGAGCCTCTTCCTCTACCTTTTCCTTGTTGATTTTGCTTTCTTGTAAGCTTCTCTTTTGCTTTAATAGAAAATTGATAGGCTTCCTCAAGTGATCTATGATTCACTAAACTCAATTCATCTTGCAAATTGTATCTCAATTCATTAAGGTATCTTGCTACTTTCTCCATATCTTCTTCACTATGACCTAATATAATCACTTAATTTGTAGAAATCTTCCATATATTCTTTCACCAATATCTCCTTTTGCTTGAGATTTTGTAACCTTTTAGATAGATTGGTTTGGTAATCTCCAGGAAGGAACTTAGCCTTTAGTTTGGCAACCATTCTATCCCAAGAAGTTATCTTTTCCTTATTCTTCTTTCGTCTTTCTAATTGAACATAATCCCACCACATAGCAACGTGGCTTTTGAGTCTTGTACACAAAAACTTGACTCTTCTCTCTTCTACTACTCCTTCATACTCAAAGTACTTGTCAAGATAATTGATCCAATCAATGAGTTCCTCTCCATTGAGGCTTCTTGAATACGTGGGAAACTTTATCCTTGGTTTGGCTCCAACACCTATGATTACTATTAGCAATCTTTCTTCAACTCCTTTTGATTCTACTTGAGCACCATCAACAGCTTGTGGTTCCTCTTCTTCTTTAATGTCACTAACATCGTCAGCTACTACACCTCTCCTTTGTGCTACTCCCTAGCATCCATTCTTGCCGACAAGTTCTACAACAATTCAAAAATCCCTTCTTCATGAACTCTTCATCCACCTCTATGGATCCTTCTTGGTGGCATTCTATCCAATCCCCATGCTCCCAATATCTTATTGCTCTGATACCAAAATAATGGCAAACTACCTCTGCCCAAAGTGGCAAGAACTTTGATCGGTGACATAAACTCTTAAATTTGGCAGGAATTAAATATAACAACTAACTATTCGTTTATGTGTTAGGAAAAAAAAAACATGAACAAATGCAAATCATTTCATAATTTGTCTTGAGACAATCAGCAAATCAAAACAAAACACCCACAAATGATGATCTTATTTCTGCGATATATAGAAGGATGGTTACAATCAATTTAATAGCCATCTTTATTAAAATAACACAAGCCAAATACCAGTTCACTCGATCCTTTGCCTGTTGTTCTTGTATTGCTCTCTCTAGGAACCAATGACACACCCCCATAATCCGTTCTGCCAGGCGTCCCCCCCTTCTATAGAATTCGTCGAACTCCATCTGGAGTGGCCTCAACCGAACCAATGGGTATAGATTCTAGCATACCGAACCCCTGGGGACCAAACCGTTGTTCTAGTAGCGGGGTGGGGGGATGCACCCGATGAACCCCGAGCCCATAGAATATAGGGCCGTCGGCGAACTAACCAACCCTCTGGTTATATAGAGGGGGGGGCGGGGGGTTGGGGGATGGAGAGCGACAGCGAGCCCCCCGGTGGCCATAGCCATTTCAGCTCCATCAAATTGTAGGGGTGGCTCGAGATTCTATACGTACTCACCCAATCGGTCTCCCCTTTCTCACTGTTGCACACATCATTTTTCAAATGCTCCTAACTGCCACAAACTGTATCTTGCAAAAGGGAGATGATTGGAGGTGAGAGATCCTCCTCCAAAAAAACACAACCAAGGAGATACCCCCAAACTTAGGCAATATGTCGAATGAGGAAAAGGAAAAGAAGTCGACCCTAACGACTCAACAAATCAAACTTGTGCACAAACCACAAAACGGAATAAAAGAAACAAGAAAAACAAAAACAAAAAGCGAACTGATGCTCCTGCATTGGTTGCATGTGGATATTTAAGGAAAAAAATGAAGCATATTAATAGTCGGAAAAGTACAATGCATAAAAGATCACTCCCATGTTGAGTGAGTCAACTTTGGTGGAACTTTTTCTCCCACTGCAAAATTAAAGTCTAATAAATTCATACTTTTTATTGTTGTTACTTATATTTTAGAAGTAGAACAAATGGACATAAAACTTGTGTGTACATTGTGAAGAAGAATATACGAAACAACTTGATGGTTTTATGGTAAAAGAGGAAAGCGTCTTTTGCAATTTTAAACAATCATTGCATAGTCTAAAGCAATTTTTATGGATTTGGTATTAAAATTTGGGTGTTTGTTAAGAGTGAATATGATCATTGTGTTTATTTCAAATTGATTGATTACCAATTATTAATCATTCTCCTATTTGTTGATAATATTTACATTAGAAACAATAAGAAACTAATCAAGGAGCTCATAACTCAATTATTTGATGCCTATAAAATTTAAGTTTTGGTAGCTACAAAGTATAGTCTAGGTATGGGTATTAGTAGGGATCAAATTGGCAAAAAGGTTTGTTTGAGTCAAACTAAATATGTTCAAACCATCTTATAGAACTTTTTATGCAAGACTATAAGCCAATAAAGGTTTGTTTGAGTCAAACTAAATATGTTCAAACCATCTTATAGAGCTTTTCTATGCAAGACTATAAGCCAATAAGTATTACTTTACTTATCAATACTAAATTATAATTGGATCAATATCCTAAGTTTTGGTGATTTGAATGATATGCTTAATATTTTATATGTTATTTCTTGTATAAAACCAAATATTGTCCAAGAAATGACAATTTTTAGTAGGTTTATATCTAACCTTAATAGAGAGTATAGTACTTATTTTTTAAAAATCAAATATTTTGTGAGGGACTTTTGACTATTGTATTTACTTTCATGGGGCTAATGATGCAAACAAGTTGCCTGATATATAAGACTTTGTTGATTTAGATTGTACCAACAATTTAGAGAGCAAGAGGTCCGGAAAAAATTGTGTCTAGTTTGCTTGCAAGAGCTATCAATTGAATGAGTAATTGACAAGATAATTGTGTTGTCCAACATAGAAGCAAAATACAAGTTGCAACATTTCCTTGTAAGGAGACTATTAGGTTGCAAAGATTGTGTTTACATATTGCTTTGAGTGTAGATATGTCAAGATTGAATGTGACAACTAGAGTGATCAATTTGGCAAAAAAAAAAAATTATCATGCTTATACAAACCATATTGATGTCCAATATCTCTTTTTTTGCAAAATAATTGAATGTTGCAAAATTCATTGTACAAAAGGTTGACACTTTGGTTAATGCTGCAAATTCTCTCACTATGCCAATAAGCACAAATAAATTCAATTGGTGAGATGTCACGATCTTGCCTCTTTAAGCATGATTTAATTTTTTAATTTTCTTTTGTCTTGTAATGCAAAGGTCGTGTGGAAAAATGTTAGGATAAAGGGGTGGCATTCACCTTGCAATCCTATTTTTTTATTAATTAATTAAATTATATAGATTATAAATAAAGTATTGTCTCCAAGCATGTCAAATTATACAAAATGAAACGCTCATGTCGATGGAAACACCATTTTTTATTATTTATTTTTTAAAAATATTTGAGACTTAATGTAAGAAGGCAGTGAATAGGGAGGTTGTGTTAAAAAGGTCAAAATTGGTAGTTATAAAGCATTTTACCAATCTAGCAAATAGGACACTAACATTAAAAGCCCTCATAGAAAACCTAAGATTGAGATCTTAGTTTATTTAACCATATATTGCACATTATTATGTTAAATTTCAAAACGACATATTTATATTTGCCTTTTTACATGCAAAATTAATTATCTTGGACTATTATTTGATTCACGTGAGATTGTTGATTTTTGCAATCCATGCCACATTCACTAGTTTTAAACAAATCAAGCACCTTCTCTTATCAAATAGTGGTTTCTACAAACAAATCAATTATTGATTAAACTCCAAATGAGATATCTTCTCTCAAGCAAAGAGATGCATCAAACCAACTCCCACAAACTATTAAACATTTTGGCACAAATTTGATTGAGAGGTGTACAAAAAATTCAATGTGTCATCCACAAACCTAAAGCTTTACTTGAACTCCATAATTTGCACCATGAGAATGAACAATACACACGCATTTGATGAACATTGAAAATTTGAAATTAAACAAACAAATAATTGAGGCTATCTCAAATTTCTTTGGCTTGCTATTCATATCTTATCAATAATAACATAGCTTAAAATTTTCTAAACACATGAAACAAAACAAAAATGCACAACACTTCATTCAAATCATACATAGGACATTAATTTTCTTCTACACAAATTCATAAGCAACACATCCAACCATCCTTTTGTCAAATTCAACCACATTCAAATCTTTCTTATGTAGCTTAAAACGTTGAAGGATTCTATGTTTGTAGTTTAATATCTTGATCTAGTTAAATGCAACAAAGTTTTTCTTTGTCATGGGCAAAGGTCCCAATAGAATCCCTCAAACTTATCAAAAAATATTAAATAAGCTTATTATATGATGTAATTATTATTAACTTGTTTTATGATTATTATTTTTTGTTAATGTTTTTACATTTATTCATTGATACTAATAGTGAAAAGTTTTCTCTTTTGTTTTGAACCCATTTTTACTCATTTATTACATACAGTGACTAATATACAACTATCAATTAATTAGAGCCTTGACTAACTCTGACTTCAAGCATTCCCAAAGATCTAGATCCAATCTACAAATTCCCCATTTCCTATTTTAAGTCAAATCCACGACTACAAATTTGACCCTCAAGTTTTCAAATTCAAATTTAATTAGGTGCTCTAGTCAAACCCTTTTCCAACCACTTATTATTTGTCAACTTAAATGTGAAATGCTTAAACTCGTACATTAAATTGTTGTATGGAAAGACTAGCCTTTATTTCATTTTAGAAACCATGGAAAATCAAGCCATCAAGTGATAGCATGATCTAACTTTTTGCATCAACAATGATGGATTAAGTATCTTGTATGATTGTTTCAAAAATAAAACATTACCAATCAAAAAAAGCCATCTCCTTACCTCTCATCCTAAAGTTTTGTGTACCTCTAGTTTGAACTTTGAGCCAAGTCTTTTGCCTCTAGATTAAACCAACAAATCCATTGAATGAGAATAGCATGTTACCACTGCATCATGGTTTAACATCACATAGAATATAAAGTTAAAGAAAGGAAAATGATTTTCCGTTACGAGGATAAAGAAATCACAAATCATCATTCTCTTCCAATTAAATAATCATTGAACTACTAAAAATATGTTTGACACAAAAACACACCAAAAATCAATTTTTACCAAGTGAAAAACCCAACACCATAAAAATTAAGATCATATAATAATAAAGATTTTTAAAAGCAAAAAATAAATAAATGAGTTAAAAATACATTTTTTAGACAAAGTACTATAAAAAAAATAATGCTCATACACTCAAATGTTATTTAAGAAACTGACTTCACTCCAAATTGCTAGAAGACAATACCCATCATGAAAATAGAAATGGAAATGGAAATGGATCCTTTTATAGTCCACAGTACGAGACAATCTGTTTTTGGGTTTACAGATAATTTATAGTAATATAAGACTACCCCATACTCCTTACAAAAGACACCTAATTATTCTATAATAGAAACATACATACCTCACCCCTCTAAAATTTGAACAAGATCACAGAAATACACTTGTATAATTCCTCAGGTGCTACTCAAACTTTCATGAACATGAGCTCATGGTATTAAAAACTCACTCTTTGACTTCGATTTTTTTTAATAATTTAAGAGAACTTTATTTAAAAATTATAATAGTGAAGAAGTTGTCAGGTCGATGTACGTATCCCAAAATTTCTCTACGTCTGTGGAAAACCTCAAACACCTATCGTACAAACCTTCCTACTAAAAATATATGCACTCCTTTTTTAGGTACATTCTAAATTTCCTGTTCGCTAGGCATTACGCTTCAGTGGTGATATGCACAGGAAAAACAGAAGCCCCAGCCCCTACCCATGCAACCTCATCTAGTTGGACAATTAGTTTAGCACGGTAGATGAACGTAGCATTCATTGCTTACGGTAAAAACATAAACATCATGTTTACTTACGTAACAATGCTTACAGCAACAAAGCAGCTATTTGAGTGCAGCTCAGTCTTCTAATCCTACTATTGCTAGCGTCTTGACATCGAACTCTTAGATTCTTAGGCAATTCTTCTGTTGGATCCCTTGTTTTCCTATGCAAATCTAACTCGTCAAAAATAGTTGATATCAAGGCCTTGGACTCTAAATCATTCTAAATTGTGAAAGGACTTTTGTGTTTTGAAATCATATCCATGGGACCCCACCCTCAATCTCTTGCCAAATTTTTCAATATAAACTTACTGCCTATACTTATCTGCCAAGCTTAAATTAAAATTTCTTACAATAATTACTTTAGATAGAAAATTCAAAAAAATCTGGTGAATGGCAAAAACTAGTGTTGATGTTTCCCTCCCTGATACAAAAAAACTCAACACATGCTATACATCTAATCTCTCTCTCTCTGATATTATATTATAACATCCAAGGATTGACCAAGAGAAGGTCAAAGGGAATGGAAAATGTTTAATCATTTTTTACAATCAGGCAGAAACCCATGGATTTTGTAGGAATAGCTAATGACTAACATTTTAGCTGAGGGTTTTTGGGAAACCGCTAGCTCTATAATTTGTTTGAAAACTGAGAGAAATTTAAATCTTCAGAAAAATCTTCAAAACTTATCTCAAATTTACTGGTAAGAAATTGTAATTTCAGATGCCTTTTGATGATGTCACGTCGATTAAAAATCATTAAACTGGTGAGAAAAATTCCTAGCCCCAACCCACAGGTATAGGACGAAAGTATGAAAGCAAAAATACAAGGGCTTGAATTTTCCAAGATAAAATTCCTAGTCCCTTCATTACATGGGATCTATCCCTAAATAATTTTGGACCCCAAAGCCCCTTCCTTGCATGGAACCACATCCTTAAAAATCACACTGCTTTTAGACTTGCTTACCTCCAATTTCTCCCCACTTACTTATCAAAGTTCAGTCCACACACTCCTTCCCAGTAGCAAAGGGCAGGCTTTGTTAACCTCCTGCACAACAATTTCCTTCCTGCTTTTTATTTTGATGCCAATCTCTTTGCACGTCCTTTACATGCATTTCAATTTGCCTTGCGTTGCTTCTCTACAGTATATTTATATAGTTCCAGAGTCAATGTAGTATATCCTTCTGTTCCAAGAGCCTCCTTAATGTCTGTGCTCAGTAAATTTTTCAAACATTCGACTCTTTGTGAAGAGAAAGTTAAACAAAAAAAGCATCATATTATGATACGTTTTAATAAACCGTGGAGGATGGATGCTAGAACAGGACTTAAAAATTGGAGCATTCAACATCAGTAAATTTCCACAATCCATTCAATTGAGTGTATGTTTCTGGATTCGATAGTGTGAGAATTTTTGCATCAACTTTTCGGATCACACTCTGTGAGCCATCATCAGGATGATAGAGAGCATAAGGAGAAATGGGTAAGATTCCACCTCTTTCTCTCTCTCTTTAGTTTGTCTTGGTCTGCAATTACCCATTTCTCCTTATGCTCTCTATCATCCTGATGATGGATCACGGGGTGTGATCCGAAACGTTGATGCAAAAATTCTCACAATAGAATCCAGAAGCATATACTCAATTGGAACATTGCCAATAATGCAAAAGGAATACACCATCGTACCTAAATCGCAGAAAGAAATTGGCTATAAGGAATGCACCTATAAATTGAATACAAGAAAAAAATATATATATTTTTGCCCATAATGCACCACTAACCCCTAGGTCATAGAAAAACAATTGCCTAATAGCAATTAAAGCAGAAGGGTGTGCCATCAAACTTAGATCACTTTAAAAAACAAAAACATTATTGCCTTTGATGCATAGGAAACCCAACATCAAGCTTAGATCACGAAACTAGTCTGTCTCTAGCATAGAAAATGGCATATCAAGCTACGATCACAAATAATTGCCTCATTAGCAATAATGCATAGAAATCCACCATTAAGGTTGGAGCACAATAAAATTTCATTATGACAAAAACATTGCACAGGGAATAGGCCATAATAGCCTACTTCACAGTTCAACTACATGTGGGTTTTGAAAATGGTGATTGAAACACACCCATCAAATTCTATTGAACAATATCAACATTAAAAAGTGCCGTAGACAGCCTTACATGGTAAAGCCTAAACTAACTGCATAAAATTCCCCTTAAGAATGCAAATTTTCAACTGAGGAAGCATTACAAAAAAGGAAAGCCAGGGCATATGCCTATGACTGAATTTTAAAGGGAGAAAATCCAGTGTCAACCAAAGCCTGGAGAGGCTTAAACATAGGAGTGGGTAAACTTCCCCATTCCACCCACTCCCACCCATCGCACTTGTCAGGCTCTAGAGTTTGTGGGTGTTGGCTTAAATCGCTCAACTCAGCCCGCATAAAAATGATAACATAATGAGAAGGCCTGAGTTCTTCTTTTACCATTACGTTATTTGTAACTGTTGCAAACTCGATGTTATGGATGGACATCCCTGTTTCCTCCAACACCTCGCGGGCTGCACACTCTTCCCAACTTTCCCCTGTACATTCATAAGGGCAAGCAAATAAAGCATGCGTAATGAAAAGGAGATGGAATTCTCAGAACATTTTGAGGAATTGGGGTTGAGAATCGAACCGAATTCGAGATGGCCACCGGGAAGCGCAAAGGTGGCATGGCCGATGGAGGAGCGTCGGCGCCCCACGAGCACGCTCTCTCCCCTCACCACAAACACTGCAACTCCTACTTTAGGAACCTGCATCGTCCAATCCTCTATCTCAAAACCCTAACGCTGTCTCTCAAAACCCTAACCCTGAATATTAAACCCTGAAAGAAACTTCTCCTGCTTCAAACCCCGATTTTTCTGTTCGATAAGACATCAGTTACATCTATGCTTGTATATATAGCTTGCCTCACGTACTTTCAGGTACAGTATCTGTAGAAAACTACAATGGCGCGTTTTGATTGAATTTTACCAAATTTGGCGCCAACTACAGTGCTCTTTCTTGGACGTGTCTATTTTGGTTCCAAAAGGAGGTTATGAAATTCGTGTTAGTCACATCGAGGTAAAATCTCAGTCATTGTTAGATGTGATCGACGGTGCAGACTGATCATGATGTGGCAGTCTTTCATTGGCTGTGAATGACATTATTTATTTATTTAAAGTGTGAGAGAAAAGGTTAAAAACATATATATTTACGGAGAGGAGAAAACTACATAATTCTACCTTTGTCCTCTAGTTTTATAATACCCTTTGTACACATGTTTTAAATTATTCTATGTTTAAATTGTTTGGAGTTATGTATGTGTATTTTAAAGGATTATTATATTTATTTATTTTTCATAGTTGTTCTATTTAGTTTTGATGGTGGATCATAAGTGTGATTTGGAGCAATGATACAAAATACTTGGCATACTTGAATCTAGAAATCATTTAGAACAAACATAGACTATAGAAATCTGATGAGTTTAATCTTATTGAATATAAATTGTAAAAAATATTGTTAATTTTCAATCATATATAACTTAGTTACAAATTTGCATTGGATATGATAATTAGTAATTGATATTGAATGTCACTTTTTTCATTCACTATTAAATCAATTAAGGAATCTAATTTATGTTTAAGGAAACTTCACATTTTGACATTTGTGTAACAAGTTTGAAAGGTGTTTCTTAGAGCTTTCAAATTTTATGTCGCATATATATGATCCAAATGAACACCTTATACATGTACCCAAGGTTTGTTCTACTAACAAATGAAATCGCTACATCAAAACATAACCACATCCTTAGGGCAAATCTATAACTATAGCCTAGTCCCTCCATAAAAAATATGACATATCATAGTTCAAACTTCATTGTTATGCTTCCAATGCATCCAATTTTAAGTGAATCTAAGCTAAGGTTAAAAAATTATGCTCAAAATAGTGAACAACTCTACACCACCCAGTTTTCTTATGTAAATGTCATTTACTTCAAATATCTTCGACAAGGACTAAAGGTTGTTTTTACTTAAGATAGAACTATTGCATCAAGATAGAACCATGTTTCTTAGAACAAATTTGTGTTTGCAACCTAGTTCCTTCGTAAAATTAGTAAGGAATCCTACTTCAAATTTTATCATTTTGCTTCTAATGTATCCAATTTTAAGTGATTCTAAGCTATGGTTAAAAAATTATGCTCAAAATAATGAAACACTTTGCATCACCCAATTTTCTTACACAAACATCATCCAAATGAGAATATTTTGTAGGTACCAAAGGTTTCCTTCTACTTAGGATGAATCTAAAAAAACAAGACACATTCTATTCAGGATAGGTCCACAACTATAGCCTAGTCTCTTCATAATGTTATGAGGGCCTAGTTCAAATTATGTCGTTATGTTTCTAATGCATCCAATTTTAAGTGACTCTAAACTGGGTTAAAAAGTTATGTTCAAAACATATTCAAACTCTCTATTGACCCTCAAAATCAAGCTAAGTCCTCACACTATTAATTTTTTGGATCCTAATCTCTATCATGTAATTGACTTTAGCTATTTATCTTGCATCTCATTATATTTAATTATTCTCATTAATTTAGAAGCCCTGGATATATTTGTAGGGTGTAATTTTATGTCTATATTTCAACGAACACTAACTAAATACCCCAAAGGTTCTTAAGTATCCTTTTTTGCTAATTTTTAAATTTAGTTATTATGAATATTCATATATTTAATGCAAATTTAAATTTTCATAGATATCTCTTTGCCATCATATATGTCGGATGCACACAATTTGATTTATGGAATAATCTTTAATTTGTGTATCATTCATCACTATAGCTTTGTGTCCACCTAATCATACCCTCGTGATGACATCTCTCATGATATAGTTAGTAAAGATTGTGTCTCTATGATGCTTTACTTCTCAATGTCTTTGTTCTTCCCCTTGTTAGGTTTGTGCTTTTAGGATGCATATATGTCACAAAGCTCTAACTAAGATTAGATTAACATTGTTCACACATGCATGTGTTTTGAAATAATCATTTTACTTGCATGTGTACGATGTTAGCTCATTTATTAATTCATTGCAAAGACATTTTATTTTACAATTGTATAATATATTTGTTGGTGATTTTTATTACAAGATGTTTGTGTACATGGGTTCATTGCATGGCTCATTTCCTATACTACAGCACAAACTTTTTCACATGTTCATGAGACATCTCTTAAGGATGTTAGCTCTAGTTGTTCTTTTCCATTACATCATGTTTTCATAACTAACAATGGTATATTATTAATTCATGATAGTCCTTTAGATTCTTGGATTCAAGGTACTTTGGTTTATCTAGTGAGGAGATTATGGAAAATATTATTCAACTAGAATATCATGTCCTCTCCCTCACAAATACTCTAGATACTAGGTGGTTCAAGGACAAAACCAATCTTAACATAAGCAAGTGTATAGATTATGCACCAAAATACAAGAAACACAAGTTATCCAATACATAATCAATAAGAGAGTGGGGGAATTTTAGATAACTATTTTTTACTTCTATTCAAACATAAAATAATAAGGTACAGTTGAATTTTACATATACTAAGGCTAGGAATGATAATTCTAATGACAAGAAAAAGATAACATGTCAAATTGGTTTGCCCAAATTGTTCTTGATTTTGCACCCTTTCTCGTGGTGGAGTCAATGTTTTTTACATGCAATATGGTTATAACACATGTTGATAAGATGAAACAGTTAATGTCCCAATCCACTTGACCTTCCAACTATTTGGTGATTATGTTCCCCAACAATTAGTTTTATGATCCCCTAGTTGAATGCAAATGCCATGTGTAAAGGAATGTTGATTGTATAAAATTTTCCAAGTGGCACACAAGAAGTAGTGATCCATACATGGTGGCAAGAAATTTATAGGTGCATATGATTTAATTGAAGTTTTCTCACTAGTGCAAAACTTGTTATTGTGTTGTATTTACATCAACACAAAAATGATACTAAAATGTACATAAGGTTCTCAAAGGCTTATGTGATTACATATTCATTTACTCTTTCTTGAGAAGTGATGGACTTAGTGTATTTGACAAACTAGAGAAATCAAACATGGAAGTACTAAAGATCGTGCCACTTTATTTAGGTCAAATATTGTTTAACTATAATTACTATGATCAAATGATGTGAACATTAGTAGTTGTGAGTGGTAGTTATTTTTATGATATCATATTGTGCAACTATTTGCAAGTACTCAATATTTAAATCTAAAATATGTTGAGTCGATGTTGACTTGAGAAGAGGAGGAAAGTATGTCTTGAGGATTTCCACATTGAATGCTAATAGTTTTTCCCTTTCTTGTTCTTTATCATCACATAGAGTAGTGAAAATAGTTTATCCACTTTGTATGGTACACATTATTCAACTTTCTCTATGTGTGTAGAAACTAAAGTGGCTTATTACTAGAGTGAATGACTCTTTTGTCAATGCTTGATAACTTAAATGGAAATGCACATTTTTTTCTCATTGGTGGGATGAAAGAAATATATTAGAACCGACAATGCAAAGGATCGCTCTCTAATCTTGGGATCACCTCTAGGATTGGAGAAGATGGATGTCAAACCTAATTGTGTTGATTATTTAAACAATGGTGGAAAATCTACCTCTCTAGAGTCCATTGGAAAATATCTTAAGGATTCTATGTGCATAGAAAATGAAACTAAGATGGTTGTATGTGTGTGTGTGTGTGGTCTCAAGCCTTGTGAATCCTAAACTTGATATCAAAATATTGGTTTCTTTATATATAATGAACTTGAGAATGTTCAAACAAAAAAAAATCTTCATTTAGTTTATTACACCAAACCCATGAGTTAATTAAAAACAAATTGGGAAGCCATATCATGATAGTTTGATCTTTTTAAGAGTTAAAAACTAGGATTAGTAATGTTCTTAATGAAGACATTATAGGGTTTGAGCCTTGTTACTTGAATGAGACTCTCTTCACTACATAGGATCTTAAAGGGAAAATTGAATTGGTTTGTTTTTCCCTTGGGATGGTTTATTTTTAAACGTCAATCCCACCTAAGGTAATCATTTATCGTTTAGGGGTGTGTGTGATAGACTCTACACACTCGATCTTGGGTTTTCCCCTTCCTTACTCTTGACACTTATCAACAATGATGTTGTGTGTGCATCATCATCTAATACACATAATACATTACCATGATAAACAATGGGGTTTTAGTAGCAATATATCAAAAAAAATGTTGTATTTTTACTCATATGATCAAATTATGGGCATGAGAGTAACCAAGTTAATGACAAAATGTATAACCTTGAACATAGGAGGATCTATTGAATCACAATTAGAGACTATTATTGTCCTCTTCTTTTTCTCCTTGCAATCTCTTGTTGGATATCTAACTTTGCCACAATTCCAACATTTTGCCTTGAACTTACTAAAGGATTTGGATGTCCCACAAAATTTGGATCTAGACTTATCTTTCTTTGTGTCCTTGTTCTTTCATTTTCTTTGGATATTCCATGAATTTCCAAGGCATCCTTAGTTGACTTCAATCTCTTCCTTCTCATTTCTTTACAATGAAAAGATGCAACCACTTTGTATATATTGAACTTGGTGGTAGTGTTCCCAATGGCCATACCAAGGTGGCCTAATGAATTTGGCAAGAAACGCAAAAAAGTCATACACCTATTTGTTGATGGGCCTTTTATACTCACCTACATGCAGGCTTCACAAGGGAAGAGCCTCTCCTAAAAAGATCTAGGATTACGAGATTCGTGCTCCTCAAGGTCCTGTTTGTTGGGTCATAATGGTGCTTGGGTAACTTAGGGTCCAAATGACTTGTTCTATCAAGGTGGTATTGTTGGTTACGGAAGACACTCACACGAATCGCTAAGAAATAAAATGCAAAGATATATGGGAGCAAGGAGAAAATAAACATAATCATGCAAGATTGTTGAATTTGAAAGTAAGCAGTTCAAACAATCAATTATTAACGATAACAAACTAGATGGCAATGGGTAGAATTTATATCTACATGCAAGGTCTATGATATTACATGCAAAGAGAGTTGATCATCGACTTGCCATAGTAACATAATCAATTAACAACATTCAGAACAATTATGCTATCTAAAATGAGAGAAGATATCAGACTAAAGAAATACCAATTTCATTCAGCTGCAATCATGGAACATGTGATCCACAAAGTAACTTGCATTGATTAATTATGAAAAGAGTGGTACTTATAGTAAGCATTGATACTAAAAGAGTCTAACAAAGCTTGAAACTAAAATGCTGAAACATGAAAATATTGCAAGTAAAATCCTAAAATAGGGCCTCCAATATTCAATTTTCGGACCCTTGAAATGGCCTGATTAGTTACATTTACAGTGTTATGCCCCCTATTTCCTATGAACAAAACCTGCCTATAACCCAATTACAAAATGGTGGGAGTCATAGTCAACATGCAAGTTGTTGCCTTTGAACTCCACTTAACTATCACTACATGTTGTAGGATAGTGAGTCTTCTCTAGCTGCAATTGTCTTGTAATCTCCATGTGTGTAGTGCCCTTCCGGTGGTGGTGCTTGTGCATGATAGGTGTGACCAAGGTATCATTCAAAATTGCACAGCTACCAAGAGGAGCACTAGGAGTTAACCTTATGTTTGTCGTCTGCTCTTCCTATGGCTATAGTAGTTTCTCATGTAGCAGTCTACTAAAGTAGAAGGAGGGTCAGACACGTATTCAATCTGGAACTTTGAAACCCTTAGGATCTCTCTAACCTCCTCCAGCTTATCAACCATTTCATCTACCATCTGTGTGGCCTAGTAACATTGGAGAACTAAATACATGCACCTATCCATGGTCAACAAATTGAATTATGCAACTGGTGAGCTATTTATGCATCCCACTGCCTGAGGATCGTCTCTTGGTGGAGTTCACTAGACTACGTTAAAGGGATGTCATACTTGCCCAACAACTCTGTTAGATGTTGTTCATATTTCTCCAACAATACCAAGAAGGGTGGGTGCTCTTTGGGCACCTTAGCTCTACATTGATCTATCATTTCAACCTTTAATTCCAAAATGTTAATACATGATTGCAGAGTGTTGAGATCTTCTCCTCCCAATAGGTCTTCCTTCCTTATCACATCTTCACTTAACCTTTTGATTTTCATGAGCACTTTGGCTTCCTTCAAAAATTTGTTGGACTGTGTTTCCCATTGTGTGGAACGAAAGATGAGGCCATGTTCGAGGAGATGAGCATCTTCATATATTTCCATGGTATCTTGTAAGAACACCCTCACTTTACCCAACCAATCTCTAGTCCAAGTCTTAACCGTGGTCACCTAAAGAAGTCACCGGTGAGGAGGGACCTCAAAGAGATCAATCCGGACTAGTCAGCAAGAGTAACATAATGGAAAAATAAAGATATGGTAGAGGCCATGCAGAACAGATTGTTTTATTTCATGAAAATTGATTACAACCAACTGATAACAACCGAGTTATAGCATAACCGGCTCACAGGCCTAGTAGAACATACAGAATAGGTCACAATCAGGACCTTGAATCTTAAGATCTATCTTCTATGCATAGTCTCGCTACTTGATTCTTCAATTGATTACATTCTAATGCACAATTACAATTATATATGCGATCAAAAGGATCCAATTATCCCAAAAAGGGATCAAAACTTGAAGAACAAGACCTAACTTGTAAAATTAACAAGGTCGGCCTCCGCCAAAAGATCCCTCCGAAAAATCCAAAGGATGAAGTGTAGATCATGAGAAAAGGTCGGCCACATGCCAAGGAACATTGGAATCAATGCCCAAGGCTCTACAAGCTTCGAAAGGGGTTTTGATAGATCACCAAAATAGATCCAGGCAACCAGTAACAAGAACTGTCAACCAGTAACAGGAAACTATCAAGTAAACTGATAGCAATATCTTGCCATAAAATGATCCAAATGTGATACAGTCTAGAAATAAGATTAATACGCCCAATCCTATTGTCCAAAATATCTTCAATTTGATCTGGTTCCTTCCAGGGCAACTATTTCTCCAATTCTACAATATTGTCCTCATTGAATTCTAGTTCATGATACTCATGAAGATCTGTAATGTTAAACACAGGTGAAATACTTAGAATATCTGGTAACTCCACTTCATATGCATTTACAGAACAGAACTTCCTCAAAATCCTGCAAGGTCCAAACTTCTTCATCTGCAATTTGTTGTAAGTTCCAATCGAGAATCTCTCTTTTCTCAGATATACCATTACTTCATCGCCAAATTCAAATTCCTTATGTCTCTTCTCATCTTCCTTCTCCTTATACTTTTTGTTCATGTCTTCCAAATGCTGCTTAACCTGAATATGCAAGGATGTCATGTGATCTGCAAAATCTTCTATTTTTGAACTTCTCTGGTCTTCACTGCTAATATCTCTCAATTTTGATATACCTCTAGGATGCACTCCGGTAACAATCTCAAAAGGTGTTCTTCTGGTACGCATGTTCACTGAATTGTTGTAGGAAAACTCTACTTGAGCAAGGATCAAATCCCAACTTCCAGTTTTATCTCCAACTAAACATCTCAACAAGTTTCTCAAGCTCCGGTTAACTACTTATGTTTGTCCATCAGTCTCTGGATGAAAAGTAGAACTGAACTTCAAATCTATCTTCATCTTCTTCCAAAGTGTTCTCCAAAAATAGCCAACAAACTTAGTTTCTCTATCTGAAACTAGGCTCTTAGGTAATCCATTCAACCTCACTACTTCCTTAAAAAATAGGTCTACTACATGTAATGCATGTGATGTCTTCTTACAAGGTATGAAATGAGCCATCTTCAAGAATCTATCCACTACCACAAATATAGAATCATTCCCTCTCAGTGTTTTAGGTAATCCAAGTACAAAATCCATGCTTATATCCTCTCAAGGTCTTATCGGTACTGTCAAAGGTTTATACAATCCTATATTTTGACTACTACCCTTTGCAACTTGACAAACTCTACAACTTTGCACATATCTCTTAACATCCTTATGAATCTAGGGCCAAAGGTACTGCTCAGTCACCAATGCTATTGTTTTGTCAATACCAAAATGTCCAGCTAAACCTCCACTGTGTTTCTCCTTTATCAGATTCTCCCTCATAGAACTCTTAGGTATGCACAACTGAACTCCTCTGAATAATATCCCATCATGTGTGAATTAATCCAACCACTTGCTTCTATCTACCATAACTGGTTCTCTATATGCTTTCCAAGGTTCTACAAAATTTGGGTCATCATCATACAAGGTCTTCAAATCTTCAAATTCTAATACCGTCACTCTCATCTCTGTCAACAAATTCCTTCTCCTACTCAATGCATCAACAACTTTGTTAGATTTCCCATTTCTATGCTTCAACACAAAGGTGTAACTCTGTAAGAATTCTACCCATCTCATATGTCTCTGATTCAACTTACTCTGATTGTTCAAATACTGCAAAGCTTGATGATCTGTATATAACACAAACTCCTTAGGCAACAAGTAATGTCTCCACTTCTTCAAGGCTTGAACTATGGCATAAAACTCTTGATCATGCACTGAATATCTCCTCTGGGCATCATTCAATTTCTCACTGAAATAAGTTACTACTCTCCCTTCCCGACTCAAGACTACTCCTATTGTTGTTCCACTTGCATCACAATCCACTTGAAATACCTTTTTGAAATCCGATAAAGCCAACACAGGCTGCTCAGTCACTTTTTGCTTCAACAGTTCAAAACTTTTGTTTGCTCTGGTGGTCCACTTAAATTCATTTTGATCTCCTCTCATGGTATCAGTCATAGGGTTACAAACTAAACTGAATTTTTTTATAAACTTCCGATAAAAACTAGTCAATCCATGAAATGATCTTACCTCTCCAATGCTTTCTGGTGTAGGCCACTCAACAATGGCTTTCACTTTCTTAGGGTCCATCTTCAAACCATCATCGGATATCAAAAATTCCAGATAAACTAACTCATCCTTCACGAAAGTACACTTCTTAATATTTATCAGCTACTTCTCTTCTCTCAATCTCTACAAAACTTGTCTCAACTGCAACAAATATTCCTCTTCTGTCTTACTGAAAATTAGAATGTCATCCAAATACATAATAACAAACTTACCCAATAATTTCTTCAATACCTCATTCGCCGGCCTCATGAAAGTACTTGGTGCATTTGTTTAACCCAAAAGGCATCACCAACCATTCATACAGTCCTTCATTTGTCTTAAATGTTGTCTTCCACTCATCTCCTTCTCTGATCTTGATCTGGTGATATCCACTCTTCAAATCTATCTTTGTAAAGTATTTTTCTCCTCTCAAACAATCCATTATGTCATCCATCCTAGGCAAAGGAAACTGATATTTCACTGTGATCTTGTTTATTGCTCTAGAATTAGTACACATTCTCCACTCTCCATTCTTCTTAGGTGCTAACATTGTTGGTACTGCACAAGGGCTCAAACTTTCCCTGATGAAATCTTTTTTCAACAACTCTTGCACTTGTCTATTCAGTTCTTCATTCTCTGTTGGTGTCAACCGGTGTGCAACTTTGTTAGGAAAACTAGCTCGAGGAACCAAGTCCATGCAATGACTAATACTTCTCACGAGTGGAAATCCATTACGTACATTATCTGAAATGATGTCTTCATATTCTGTTAGCAAATATTTTATCTCTTCCGGTTGTTCTCCTTCAGGTTTTGGTTTCATAGTGTTCTTAGGAATTAAGGCAAAACACACTTTCTCATGTCTCAATCCATCTAGGAATTTCCTTCCATCTACCAAACAAATTATAGCATTTGTACATGCTTCATTCTTCAAAGGTTCCTCCAAAGGCAACAAGGTTTTCTTCATCCCATTGGCCACAATAGTGTATGTATTCTTCCTCCCATCATGTACTGCCTGTTTATCAAACTACCAAGGTCTACCCAACAAAAGATGACAAATATCCATAGACATAATATCACACAAGACTTCATCGTGATAATTCCCAATTTTCAATTTCACCAAACATTGTTCACTTACTAACAACTTATGTTCATCCTAAATCCATGCTATCTAATAAGACTTAGGGTGTTTCAATCTCTCCAATTTCAACTTATTCACCATCTCTTTTGAAACAAGATTATTTGAACTACCACTATCAGTAACAACCTTACAACACTTACCGGATACCTTACATCTGGTCTTGAACAAATTCTTCCTCTACAAGGGCTCTTCATCTCCTCTGGTATGACACAAAGCTCTCCTCATCACCAACAGTTCTCCATCTTCCGGTTTATTGTCTAATCCAATGGGGTTTTCTTCCACCACTGCTGCTCTTTTGGTATTCTATGTCTTCTTACACTTTAAAGCGCGATGTCCTTCTCCTCCACACTTATAGCAAGTTCCTCTAAGTGTTCTCTTGTCTTGTCTTCCAAAATTCTTATTCTGATAGCCATCTGGTTCTCTCCTCCGGTAGAAATTTCTATCATCCTTCTGGTATGAATTACCTTTTTTGTTCACTTCCTTGTCCTTGTTCGGATCTGTACTGGTTCATCTACCTCCACTATATCCTCTTCCTCCTTGAAATATTCCTCTGGTAAACCTTCCACCTCTACCTCTCTGCCTCTGCTTGTGTCTTTTATTTAGCTTATCTTCTGCCTTTAAGTCATATTGGTAAGCCTCTTCAACACTCTCCAATTTGATCAAACTGAGTTCATCTTGTATAGACATCCGCAATCCATTCAAATATCTTGCAACTTGTTCAACTTCATTATCAACATGTTCGGATATGATATTCAACTTGCAAAATGCTTCGATGTATTCCTTCACACTAGATTCCTTTTGTCTCAAATTTTGCAACTTCTGGAACAGATTCACTTGATAATCAACTGGCAGAAACTTTGACTTCAACTTAGAAATCATCCAATCCCATGTCTTAATCTTCTCTTTACCTCTTCTTTATCTATCAACTTGCAAATGCTCCCACCAAAGAGATGCATGACCTTTCAACCGGGTACAGGCATATTTCATCTTCCTCTCTTCTGCAGTGTTCTCAAAATTGAAATACTTCTCCATCTCCGAGATCCAATCCATCAATTTATCTGAATCCAACTTCCCATCATATTCCGGTGGGGTAAAATGAGGTTTAGTATTTTCCCTACTCAAAACCCTCAAAAATCTTTCCTCGTCTAGATCAACCACCAGTGGGTTTGCTTGTCTTGTCGGGGCTTCTTCTCCTTCATCTTCACTTACATCTTCGATATGTTGGCCTCTTCTCAGGGCTGTCTCTACGGATTCCAACTGGGATGCTATACCTCGCAACATCTCCATCATAAGAGGGTCTGCATTCCCACATGCTCCACCATTCCTATCTCCTCTTCGCGCCATTGTTCACGTCAGTCCTTTGCAGCTATAGGTCGGATCCACAATCCACCACCCTACAATAAAAATTTCTAGACATGCAACCTCTGGAATGAAACTTCACTCTGATACCACTTGAAGCAGTCATCGATGAGGAGGGACCTCAAAGAGATCAATTCGGACCGATCATCAAGAGTAACACAATGGAAACACAAAGATATGATGGAGGCAATGCAGAACATATTGTTTTATTTCATGAAAATTGATTACAACCAACTGATAACAACTGGGTTACAACATAACCGGCTCACAGGCCTGGTAGAACATACAGAATAGGTCACAACCAGGACCTTGAATCTTAAGATCTATCTCCCATGCACAGTCTTGCTACTTGATTCTTTGATTGATTGCATTCCAATGAGCAATTACAATTATATATGTGATCCAAAGGATCCAGTCGGTCCAAAAAGGGATCAAAACCTGAAGAACAAGACCTAACATGTAAAATTAACAAGGTCGGCCTCCACCAAAAGATCCCTCCGAAAAATCCAAAGGATGAAGTGTAGATCGTGGGAAAAGGTCGGCCACATGCCAAGGAACATCAGAATCAACGCCCAAGGCTCTGCAAGCTTCGGAAGGGGTTTCGGTAGATCACCAAAATAGGTCCAGGCAACCGGTAACAAGAACTGTCAACCGGTAACAGGAAACTGTCAAGGAAACCGATAGTGATATCTTGTCGGAAAATGATCCAAATGCGATGCGGTCTGGAAATAAGAAATATGATCAAGTCTTCAAGTAGAATCCAACTCCACAGGATCCGGTGAGCCAAAACTGGGACACACGGAAAGAAAATCTAAAACTACAAACAAAAAGCAAAACAAAAAGAAAATGTTTTTGGTTGATGCAAGATTGCTACGAAGCAGGGATGCTCCTACATCATCACCACTTTTCTCATTTCATGTATTGCCTTAACTTCTTCTTGTGGGAGCGATTAAGTGGAAGGAAAAGTATCATTGGATCTTGAATCCAATGGTTTTGATATTTCAATGAGAAATTGTTTATACTATCGCAATTGTACCTTGACCTCTCTTTACACCTATGCTCCCTTTCTATTCTAGTTTTTATTGTAGATGTAATAGCATCAAGGGAGGCCATATCTCCCCATTTTGTCTTCTTACCAAGGTTAACCTGAGAGATTTGATATTTCAAGGAGGCTTGGTTACCTTCTTGTTCTTCATGCACTGGAGCAACAATGTTAGCTATTATGTCGCTTGAATCACTCCTTGAAAGATGGTGAAGAGTTTTGGCCCTTTCAATTCTCCTTGGAGACTCAACTATTACATCCTGCAAGGTAATACTTGGGAGAAAAATCTTCTTCTTCTTTTGAAAATTAAAATTCAACCACTACGACATGCTAGAATCATGTTGCTCCCCTTGAGTGGTGACTTTAGTGGTTATAGTGTGAGTTTTCATTTTATGTTCATGCCCTTCTTCTTCTAGTTGTTCCTCGTTCACAAGTTGCTCATATGGTTGTTGCTACGTGATCTCTTCATGGTGTGGTGGAGGTTGTGAGATTTGCTGAGCAAGGTTTGCTTGAAGCACATGTTCATAACTCTATTGTTGTTGCTTAGGAAACTCTTCTAGCTTCTCACCCACCTCATGCTCAAAAGATTCTTTATCAACCTCTTGTTGTTGTTTCTGTTAATCTCCTTCTAGTTGTTTAAGGAGCAATTTTGGGTCCTGCAGAGTGAGCACCATCTGCTCATCATGTTCATCAACATCCATGGTTTCCTCATGCTCTCCATATAACTATGTTTGGGTGGTGTCCACCTCTTGATCCTTGGGGTCATGTACTTGTTCTTTGTTTTGAGTGACACTTGGCACTTGTCGCAATAGTGCTTCTCCTTGAGCTGATTTGGAGGTGATTTGTCTTTGCATTGTTTCCCCCCTATTTTTACGTGTAACTATTGAGATGGGCTCATAATCTTCTTTAGAGTCTGACTCAATGTTATGAATCATCACCTGCTAATGAGAGGGAGCTACGGTTTATGTTGGGGCTTGAGCGAGAGGAGCCTGTTGTTCCTTATCTTTCACTCGTGATGTGCCTCCTCCCAGAGCAATACCAATTACTATAACAGCAGGCGTGATTGAAGCTTGAGACACAATGAGTAGCCCTGTTGTTATTCCATGTTCAGTTGTTGTTTTGAAGAGTTGAGACTCCTTCATCTTTGCATATGGTTGTTTCATCAGCTCTTCATTGTTCATGACATGCATAGCCACCTCTGGATTTATATGGGTATTCTTCCTAGATTTAGACCTCTTCCTCCTTACATATTCCTTGGTGGTTTTAGACTGAGGGTTACCCGTAGCCTTCCCTTTCTTATTTTCTTTGGATGTACTGGGACGAATCCTGAGACTAAGCCATTGTCTCATTCTTTCAACTACCTTCCCGGTTACAATATCAATATCAACTTTCTCTGTCTCTAACCACCTGGTTGGAGAGAGAGGCCTCTTATCGAGCATGGTTTCATCATAGGTTGGGTCAAGTAGTTCTCCATCATCCCTAAGTTCATTAGGTATATTTGTCTCTACCTTGAAGTTCTTAATTTGGGGAACTATCAACCTGAAGAATCCCTTTTTTCTAGCTTCAAAGTTGTCCTGCACCTGCCCAGAAATCCTTTAGAGCTGGTAGATGGCCTAAGTATGATATTAGCATCATCTGTTTGATTTTCCCAAATGGGTCATACCTTTCAAGAGCATAATCAAATTCTTTTAGGCTAAGATCTTGCAATTCATGTATAGTTTCTTTGGCTATTTGTATATTCGGGCATGAGTAATACTCAAGAGTAATTGGGAAAGTAACCCTGGTTTTGTGCTTGAGGATCAAGAGAGATTAAAGCCCTATGATCTGCCTTGCATATTCAAGCATGATGATATGATTATTGCAGTATCGAGGAAGGAGGATGGGGTTTCCTATGAATCCACTTACTCAGATATATGTGGAGCATTGGTTTTGGAGAAACCAAGTTCCCCATTCTTGTATCATTTTCATGGCCTCGGGAGAGATCTGATATCCAACATCACCCATCAATCTAAAAATCACCGCATAGATGAAGGCATCCTTGATCCTTTTGAAATGAAATTTCGCTTGTTGGATGGGTAATTGAGTATAATACTCCCATACCCTCTTTTGGCCAGGTGCCTCCCCTAGTTTGCCACTAGTATTCAATCTTGGGTAGATGTCACTTCTTGCCACCATCCAAATTGCATAAGATGTCATGAAGAACTTCTTTGTCTCTAATACGTTGCACATCTGCTCATGAATGTTGTCTGAAATGATTTGTGCCCAATCAAAATATTCCTTCCCTATCAGGAAAGTGTGGATGTAATGGAATATCCACAAATGGTAATGTTTGCAATCTTTCTTGCCGAAGGATCAACTGAGCATAATAATTATGTCCATAGGTGTGTCTTTGAAGTCTTCTCTCAAAATGTCGTCGGTAGCCTTAAGCCCTGACTTTCTTGGTTCATCAAGCCATGCTTCATTTATATGGCACATGTTATCTGCAACATTCTTATTGAATATCTTGATAGCCTCTTCCTCGGTGGTCTGCAGGACCTTCTCGTACTGGGAATACCAAAGGTCATGGCAAGCATTTCGGGTGAGAGATCAACTACTACATTTCCTTTTGTATCTCTACATTGTCTACTGTCTTTATCATAGTGTTAAGCTATGGCAAGGATTAATTATGGAGATTGTATTTCTTGGGGAAAGATAGTGGCTTCCACAAGCCCAGACCTCTTAATTCTCCTATACGGTACCTGGAGGTTTGGATGATCCACTTCCTATTTAATTGCATCAAGTTCAATGTGCTCTGTTTTTGTATCAATAATCCATTGCACCTCATTCTCAAACTTGGAAACCAAGGTTTGACCTTGATACTGGTATTTCATTATAACTGGGTTCTTCTCAATCTTAACATCGCTTCTAGTCTTCTTTCTAGGGGTAGATGATGTTTCCATAAGATTGATTCAATCTCCACCAGAGAATATGCATAATTAGTGCTTGAGGAGATTGATTTAAAAACAATGGACTCTGAAATTTCGGGGTTCTAGGGTCGAAAGAAACCGTTATGCATGATTTTTAGATCTCGGGGTTCCGGGGTTTCAAAAATTGGAAACTTAATAAAGGGACTTACTTTGGAGTTCTGTAATCCCAAAACTCCATGGTGAATTGGGCAGGGAAAACCTGCACTTCGGGATCCCGGAATCCCGGGGTCCCGAAATGAACAAAGCAACCAATGGAGTGACTTCAGAATCTCGAGATTCTGGGGCTTCAAAGTCTTGGAAAATTCATCTGAGAACTAGCTTCGAGACTACGGAAATCCAAAGTTCGGAGTGCACAAAGAAAATCTTAAGAACATCCTTCGGGATCCCGAGAACCCGAAGTTCTGAAGGAGGATGAAGACAAGCTTGGAAAGGGATTCTGAGATTCCAAAGCTTGAAAAGCAGAGAGACAAAGAACTCTGGGATCCTAGGGTTCCGGAGTTAGGGGCAAGACAAGGGTCTGGGATCTTGGAGACCCGGGATCTCGGGGCGAGGGAAGATCGAAAACTCCAAGTGTCGAATAAAATTTGACTTATTGGAACAAACCCTAAGCTACGAAAAAACACAAGCAACAGGCAAAACAAAAAGAAAACAATAAAAACAAACAAAGAGAAGAAGAGGAAGACCTACCTGGATTGGGAGGAAGAAAGGAAGCAAAGCACGATGTGGGAGAAGTTGGATTGCCAAGAGGAGAGAAGAGCTTGAAGGATAAAAGCACATAAATGAGCTTCAAAGGCCCCTGAAGGGCTATTTTTACTCCTGACAAACTGCGGGAACCGACACACACTTTAGGGTTCCAGAATCTTAGAGTCCCAAGGTCACTTAACAAGTGACCTCAAAACTCTGGAGATCTGAAACTCCGGAAGAAAACTAGAAAACAAGAACAAAAAGACCTCGAGGATTCGAGATCCTGAAATCCTGAGGTAAAGAAGGAAAAGCCAACAACATGACATCGAGACTCCAGAATTCCGGAGTTCCAAAATCCAAATAAATGAGGGGAATACTTTGGGGTTTTGGGATTTTGGAGTCCCAAAGCATTCAAAGAGAAGGAAGAAGAGACTTTGAGGTTTCGAAAACCCAAAATCTCAAAGTCGAACAAAAGACAAGGAACAAAGGGACGAGGCGCACTTCAGGATCTCATGAACCCCGAGTTCCAGAGTGCGAACAAAGAAAACAAAAAGGACTCTGAAGTTCCAAAAACTTGAAACTCTGGAGGGGCAAGACAAAAGGATAGGGAAAGGGAAGAAAGACGAGAGAAACTAAAAGGAAAAAGAAGGGGGGCCCACATTTCTAAGGATGAAATGGAGGGGGAGAGTGTGCGGGGCATAACACTATCCTTCTCTATTTTCACTTCTATTGAGTGTGATTGGGTAATTGTCATACTGAAGGAATCCACATGTGCAACTTCAAACAACTCCAAACCCACCATCCTCCATTCTAAGAGCATACATCTTCTTTCTTAAGAAAAGATTATTTACCAAGGAATTACCTTAATATATTCTCCAAGCTTGTTCTAAAGATTTGCTATGATTGTCTCTTCATGCACATTCAACAAAATCAAATCGGTCAAACTATGTATATTGTCTTAGTTTTCTTGTGATGTAGTTGTAGGTTTTGATTTAGATACTACAACACAAATTTGTTTATAAGCACATTCTCCATCTTGAACTTCTACAAATTAAATTTTGTGTCTACTCAAACTTGTCCCTCTATCCTTGATGTGGTTATCTCTTCTACAATAAAGATCAAAACCCTCTACGTGCAAACTCCTACTCAAATGAAAAATTTAGAAAAATTATGAGGTGATTAAGATTTGATGCCAAATGAAAGGAAAAAAGAGACAAGGGAACACTTCGTACACTAATATTTTGAGGAGAGTGTTGTGCGAATTTTAATCTTTTGATATTCAGTATTTCATGATTTTGATGTGCTAACTTTGGTATTATTTGATGTGTTTTGTTGTTTTTCCTTTCTACATTCTCATTTATCTGTAGCATAACTTTCTAGATATTTTGTAGGTTGGAAATAATGGATCTTCAAATACTTTGCATAGCTCCTTCAAATTTGTTTGAACCACAGAAGAAATGTAAGCAAATCTCGGAGAAACTCATAATCTCTCAAATAGTCAAGACACTAGTTTTTAGTAAAGTTCAAGAGGAGGTCCTTTCTCTCTCTCTCCATCCAAATGAAGTTTGCACACATTGACACCCATTTTGACAAGACAAATATCAATGCCTTCAACTACACTTTTAGGGATGATTTATCAAACTTAAAATGATCTGATTAATAAAAAATAAAATTTTCACAATTCTAATATTGATAAATTCAACTTTGACTAAGCTTGTAAAGGTTTCACCATTAAACTTAAAATAGTGTAATCAATCAATTATTTATTCTAAGAATCAAACTTCAATCCAACTGTGTTAGTCGTAATTGCACCTAGTAACATATCAAACTTTGAATCCATATCAAGTCTAACAACTAATATCTTCACCAACCCAATGCATCGAAACAACTAATCAATCAATTATTTGTTCTAAGAAACAAGCTCCAATACAACTGTGTGTGTCATAATTGCACCTAGCAACATATCAAACTTCCAATCAATATAAAATCTAACAACTATCATCTTCACCAACCCAATAACATTGAAACAACTAATCAATCAATTATTTATTCTAAGAAATAAGGTCCAATCCAATTGTATTAGTCATAATTGCACCTAGTAACCTATCAAACTTCGAATCAATATCAAATCTAACGACTATTATCTTCACGAACCCAACAACATTGATACAACTAATCAATCAATTATTTATTCTAAGAAACAGACTCTAATTAAATAAACAAACTCCAATCCAATCTAACTCTCTCACCAACCCACATGAGATCTAACAAATATTGCTTTTGCTTCAAACAATTACCCAAAAAACCTAACATATAAGACTAAGAAAAGGAAAACATTTATCATTAATTTTGTAGTAGTTATAAAAAATAAATGACAAATTCTCAAAATATCGCCTGGAAAAGCTTCGATAAAAGAGATCAAAACATTTTAGCATTGTGTTGTGGGCCTCCTCTAGTAAGAGGAAAGCCTCCAAAAATTGGCGTATGCCGCTTTAAGTGGCCAACACACGGTATTCTTTAGTAAAAGGCGAAAGAATAGTTCGCTTTGTGTTGACCACGCGGCTCCGTGAATTTATAAGGCATACATGCTACTGTATTTATGGCATCTCTCTTCACCCCACATTGTATAAAGCAACGAATGTGGGACTAAAACTCAAATTAAAAAGCGCTACACTGCAAACTGCAAATGGCATTTGTCAAACCTATGCAAAAGTCAGATAACAAGCGGAATACGACAGACCGTCCTCGACATTCAAATCGAACTCATCAGAAATGTGAGTCCTCGTTTGAATTTCGTCTCTTTACGCTTATCACCATTTATTCTGGTGGATCCTGAATGTAGGAGAGGATAGCTCAGTTGAGAGAAATTTGAAGGTTGAAGGAGTCAGACTTGTATGATCTAGGGGTTAGTGGTGCATTATGGCCAATAAAGTAATTTCTTCTTAGATCTAGCCTTGATGGCACATTTCTTAAAGCATTATGAAATGGTGTCTTTGTTTCGATGTAAGTTTGTTCCTCTTGATTGAGTGGATTAAATCATAGATGGACGAGTTCTTCTCTAGACCAGAGGAACTAGCAATATTTGAGAGTGGAAAAACAACAAGGTTTAGCTTTGGTGTGTCCTCCTCGTGAAATTTTCATCATTCAACGGAGTCTTTTTATGCAATGGTAGTTTTATCCATCTTAACCTCTAGTTCAGAAAACTAAAGTCGTTATTTCCAAGTATGGTTGCCTCCTCATTGCTATACCTCTTACAAAGGGCTTTCATAAACTCCTACATTACCTCATCTTTAGCCAACTCTAAGTGGGTATTGATTGGGATTAAGAGAACAAACAATCATATGAAGAGAGTGTCTGTTGTGTTCCACCTTTTTGTGACAATAACCCTAATATGCTCCCTCTAGAACTGTAGTTCAAGCTTTTATCACAAATTATGTGCTTCATTTGATCAAGCATGTTATCAAAAGTCTCATAAATCACTCAAAGGCTAGGGTAGTCTCTATAGACATACCTAGTTACACCCACTATAAATGATATGATAGAGCAAATATATTTGCAAGCAACATTCAACGTTGTGATATTAACGCTTAATGATGTAAATTGAAGTTTGAAAAAAAAACAAAGTAGACACACAAACATATCAATTTAAATTATTAAATCAAATTTTCTTATTTGATATGGGACCATCAAATTTATTAAGCATCATTTCTCTCACAACCTTCCCTTCTTTTGTATTTGATTAAGCCCACTTTTTCCTCACCACAAACCACCGTGTATTGTAGAGCATCTCGCACCTCCAACATCCTCCCTAGCAAAAAAAAAATAGACAACATATCTAATCTTACTTGGTTTGAGAATCAAAATATTGCAAATGAAGTATGATGGTTACATACAAACCTTTTTTAAGTCTTCGTCTTTGGCCACTATTGCTTTCACCCAATCTATTCCGTCAATGTCTTTTGAAGCATGTACACCACATGGAGCTCGTAGAATATGTTTGTAAGTGCTCTCAACCATCAATCTAATTAACTGACAAACACAAGTTGAATTTGTCACAACTTGCACAACATTAGAAGATCTAGTCTCCTATATAGCCTCCTTCAAAATAGCAAACTTCTAATTAGCATCCTTACGTTTTTTAGAACAATCAATAGCTCTAAGAAAGTATGAACTAGTAGGGCATGTAACAATAATATTAATGAGTGATCAATCTCAAATATTAGTTGTCCTATCCATGGTAATGGAATAGTCAATCATAATTTATGTTTGTCTCATATCTTCCATCAACATGTTCACCTTTGAACATTGTTTTTCAAGGAGGGAGGTATGCAATCGATATTCTCCACCAGGAGGTGTAAGAGAGTCCAACTACCATTGAATCTCTCAACATACCTTTGAAATAAGGTGACTTTGCCAAATGAAATGGAATAACAAGCGCATAAAAAAAATTGGTCACTAAATCATCAACTTTCTCACGTTTTTGCATATTCATTAGTCCCAGGTCATTTTAGTTTTTCACCTATAGTAGAAGTGGCCTTCCTCTTCCCTCTATCACATTTCTTTCTAATTGATACATTGGAATAGTCATACTGATCAATAGATTGCGGTTTTTTGGATTATTATTTTTTATTTAGTAGTACTAATATTTTATTCATTCATTCCAACCAACCTTGTCATTTCAATTTGTTGTTCTAATGCTATATTTGCACAAACTCTAATACCATGTCCACTCTCACCCACTAGATGGTTTATAACCCTATTATATCTCTCATGGTAATCGATTTAGCAAATACAACATAGTCCATGCCTGTCGCCCCCTCTTTTTTTACCTTTACTAATGGTTAAATTAATGGCAAATTGAAGTAAGGGTTTTTTGGGGGTTGAAAGGACTTTTTGCAATTTTTTGAAGAGAGGGTGACAAGCATGCAAAACAGTCTCATGGAGCTCCAATAGAGCTTGAGTTTGGATTTTTAGAATAAGAATAAAGTTTTATTTCATTTACTTCACTTTCCCTCACTCACATTGTCATCATTGGCACTATTGCTAGTGTTAATTTTGTGGTATTTCTGTGAGATTTTGCCAAGATCAAGAGCTCATGAAAAGTACAAAATAGAGAGACAAAATATAGGACAAGAATAAATTGTATTCTCATCAATAGACAAGTGATCAATAGATCAATAGTTGTTCATACAATGAATATGAGCCTACATATATAGGCAAGACAATATGGATATGTGAGCACACAAACATGACATGTGGCTCAATAAGAAACAAGGGTAGGTAGGTAGAAGAAACAATATAATATTCCACATGAGGTGGATCACCCACCGAAGGTGGAATTATCACTCCACAATAAGTGGACATGATAAAGTAGTAACAAGATCACACCATAAAAGGTGGAAATTCTCCTACACACACTATCTCAATGTGGCACAAACACCCAAGTGTCTCATACCCAAACTACTATGAAATGCATTATCCTAAGTAAACTTAAGTAAGGTGTAATAATATCCAACATGAATAATTAATTACACCAACACCCCCCCTTAAGTGCAACTTAGGGGAATGCACTTAAGTCTACAATGCAACTAAGCAATGCAAGATGGGTCTCGGCTACAAGGCCATGTTAGATACCTATGTACAAATGAAAATGCATGCAAATCAATGCAATGAAATCTCTCACAAAGTGATGAAAGAGAGAAAAACCCAATGGGAAAAAACCCTCCCCCAAAAGAGAGATGAAAGCTATACAAGATAACTCTCATAGAAGTATGTGAAGGACAAAACCCCACGTGAGGAAAATGTCCCCCCCATATGAGAGAAGAAGGGAAGCTAGGTACCCCCCCCCCCCCCCCCCCTCAATGTAGAATCTGCACCAATGATAGAAACTCGAGAGTGAATGAAGAAACTGCTCCACAAACCTCGAACAACGTTCCTCCCCTTAGGAAGAAACAAAACCAAAGGTGTATCCATGAAGTCTCCCCAATCATAAAGGGAAGATGTAGAAAAAAAACTCATGATGAATGAAGTCTCTGAAAACTGCTCAAGTGTCCTCATGTCGATGATGAAAGATACCCCCTCCAAAGGTGGTGAACTGCTCCACACTGTTGAAAAAGGCACTCCAAGATCTAGTGGAGATAAAGAGACCTCCTTTAACTGTTGTACATAAGTATCCACAATCATGTCAACCTTGAAAGAATGATTATGTACAAAATGAACAAGAGGGTCAGAGTGTTCCCTCACAACAATCAAAGAAGGATCATCTTCATCAAAGAGAAGATGAATATCATCAATGATGTCTCCCAAATCTGCAATGTAGGATTCTACAAACAAACCTGCAATGTCTGTCAAGTACTCATTCCAAGAAACTGAAGCGGGAAGACAAGATACATCTTGTTGTACTGAATCACAAGAAGGCAAAACTATCCCACTATCTACATCATCAGGTGCAATAGGTGATGTTATATCAATAGGAGGAGATGAAACACAAGGCTCAAGAATGGGGTCGCATGTGAGAATCCCCAAGTTCAAGTACCCAAAGTTCTCAAAATCTGAATCATCACAAGAAGTGTGATCATCATGTGTAGAATCATCATATGTGAAATCATCCTCATCAAAAAAATCTATAAAGGAGTATAACCGAGATGCATGATCAACCACCCCAGTCACAATGATAGCTCTAGTCTCCAAGTCTCTAATGAAAATTGACTCAGGTGTGAACTCCACAATTCTCTTAGTTTCCCCATGTGTGATTTGATAGATGGAAAGGAGATTGTTTGTCAAATGGGGTACACACAACACATCATTGAAGGAGTTATCCCCAATGGCAATAGTTCCTTTCCCAATCACATCCATGTATGTATGGTTGCCCATCAAAATCTGTGGCATGGTGTAAGGTTCAAATGAAGAGAACATAGACTGCAAAGATGCCATATGATGAGAAGCCCCTGAATCTAGAAGCCATCTCCCTTAATCATGACTTGTAGTAGCACAAAGAGCTTTTCCTTTTCTTGTCCCAAAAGAGCGAGTCTTCCCACTTGTAGAAGCCATGAATGCTTGCCCTTTTCCTTTTGAATGTGAGGAAGTGGAAGTTGATGAATCCTCCTTCTTGTAGGCATTAGGCAAATCAATGTTGTGCTTTTTGAGGATGTGTGAGAGCTCATCAATCTTCTTAGAATGACAATGACACTCCTCATGACCAAAATTTTTACAATAGGCACAAGTAGGTCTCTCCCTCTTTGGTGAATTGTCCCTCTTGGAAGAGGATGAATCTCCTTGTTGTGGAGAAGATGGTGCTTTGTCCTTAGGCTTTGATTGCCATTTCTTCTTGTTTGAGTTGTCCTTTCCTTGATTTCCTTTGTTCCCTTGATTTGCCACTAATGCTTGAGAATTAGAAGCCTTAAGAATGCCCATGCTTATCAACTTAGTGTGTTCCATCATCAACATTTTGATGAAAGCATCAAATGTAGGCATTGTGTAGCTTGAACCCATTGTCATCCTATGGGTTTGGAAACTAGAAACAAATGCTGCATATTCTTGTGGAAGTTTTCCCATCAAATTGAAGATCAATTGAGTATCCTTCTTATCAATGCCACAATCTTTGAGTTGTGCCCTCAACTCCTTTGCCTTAGTGACATAATCTTGTATAGTATCAAAGTTCTTGGGATCTAACATGGTGAGATCACTATCAATTTGATATCCTCTAATCTCATCAACTTGACCATACAAGTCTTGAAACTTTTGCCAAGCATCCTTGATTAGAGTACATTTCTCAATATGGAAAATGAGATCCTTTGATACATACTTTCTTAAGGTACCAATTTCCATGATATCCTTAGTGAGACAATCCAAGTGAGCAATAGGATCAACCTTAGGATTAGCGGGAGCAACAATAGTTCCATCAATGTAATGAGTTAGTCATTTTTCCATAAGTTTACTCCATGCATCAATTTTCCAAGTAGCATAATTATGAGGAGTTAAGAGAGGAAACTTAGGAGAACCCATAGCAGCAAAAGGAAGGGACACAAGAGAACAAAAGCACAAGAAACACCCCCCAAATTCAATCAATCAAAGTACCCCCCCCCAAAAAAAAATAAATAAATAATGATTTTGGCACTTTATATGTAGTGCGTGTACAATAGTCCACTTGGAAACAATTGCAAGGTGGACTTCTGATTTTGTTTTACAACTTCCCCAATAGGCTAAGAACTACAATGCAAAATACCAACAAGATAGATCTATGCAATACAAGTTCCAAATTGGCCAAAATAGACCATATGTTGAAAGTACAATTTCTACTCAAAATCATTGCAAAATGGTAGCATATTATGAGAGTAGACAAAAAATCATGCACTTTCAAAAAAAATGGCACTTGAAAAGGAGTTCGTATGAGCCCAAACGGAGTCCCGAAAGTTGCAGAAACGAGGATTGGATAGGTACAGTCACCAAAAGCTGAGATTTCTGAAAAATATATCCATCAAAATCAAAAAATAATTCTATCGTGAGAAATTACACAAAAAATTAGCCCATTTCAAAAAATATACACCAAAAAAGGAGCAAAAATGAGCAAGATATGGCCTTCCAAAGTTGAACTACAAAACTGAAAAACTCAACAGGAGGGGGTTGATAAATTTTCAAAAAAATTATGACGTCAGGATAACACGAGGTTAAATTTGATGGTATCGCAGAAAAATTCACCCCTGCTAATGTGGCGTGTTCGTACAGTACGGATTGTTGACGTGTCTTAGCCTGATTGGTTGCAAAAATGACGTGTCCGTATGGAACTGCCAACTATGCGGTGTGACGTGTCTGATGCTGACTTGGTCAAGGTGGCTATGTGGCGGCCACGTGGCACGTCGGGGGAGTTGGCAAAGTTGACTGGGGATGGCGGGAGGACGGATTTGGTAGGGTCTGAGTGTAGTCATGCTGGCACAACCGCAAGTGGCGGGAGGAGGTGGAGCCGAATAGTGGACTGCGGGGGCCAGAGATCATTGCCGACAGGAGGACACGGTGGACGCTGGGGTTCGGGCATTGTCTGAGCAACATCACTAGGAGGATGAGTCGCCTAGAGTATGAGAGCATGGCGCTTGGCAGGAGTCGGCAAGATGACGATGCCCGACAGGAGACCGGTGGGTGGCGATGGCTCAAAAGGTACCAATGGCGACTGGAGCAGGAGTACTCTAGTGTAGCAGCGAGAGGCAGTTGACAGGACTAGTGGAGGAGCCACCGGTTAGTGCAAGAGCCGACGGGGAGGACACCGGAGGTCGGGGTGTGTACGAGGGGTAGTGACCCCAAAAATTTTTGCGGGCTTTGCAGTACGAAGAGCACAATACGGTGGTCGGAGAAGAGGGAGGAATAAACCCTCCCGCGAATTTTTATTTTTATTTTTTTCAAATAAAACTTTTACAATTGTTAATTAAAAATTGCAAAAACAATAAAATAATTGTGGAATTTGAAAAATAATTTTCTCAGAAAAATTAATTTTTTTTTTTTGAAATAAATCCATACCATATATAGCCAAATTGGCTAAATTTTTCCTCCAAGCCCCAAAACTGACTTTCACCCAATATAGGCGAATTTATAGTCAAAATTCATGAAAATGACCACCCGAGAGCAATGGTGACATTGAATCTAGTCTAGGAAGCCTCCAAAAGGTGTTGCTCCTTAGATCCGCCTCTTGACGTCACAATAATGCCTCTCAAGGACGAATCAATGATGCTCTAATGGCTCTGATACCATGTGAGATTTTGCCAAGATCAAGAGCTCAATGAAAAGTACAAAATAAAGAGACAAAATATAGGACAAGAATAAACTGTATTCTCATCATTAGATAAATGATCAATAGTTGTTCATACAATGAATATGAGCCTACATATATAGGCAAGGCAATATGGATATGTGAGCACACAAACATGACATGTGGCTCAATTAGAAACAAGAGTATGTAGGAAATAGGTGTGGTAGGTAGAAGAAACAATATAATATTTCACATGAGGTAGATCACCCACCGAAGGTGGAATTATCACTCTAAAGCGGATATGATAAAGTAGTAACAAGATCACACCATAAAAGGTGGAAATTCTCCTACACACACTATCCCAATGTGACACAAACACCCAAGTGTCTCATACCCAAACTACTATGAAATGCATTATTCTAAGTAAACTTAAGTAAGGTGTAATAATATCCAACATGAATAATTAATTACACCAACTGTTTCTTTGTGCTAACCAATTGAAACCAAAACATCTTTTAAAATTTAAAATTAGAAGTAGTTTCAAACCCTCTTTAACATGCTAAGTTTTATTTATTTATTTTTAAAAAAAGAAGATAAAATATCATACTTTAGCACTATTGTGTACTCTTTGAACTTTCCTCATTGTTAAGTTTCAACTCAAACAATCACGTTGCGAGTTTTCAACTATTATTGAACCTTAAAATGTAGGGCTTTATTTATGATTGTTTCACATGGGGAGGCATTCCTACCCATCAAATCCCCTTACTTGTAACTAATAACATTGAACAACATTGGTGTAACATCAATGAAGGTCCCCAACAATTAACAACATTGTAGCAATCATTGTTTTAACCTTTTTCCATTCACAACATGATTTTAAGGTGTATAAGGGGCATGTGAGGGTTTGTGGGACCATTTGCCCCTTATAATCTAAAAAATTTGAAACTATATTTTTGTGTAAAATGATGGGTTATATTTATTTGGTTGGAGGATGCATAGTCATCCATGAGATGGTCGAGGGATGTCACTAGTTGTCTTGAGGATAAACAAGTGTCCCCTAAGTTACATTCTTGGATGTCCCTGATTTTAAGTATGTATTTTGAGACATTTCCTCGAAATTTCAAATTAGGAGTACAATAAGGGGATAATGCCTATGCAACCATTAAACTACACATTTGACTGTATTAATTCATTAAAAAAAAAAGCTTTTTTAAATTTTTTTAGTTAATTGATAAATACAATCGAATGTGCAATCTGATGGTTGCACAAACAAGAGTCAAGAAGGGGACATCCCCTAACATTTGACCGTCCTTGAAACACCTTAGTGAATGGGGACAAGGGTTGAAGGGGTGGGGACACATCCATCAAGTGATGGATTCTATTGAGATCTTTGCCCATGACAAAGAAAAACTTCATTGCAATGTCCAAAATACAAACATAAAATCCTTAAAACATTTTGACCTACATAAGAAAGATTTGAATTTGGTTGATTTTGACAAAAAGGATGGTTGGATGTGTTGTTTATGAATGTGTCGAGAAAAGTTAGTGTTGTTTGTATGATTTGAATGACTTGTTGTGCATGTTTGTTTTGTTCCATGTGTTTAGAAAATTTTACGATGTTCTATTGTTGATAAGATATGAATAGCAAGCCAAAGCGATTTGAAGTGGCTTCAACTATTTGTTTGTTTAATTTCAAATTTTGCATTTTGATCAAATGAGCATTTGGGAGAACAAACTGAGATTAGAGATAAAATTCCTCAAACTTAAATCACATAAAAAATTGCCTTGTTACCTATAATGCATAGAAATACACCATTAAGATTGGATAATATATACAATTGCATTATGGAGAAATCCATGTCTTAAATTGTAGAAAAATATTGTTGCACTGTCTACAATGCACAAGGAATGGGCCATAACTTATTCCACACTTCAACTATTTTGCAATATATCTGTAGACGTTTAAAAATGACCATATTCCTAAATGAATGTTTTATATTCATTTCTCTATTTAAGTAAATCCAATTTAATTCAATCACCCACATTCCTCTATTTAAAATTAAGTAAATTACTCAATTTATTTAAATTAAATTCACTAGGCCTCTTTTTACATTTAATGAATAAATCATTTTATTCATTTAAATCCCTTCTATCCACTTTTAATTAAATTCAAATTTAATTAAATAGTTTACCCTAAATTGAATAAATCTAATTTATTTGATTTCCCCAAATTGCAACCAAATTGAATTAAATTCAATTAAATCCTATTATCCCTTCATCCACTTGCAAAAACCTACATCTCCAACTAGCTTCCTAAACCCTATTCCTAACCCCTTCTAGACTCTTCTAATCACTTCTAAATTACCTAACCCATTTCCTAAACTTTGTCACATCCCTAAACAAAGGGAAGTCACTTCTCAAACCCTCAAAGTCTTTGAAAACTCTTAAAGGCTTCAACCACTTAACTTTGAAAGTCTCCCAAACCGTTAATGGTTAACTCAACCCTCTAGCATGGTAAAAGAATTTCCCTAAACTCAACCTCCATGTAACCCAAGGGTCTCATCAAGCATTTATTTCTTTGACCATGGTTATCCTTAATCTTTTTCACAAGAGTTTATCCTTTGGGTAAAACCTTTATCCAATGGGTAATCCTAACTTAACCATAACCCTTACCCCTAAGATAACCATGAGGTCTTCTCAAGCATTTAATGCTTCCTACCTCTCTTCTCAACCCAATCTTATGTTGACATTTGTCACCATTTCATTGGTGACAATTGCAAACATGGATTCCCAACTTTCAAACTTAGCCCTTGATTAACTCTTTCAATCCTGACCATCCATTGCCCTATTTTTGCTATAAATAGAGCTCTCATTCCTCCATTTTCATCATCCAAGTCTTTAGTATCACACTTATACTAAAATCCATCCAAGCTTTAATATATCATTTGTGCTCATTATTTAGCCTCTCTTTTCAATAGGAATTAATCTAAATATGCATGTTTAGAGTATTTTCTTTATCATTTAGCTTAATCATAGACTAATATAGCATGCTAAGATAGTTTTGTTACTATCTTGTCACCTTATAACTAGTTTATTACATTTATAGGATCATGTATAACTTAGGATGCATTTCATCTTAAAATCAACAAAAGTATCCCTTGTTCTTGCATTTGTCATCCCTAAACCACTTTGCTCAGTGATTTGAGAGCAGAGAAATTGGTTTGAGGGACCTTGTGAGATAGAGAACCATGGAACCAACCTTAGGAAGCTGAGCCATACTTCATGACTCCATAGCTTGCACCAAGAAGTTCTGTGGGTGTGTGAGCAAGGCTCCGTAGACTCCGTTTTCCACATATTGAGTTCTATCGACCCGCTTTTCCCGCATACATTTCTGGCGCCCACCGTGGGGCCCGACCCCATATATCAAATCGGTTTTTAAATTTAACCACTTTTGTAGGTCTGCGGGAAACAAGAATCAGCGCGTGGGAAACATTTCCTAGCACATCTGGTTAACAGTATAGCGCACCCCGTTTTCTATTCAGCGCATGGGGTTCATCATCTAGCGCGTGACATCCTTAATTTAGCGCATGGTCCTCACTAACATTTTCCTGTAGGTCTTAGCATGGGAGACAAACAGAACAATGCATCAGAAACACAGAACAACGCATTAGGGAAACAGAGTAGCGCATCATAGTCATCTTGTAGCGCGTACAGTCTATTCTGTAGCGCATCATAGTCATCTTGTAGCGCGTACAGTCTGTTCTGTAGCGCATCACAGACAAAAAATAGAGAGATAATTTGTAATAGAAATTAAATTTTAGACTTGTAGAAGTCCACGAAATTCATCTTTTTGTTAACTCACTGACTGGTTTTTTTTGCAGGTTACTAACATTTTGATCGTAGGTTTTAAATCTATTTAGGCTAGAATTAAATTAGTTTAAATTTTTACTAACTTTTCTAAGTTAGGCAAAATTCAAATTTCTTTTTTCCTTGTTTAAAGTAAAATTGAACTCACTTTTATTTTGGGCAAGTAAAACGAACAACAATAAAAAAATTTCTTGCTTTTCTAGGAGAAAATTTATCAATTTGGGCTCTAAAATACAAATTTTCATTTTTGCAAAAGGCCTAAAAAGAATTTCACCATCCTTTGGTGCATAAAAGGATCCACCTTTAAATTTGGGCAAAGTAAAGAATCACACCAAGTCACAAAAGTCAGTTACAATCAAAGAGGGAAGTTATTCCCCTTTTGCTGATTTTATTTTGTTGACCAAATCGAAGTTTTGCTTTGTTGACCAGGTTCTTTTCCTAGTATTAGATAATCATTGGTTTGAGGAAATAAAATAAACACCATGTTTTTGTGGAGCAACATCTCCATATAGATCTTATAAAATCACTGAATTGGTAGGATAAAAAGAACAACTTGATTGGTTTATCTCGAAAGTAGAAGGTATATGCTCTCCCCTTAACTGGGTGATCAAAAAACCAGACTACTCTTATGCTTTTAGTATTTCAAGTAAATAAAACCCTTTAGCAGGCCTGCCTTCCTGAGGGGTTGAAATCAACTCTTAAAGCCATTTATGGCCTGTGTGAAGGGAACGACCTAAGTGGGAAATGACTTTGATGCCAAGTGTTCCAACCCACTATAATCAAAAGTGGAAAGTGACGAAAGTCCTTTTCAATGGTTGCGCGCAGCGATTAGCCTTCCCCCAGTATCTTCGAGATATGTAAAGCCTTTGTTCTAAAGGTTGGGAAGCCTCCTGAGGGAGTTTATCACTGACGGCCGAACGGGAAGCCTGATTACGAACCTTAGAAATAGCAACCTTGAGCCGAGTTAGTAACCAGACTTTTGTAATATTATAGTGCAAGGGTGGGGAAGAATCCACCCCCAAGATCGCTCACCATATATCTCCCAAGATAACTACTCAATTGTGAAGCAATTCACTTTGAGTTAATTTATGGCAAAAGGCAAAAAAATGGGCGCCCTCTAGAGGGTGACACGATTGTTTGAGTTGACAGAGTATCGAGACTAGTGGGCTATGGTATTACTTATGACCTTTGAATAAAGAGTCTTTTTGACTTGTATTCATTGTAACCAAACCTGTTAAAACATTGGGGATTTGAACACATCTTCACAGAATATACACTTACTGTTTAGATTAGGCAAAATGGTTATATATTTTGTGCTGTGTTTGCATTTGTTACTTCAGAAAATCATCCATCAAAATTGAAAACCTAAGGCAAAACACCAAAAATCACAGAAAACAGTCAAAACAGGACAGTTTAGTGCGTAAGAGCAACTTCTTAGCACTTCAGAACCATCCTTTAACGCATCAAAGCCTATCTTTAGTGCGTAAAGTATTCATAGTAGCGCTTCATCGAAATCTAGAAACAGTCAGAAATAGTTAGCGCGTCAGGAAAACAACCTATCGCGTTGAAGCATCAGCTTAGCGCGTAGGAATCAAAAATCAATGCATCAGGTTTATCAGTTAGTGCATGGAAGGCCCATACTAGCACATGATCTTTTAAGCAAAACAGAAAACCAAATAAGTAGTCTAAAATAGTTAGCACGTAGCTGGGGGTAGCTTAGCACGTGTGGTCTTTTCCTTAGCGTGTGAAGAATTTTCTGTAGCGCATTCGGTCTTTGTTTTAGCACGTGATCAAACCCAGAAAAATAGTGGGCAAAACAGTGGAAAATTTAGAAAATTTAGAAAACATTTTTTTAACATCCTTTCACCAGCTTCATCTTCATCAAACCAGAGTATCAAAAACAAGGCGTTAAAAACTATTTCTTAAGCAAATTTCGGGTCAAAACAAAAGTTGTCCAGAATCCAAAACTGATCGCATGATAAAACATATCTATCCTATCAAAATCAGGAAACATCATCGCAAGTGATGAATAGGTCCTTTATTATCTCATGGATTATATCTCAAAACACTTGTTCAAAATCTTAGGTTGTCAAATCAAGTTTCCATATCGAGAGACTTTATCCATATCATTTGACACGCTTTGTCGTGAAGGGGCATCTAAACCTTCACTTTGATAAAGTAAACTTGAGTTTCCAAAACAAGATCAAATAAATCCAAAACACATCAAAGGAAACCATTGAATCATTTATGCATGACTAATCCCCATATTCTGAGAAGAAAGAATATTTATCGTAACACCACGTTGAAGAAACAACAACCAAGTTTTTCCAAATTTGTCAAAAGAAATAAATTTTTATACATCAATCATCAACTCTTCAAATCTCATTGAACATTCCTTCATCACGTCAAACTTTATATCCAGAACAAATCCAACGAATTTGACAAAGAGCCTTTGAAGACTAGGGCATATTGTCAGAAATCCGCATTTAGTCAAATCATAAACCATGGAGGAAAGATCAATCCGACATTCTTTCTCGATGAGTGCATCACTTACAACACACCCTGATTTGAACCGCCAACCCTGGAACAACATATCGAAGAGGATTTTGTCCCCTTTGTCACAAAAAGCTTCTACTAAAATGCCTGTTACTCGCTCTCAACAAAACAAACAAAGCGAGGCACAAGCAGAATCCAGAATGAATCAGAGGTTATCAAATCCTTTTAAGGGTCCACATCTAGAGGATATTGAAATTTCTGAAGAACTTCTTCAGGAATGCCAAGAAAGTGCTTCATTCCAAAAACTTGTGGAAAGACTCATGGAAAATGACAAGGAAAAATACTTGCTCATGCTCACAAGCAAAGGGGTTAAACTCCCTGAAGACTTTGACACAGACATGTTTAGAATGAGATCTCAACATTACGAATATCAAGAATGACCACGAGAAGGGGAAGCACGCGACCTTGAAAAAGATATTCTTGAGCAAAACATACCGGAACAACATAAACCAGGGCAAAACATCCCTAAGCAACACATCCCCGAGAAAAACATACCATTCCATACACCATTTCAACCCAGGATTAATGCAAGGGAAGAACTCTTCCCTTGACAAAACAATGCACCTTTGGTTGCCCTTACTCAACAAATGCAAATGTTACAAAGACAAATGCAAGACATGCAACAAGGAAAGACAGTACAGTATTCACTAAATGAAATTTGTCCTTATCCATTTGATAGAAGGTTGCACATGATCCCTTTTCCTCCGAATTCAGATGTGCCTAAATTTGACAAGTACGATGGAAAAAGCGATCCCTGTGATCATGTCAGAGAATTCTGTACCATGAGTCTTGAATTTGCTCATGATGATACCTATCTGATGAGGTTGTTCCCAAGAAGCTTGGGAGGACAAACAATGGAATGGTTATCCAAAATCACACCTCCTGTCAGATCATTTGATGAATTGGTTAACAAATTCATAACACAATATTCCTATAACATTCAACATGCTATAACCATGCTAGATGTCTACAACACCAAATAGAAAAACAATGAAACATTCATGGTATTCCTTCAACGTTGGCAATGTATGGTTTCATGATATCCTCGAGACATTCCTGAAAAGGAGAAAATGGAAATTTTCATCGACAACTTGAATAATGAGATGAGTTACAGACTCAAACTCCAAAGCATACCGTCTTTCGTTAAATTGATTGAAAATGACATTCAAGTAGAAGAAGCATGTGTTAAGAAGGGAACACTCAAATTCTTCAAAGAAGGAACAAGTCCATCAAACTACAATAACCAAAACAACAACTTAGACAAATCTAGATTCTGGACTCGAAACAAAAACGAAGGCGGCAATGAATCACATGATCCAAAATCTAAACAACCAGTGCTCACATTATCAGGAAATCCTCAAGCTACGAAGAATCCTAAAGGTGCTAACCCAGATGCTAACACATATGCACCGAATACCAATCAAGGTCAACCCAACACAAACAACACCGATGATACTCAAAACAAAACCACAAATCGAGGACCTAATAACAATTCACGAGACGACACCAACAATTTCCAAAAACGTGTCTTCACACCACTGGGACAATCACTGGAGTCAGCATTCAGAGAACTCCTGGAAAACAAGATTATCTCTTTACCCACAATCAGCAACTATGAACCCCAAATCAAACCACCTTGGTGGAACGACTCACACTTTTTTGATTTTCATCACAACAAAGGTCATCGAACGAACGATTGCATGAGATTGAAAAACATTGTTTAGGACATGATTGATAGAGGTGATTTAACGGTGGATGGTCTCAAAACAAATGGTGACCATGGAGCCTTTAAGAATCCTCTTCCAAACTACAACAAAGATGGAGCTTCAACCTCGAACGATACACGTGGGGCTCATATCAATCACATCTACAATAACACCATCAATCACATATCAGCTGAATACAATCATGTAAACGTCATCACAATCCGAGACTAGCATAATCATGAATCTGTCAATGTAACAACCAGAGCTCAGAAATATGTCTTGAAGGGCCACACAACAACAACGAACACTACGCCAAAAATCCAATATGATTTAGTCAACCAACTATGCAAAACTCCTGCTCAAATATCTATACTAGAATTGCTGAAACTGTCGCTAAAACACAAAGACATATTGGAACAAGCGTTGTTGGAAACCAATGTACCTCAAGATCTGGATGCTAACAAATTCCAAGCCATGGTCGCTCATATGACAGGGCCTTATAATCTCACCTTCTCAGAGCATGATAATACTTCCTTAAGTCATCTGCATAACACTCCCCTCCATATTGAAGTCATCATCTATAAGCACTGAGTAAAAAGAGTATTAATAGATGGAGGCGCTGGACTTAATATATGTACCTTAAAACTTATCCGTGCATTAGGCTTCTCAGAGGAGTCTATTGATCCACGTAAAAAGATTACCATAAAGGCATATGATGATGAGGAAAGATCCTCTAAAGGGACAGTATTGTTACCAATTCAAGTTGGCCCCATACAAAAGGATACTATGTGTCAGGTCTTAGACATAGACCTCACATACAATATTTTATTAGGTCGACCCTGGATACATGAAATGCAAGCAGTGCCTTCTACGTATCACCAGTGTGTCAAATTTCCCTATAACGGACAAGAGGTCTCTATATCTGCTGATCACAATCCATTTCAATATTGTAATGCAATGGGGGCAGCCCAGGACAATTTGGTTCCCCATAATAGAGAAAAACAAAAATCCTCAACATCAGATCTACAGGAGGCAAAGTCTGAATCATTACCTGGAGATTTCAAGCAGAAAATGCAAATCAGAGAACAAGGCATGGGGGAATACTCTTTGGAACCCATGTGTTTTGCCAACTTACCAACATCACCCAGATCTCATGGATTACCTACAACATCAACACATTAGGTAACTTAGCCCGTCACCAAATTTGATGGTACCTTCATTCAACTCAGCACTCTAGCACATGAATAAGAGGAAAAGGACATCCTTAGCTGGTTATACAAAGATGAGGAAGAAGATAACCAAGCAGCTGCTTTGGACATAGTTCTACCAACACACCTATATGGAAAGGGCTACTTAATCATGCAACAAATGGGATATAATGGTAAAGGACCTATTGGAAAATGCAAAGAAGGAGTCACGGAACCAATAGACCTTCCTTCACAGCTCAGTAGAGACAAAACAAGATTGGGCTGTAAACTCACTTTCCTACTAGGAAAGATACCATGCATAACTCCAAAACCTCAATGGAAAGCAAAGAAGAAGTACAAAGAAGAATCCTGGCAGGAAGCACTATTTGAGTCAGCAGCAACAATCCATAAGGACCGTGAACGTAAAGAACAGAAGCAACATCAGGAGAAACTTCTCAATCACAAGAAGGCCATATCTGTAGCAGTAGCTCATATTCAAGCACCAATATCTAAAAAAGCGGAACTACCTCCTGATATTATTATTCCTCCCCAAGGAGGAATAGTATATGAGCAAATACAAAAGGTAGAAGCAGGATCCGACATAGAATCAGTGAAGACTATCAAACTGGTATCAATTATCAAAGATCTCTTTTCACCATACAACATACCGGTTTACAGCATTGAAAAGATCTGGGATAATACGTTTGAGACTGATTCCAATGAATATGAATGGGGTAGCTGCTCAAATACTACTGGGGATACTACTGACAATACTAGTTCCATATCCCTTTCTCAAGAAGAACATAACGCAGAAGTTAGACCACTTGAATTTGGACCACAGAATATCTATGACACCAAGGAAAGCGAGCAGAAACATTATGAACAAGTCTATACGGAGGATGATACCATCGAAGACCTCGATGAAATCCTGAACTTCTTTAACACCCGAACTAATCACAATGAAACCTCTATCTTGACACTTACAGTAGCCGAACTTGATCCACCAAACGATTCCTTACCACTTATCTTTCCTGACCTCATTGACTGGGATGAACCCGAAATGCACGATATACTAATTTTCCCAGACGATGAATCTATTATCCACTACCTATGCACTGTTAACCCAGAAATAGGCTCTACCAGTGAACAAAGTAACAATGTCTGCAAACTAGGGAGTGCCAAGTCTCTCAGTCGCAAAAATGAACCAAATAAAAAATCTGATGCTGAAAACCAGTCAATGGCAGCTCTAGATCACAAAAAAGTAAAAATAAAGGACACATCTGAGGGTGAAAACTTTTTTAAGGCACCTAAGGATGGGAGACTTGACACTCTTCCTAAACATTTTCATGAGCAATCACCCATATTGATTGAGCCCACTCAATCAATCAACATTGGTACTACAGAAGCAGCCAAAAACATACACCTGGCAGAATCTCTGACAGAGGAGGAAAGATCAGCATTTATCATCTTTTTTAAAGAAAAGCAAATTAACTTTGCTTGGTCATATGCAGATATGCCCGGAATTGATCCACACTTGATCATGCATCACTTGTCCATCTCTCCAGGAGTTAAGCCAGTCAAGCAAAAACTACGAAAGATGAATCCACAGGTAGCACTCATGGTCAAGGCTGAACTGAAGAAACTATTAGATGTCGGATTCATTCGACCCATCGACTATGCAGAATGGATTTCCAACATAGTACCAGTATCAAAACCAGACGGCAGTATCATAATCTACACTAATTTTAGAGACGTCAACAAAGCCTGTCCAAAGGATGACTTTCCTCTGCCCAGTATCGATATAATTGTAGACCTCACAACGGGCCATGCAATGCTCTCACTAATGGACGGTTTTTCAGGCTATAATCAAATAAAAATAGCCCCAGAGGATCAAGATAAAATAACATTTACCTATCCTTGGGGAACGTACTGTTGGAATGTTATGCCTTTTGGCTTAAAGAATGCAGGAGCTACTTATCAATGAGCAATGACAACAATCTTTCATGACATGATGCATACTTTCATGGAAGACTATGTGGATAATTTACTAGCTAAATCCTTCACTAGAGTAGAACACCTCAACATCTTAACAAATTTTTTTGATCGATTAGAAAAATTCCAAGTCAGGCTCAACCCTAAGAAGTGTGTCTTCGGGGTTACATCAGGCAAGTTACTAGGCTACATAGTCTCAGCTAAAGGTATTGAAGTAGATCAAGTAAAGGTACAAGCCATTATGGAGATTCCACCACCAAAGAATATCAATCAGCTCCGCTCTCTACAAGGACAACTTCAATCAATCAGGTGATTCATCTCTCAACTAGCTGATAAAAGTCTACCATTCAATCACTTGCTACATAAGAAGGTACCTTTCAGATGGGAAGACAAGTGTGCAGAATCTTTTTATCAAATCGAACAGTATCTGATGAACCCACCAGTTCTAGTACCACTAATAGCAGGAAAGCCACTCATTTTATACATTTCAACAACAGATATATCACTGGGGGCACTATTGGCACAAGAAGATCAACAAGGAAAGGAACGAGCCATATACTACATCAGCAGGACATTAAATGGCTATGAACTCAACTATACATTCATTGAGAAGGCTTGTCTAATAGTAGTCTTTGCTTCTCAAAAGTTCCGACATTATATGCTAGCACACACAATTAAGCTAGTGGCAAAAATTGATCCTCTCAAATATCTACTCAGCAAGGTAGCTCTTACAGGTCGATTGGTTAAGTGGGTCATGATTCTCAGTGAATTTGACATCCACTACATAGAATGAAGAGCTATCAAAGGACAAGCAATTGCAGATCAACTAGCTAAAGCACCGCTACCAGGAAAACAAACTATGGAGATTGAATTTCTGGATAGAGACGTTCTTGCTATTTCTACCAAGCAATGGACCCTATACTTTGACGGATCCTACACACAACATGGTTCAGGTGCTGGCATTCTCTTCATCACTCCTGAAGGACACACTATACCAAGATCATATTGGCTTATGTTCCCATGAACAAATAATGTGGCTGAATATGAGGCATTGGTTATAGGCATCAAAATGGCCGTAGAATAGAAAATCACGGAGTTAAAGGTCTACGGAGACTCACAACTAGTCGTCAATCAAATCAACAACGACTATCAGACAAAAGATGACAAGCTACTACCCTACAAACGAATGGTGGATGACTTAAAACAGTATTTTGTACACATCACCTTCGAGCAAATACCAAGGATAAACAACAAAGCAGCTGATGCAATGGCTACTATCACTTTATTACTACAGATTCCAGAGAAATAGAGTCGTTACGAGTTTCTGGTAGAGCAACTTTTCTCCCCAGCCTATGACCACTCTAAATCCCATGTTGTCTATGCATTGACTGGTTCAAATTCCCCTTTGTATGGACCGATATATGATTATCTAAAGAACAACATCCTACCCATTGACTTATCCCGAAACCAAAAATGTAACTTTATTCGACAAGCCACCCGTTATACCCTTACTGCTGATACTTTGTACCGTCGAGGTCTAGATAGTACTCTTCTTCATTGCCTTGATCGTAATGAATCTGATTCCGCTTTACACGAGCTTCACGAAGGTATTTGTGGCACACATTCAAGTGGAACTACTCTTGCTAAAAAACTTCTACGGATGGGATACTACTGGCCTACAATGGAAAAAGATTCTTACCACTTCACCAAGAAGTGTCCTAAATGCCAGATCCATGGCAATCTGAGACATGCACCAACACAGGAACTGCAGCCATTTACAACATTCTGGCCCTTCTGTCAATGGGGACTTGACTTGGTTGGCAAAATTCATCCTTCATCTTCACATGGACACAAGTTTATTATAACTGCAACATAATACTTTACCAAATGGATAGAAGCAGTCCCCATGACCACAGTAACTGGAAAACAAATTGCCTCCTTTATCCTAAACTATCTGATCTGCAGATATGGTATTCCAAGCTCCATCATTACCGATAATGTAGGAATGTTCAAAAACCAAGATGTCCAATAACTATGTGAACAATTCAAAATACAACATCGTTTCTCTACACCATACTACCCACAAGGAAATGGTCAGGCAGAAGCATCCAACGAAACGATATTAAATTTTTTAAAGAAGACAGTTAATGATGCAGACAAAGATTGGCATGTACAACTAAATCCAACACTTTGGGCATACAGAACTAGCATCCGTACACCTACAAGAGAAACACCTTTCTCATTGGTCTATGGATCAGAAGCTATTTTACCACTGGAGGTAGAAATCCCATCTCTTAGAGTCTCTCTAAAAGGTTTAATCCCAGATGAAGAGTATCGAGTCAACCCTCTACAAGAACTGGAACTTCTAGATGAAAGACGTCAACATACCTACACTCATCTCAAAGCATATCAACAATGTATGTGCAGGAGCTACAATCACAAGGTCATTCCTTGAAATTTCAAAGTTGGTGATCTAGTACTCAAGGAAAATCCTAGAAATCAGCAAGATCGAGAAAAGAAAGGGAAATTTGAACCTAATTGGTTAGATCCCTATGTCATCATATCAGTCTATGGATCAGGTGCTTATCAACTTACAACTTCAAAAGGAGACGTGCTCGCCAAACCAACTAACATCATTCATCTAAAGAAATAGTACACTTGAGTAGTCTAATGTACGGAAAAAGTAAAAAACAATTAAAAAAATCAAAAAATCAAGGAAAAACAAATAAAAAGGTACAATAAAAGCAACTGGTGAAAACCTGGTAACAGGCGCTATTGTGAAAGGACAACTCCTTTATCTATATCAATATCCTTATCTCCGCAGTCAAAACACTATTGGCCATCGCCCGACACTTAGCAAACATCCATTCAGGACATACTTAGCTTAGTCACTATCCTAGTTTATCCGTATATCCTTTCACCATATCTCACCATGGCTTGGTAATCACTGAACATATCCACATCAAGAGATATACTTAGCTAGGGGCAATATTCGTCAAATGCTTGCAGCATGTTCAAACCGTCAAGACTATTTGCAAAACTCAAAGCATCATGTCCAACAAAGCAAAAACTTACGCAAACCCAAATCAAAACATCGATCGATAACAGATTCACAAGAGAAATACGATGGATGATTTTCTGAAGTATCAAATGTTGCATTTTGCATAAAGTCTTGACTATTTTTGCATTTAGCTTTTTCAATTATTGGATTCTCTAAATTTTCTCAACAACGCTTCCTTGCTAGAGAACATCGAGAAACTCCAATATGTTTCTTAGTCTTCTGTCTGTGAGGCGATCATTTGTACTATGTAAATACTTGTCTCGAGACGTGATACAATGAATATCACTGAAGACATGATCCCACTTTATGCATACAAATGGTTTAATCTTGTCTGTTTATACACAATCCGCACTCAGGTCGTCCTGGTTCAATCATACCTTGACGCTTGTGCTATCTTGCAAAATCAAAAATCATGTAAATTTTTCTCAGGTCATCATGGTTCAATTATACCATTATGATTGTATAAATTTTCAACATATCCCAAAATCAATCCATGCTCAATGATGATACATATATCGAAAGCAAATGAACATGTGGTTATATCGGATGACAAATGCAGAATGAGGGTGTTCCAAAAACAATTAGTTGCATATCATTTTACAATTAGTTACATATCAAATCATTCATCTCATTTTCAAGATACATCTCATAAACATCATACATTTACATCATGCATTTCACTTCATCATATCATTTATCTAAGCATTGCATCATCATAAAGTAAAGTAAAAACAGATAGAACATGCATCTATAACACATCACATGATCAAAGAAAATAGTGTCATATATATATATAAAAAATGATCAAAATGTACAATATATGTCATGTCTTAGCCCAATACAATGATCAAAATACAATAGAGACAATGTCTCTCAAGTATGACTATCTCCTGAAGGAGATGGTCTCGCCGCATAAGTCCCAACCCCTGGATCTCCAGGTGGATCATGTCTCGGTGGCCCTGTCACACCTCTGCTCTCCGACCGCGATCCCATCTCTGGAGATCGACTTGATCTCAACTGCGTAAAACTCTACACTTGACGCTTCCTGGGCACCACAACCTCATAATGACGATGGTAGTACTCCACCTCCTATGCTCTCAAAGCCAGCTCTCTCAGGGTGTCCCTCATCGGCCCACCTGCTGTTGCTCTCTGCACACTCGCTGCAAGCTCCTCCGATTGACCCCACCGCTCTATCTCAGTGTCATGCTCAGCGGTCAGCTATGTAATCTGACGCTGATGTGCTAATAGTTGTGCTTACAGCTGCTGCACTGTCACCTGTAAGGTCCTAATCTAGGCGTCCTCCACATGAGTCAGAACCTGGACTCGTAGGGGTACCTGTGAAGGTGTACCCCTTGTCCCTCTGTCTTTCCTCGATGCTGGTGGAGGAAGCACATCAGTCCTCCTCCTCTACGCTGGCTATCTCACCTCATCAGTCCCTCCCACTGCTGCTATCACCTCTCCCACCATCCCCTCACCCCCTGCTCCAATCGCCAAACCTCCTCTACCTCTATCTGTCATAACTCGTCGAATTGCTCTCTCCCCCCCTATCCCCCTATCTCTCCCTTTGTCTCCTCTCCTACCCCGACCTCCTCCACCTCCTCCCTCATCTCCATCTCCCCCTCCCTCATCCTCATCATCATCAAAAGCGGGGCGCATCTCCGCTGGATCCGATATCCTGGCCACGACACGAGCTGCAAACAGTCTAGCAAACTCATCTGTCATCCCAACATCCAAAATCTCTGGGGTATAATCCCATATCTGGCCCGCTAGATGCGCAAACTCCTCCATGGCCACCGCACTATCAATAGTAGGACCCCAATCTAGTATGTCCTACCTCCGACGTGCATACAAACAGGTCCCCTGTGGTATCTCCTGCTGCCGACCAAATTGTCGCAAAACTCTCATAACCAAAAATCTTTCAATGACAAAAGGGGTCCTCCCTATAAAAAATCGGGTCATAAAGACATATGGCATCTCCAGCCCATCCTTAGCCAAAACCTCGCAACCTGTATACAGTCACCATATGACCGTATCAATATCATCCAACACCCTCCTCCAATGCTCCAGTTTGCCTAGCTTCAGCTGGACAACTAACCCCAGGTATCCATATGCATAGGCACTATTGGTATTCTGGTATGGTTTTGTCATTGATGTCAACACCTACTGAATACACCTACTTTGGAGATCCAACAACATTTACTGGCAAGCAGTAATCTGTGCAACAGTTACTGGTATATGGTTAACCGACAAGATATAATGTTCACCGGTACCTGTAATGACATGGAAGACACTTAGTAATGTCGAAGACATCATGTGGACACTTTATTTTGAAGTAATAATCATTGGTATATTCATATTTGCATATTTTCTTTTACCAGCAAATAGGTCCAGGTTATCTAGGGTTACACCGGCAGGTTTATCTTTTCTAGATCAGCATGGCACACTATGGAGATGATTTATTATTGTTGTAAATGCATTAAGCCAACATGTTTAATCGGTTATTGCATCAGATATTATATTATTTGTAAAATGTTTTTATTGTAATATCTTGTAGAGCCGACCTACTAAAATTGGTCTTAGGGTATGGTATAAATGTAAGATCTTATTTGTAAGATCAAGTGTGGAATGCAAAAAAGATTTAAGTGAAGGTATATGCGAGATCAAGCAGAGGCATACACGAAGACATCATTTGAAGGTGAAGCTAGGTTTTTGTAGAAGCATATCAGCATTACACCGGTACTGAATCCAACATATGAAGATGCGATTTTGTGTAGTACATTCTTATTGGATTTAACCATCCAACTGTAGTCAGTGTGACTCCCATTTGTGATTGAGCAGTGAGCTCTAGGCTGTTGGCCTTTCTGCATGTGCAGACCCCTTTTTGTACACTTACTATCTGTAGTAGTATCATTTGATTGTGGGTAAGGTTTCCCACTGTGGTTTTTCCCCTTACAGGGTTTCCACATACAAATATTGGTGTCATGTGTTGTGGATGACTTTGTGTTTATGTTTCATGCATTAATTCTTACCAGTATAGCAATTTATTGTTAACACTGTCTACCAGTATACTTAACTGATTCACCAGTATTAAGCATTAAGTCGATTAATAAGTTTTTGGTTTGAATTTATTAAACAACTGATTCACCCCCCCCCCCCCCTCTCAGTTGTCTCTGGGACCTAACAATTGGTATCAGAGCTTAGTCCTCTTTTTGCAGAAGTTTAACAACTTGAGGAGATCCAATGTCTACTAATTATTTCAGGAAGGACAATCCTAAACTTGATGGAACCAACTATGGGATATGGAAGATCAAAATGGAGACACATCTGAATTGCATCGGTAAAGACATTTGGGAAGTTACTAAGAATGGTTATACTGCTGCTGTAGCTGGTCAGACTGCTCCAACTACCCTAGCCAAAGATGAAGAAAATGATTGCAAAGCAAGAGAAGCACTCTTGAGCGCATTATCAGATCAACAAATCATGGGATTATTAGATAGGTCTACTGCTAAAGCTATTTGGGATCATTTGGAAACACTGAATGAAGGAGATTCCACAGTCAAAATTGCAAAACTTGAAAGCTTTCGAGTTAGGTATGAACATCTGAAAATGGAAGAAGATGAAAGGATTTCTACTTTTATGGAAAGGGTAAATGAAATTGTTTTGGGTATCAAGTGCTGTGGAGGAACCTTGAGTGAGGATGAGATTGTTTCAAAAATCTTAAGAGGTTTGCCACCGACATATAAAATGAAGGTTACTGCTATAAATGAGTTGAGAACAATGCTTAATACATCAGTAACTAGGGATACATTGATTGGAAAACTTTCAGCTTTTGAAATTGAGGAATTTGGTCCTGTTGCTACTATTAAGACTGATTTGGCCTTCAAAGAATCAACATCATCTGCTCCATCTTTTGACAAATCAGACTGGAGAGACTTTTATGCAAGAGAACTTGAAGAAACTAGGAAGGAAAATGAAGAGCTTGAAGAACTTGAAGCACTATTTGCAAGGAAAATGCCAAAAGGTCCAATTGGAAGTAAGTATGAAGGTAAAGCACCTTTTAAATGTTTTAACTGTAATAAGATTGGTCATATGGCTTCAAGATGCCCTGATAGACATGCTAGAGTAAGAGAAGAAGCTAGAAGAACATACAAGCCTAATCCTGAATATCAGAGATACAGATTTAAGAAAAACAAAGATAAATCTTGTTACATTGCTGATGAAGGTGTGACTGATGATTCTGATGAGGATCCAGTAGACAATGGATGGGTTTTTGTTGCTATAACAGAAGATCAACTGACACCTTCTGCTCAACCGGTAGAACAAGCCCTAGCAGCTAAAGTTGAATCAAAGGATGAATGGATTATTGACTCAGGATGCTCACATCATATGACTGGAGACAAAGGTAAATTCTTGAACTTTCAAGAATACAATGGAGGTTTAGTAAGATTTGGAGATGACAAAGCATGTTCAATCAAAGGTAAGGGTTCAATTTCTCTTGATGGTAAACATAACACTGACAATGTCTACTGTGTTGAAGGATTAAAGCATAATCTTTTAAGTGTTGGTCAATTAGTTGAGAAAGGTTTTCAATTACAATTTAAAAATGGAAAATGCAAAATCATGAATAGATCTGGTTTGGAAATTGCAACCGGTAATCAGATTAGAGGTAATATCTTTCATTTGAATAACAGTGAAAAGGCATGCTTTATTGCACATATAGATGAAAGTTGGTTATGGCATAAAAGACTATGTCATGTAAATTTTGATTGCATGGTAAAAATCAGTACTTCTAAGGCAGTTAGAGATCTACCTAAAATTGTGAAACCTCAGAATACAATTTGCAAGGAATGTCAATTTGGAAAACAAGTTAGAGCTAGTTTCAAGAGTATTCCAGAAAAATCCAATAATGCTCTTGATTTAATTCACACTGATTTATGTGGTCTAGCTAGAACTAAAAGCTTATAAGGTGATAGATATTTCATGCTAATTATTGACGATTATTCTAGAATGTGTTGGGTTACTTTTCTCAGAGAAAAATCAGAAGCACTTGGGAAGTTCAAACTATTCAAAGCAATGGTTGAAAATGAAACCGATAATAAAATCAAATGTTTAAGATCAGATCAAGGAGGAGAATTCACATCTAAAGATTTAATACATTCTGTGAAGTGAATGGAATCAAAAGACAGTTATCAACACCTCAGACACCACAGCAGAATGGAGTTGTTGAAAGGAAAAATAGAACTATCTTGGATGCAGCAAGAAGTATGTTATCAGAAGCAAATCTACCACATGTGTACTGGAGAGAGGCAGTAAGCACTGCTGTCTATACATTCAACAAAGTTCACATCAAAGGTGAAACCAGTAAGACCCCTCATGAACTATAGTTTGGTAATATTCCTACTCTTAAGTATTTCAGAATTTTTGGAAGTAAATGTTATATTAGAAGAGATGAGTATATTGGCAAATTTGATCCTAGAAGTGATGAAGGAATATTTCTTGGTTATTCATCTAAGAGCAAGGCATATAGATGTTTTAATTAAAGATTACAGAAAATTGTTGAGAGTACAAATGTAAAGATTGATGAACAATTCAGAGGAACTTCAAGGTATATGGACTCTGAACTGGAAACAGAAGTTATGACAAATAAACCTACAATGAATCCATCAGTACAGAATGATGATCCAGTTACTCCGGTATCATCAGAGGATTCCACAATAATTGAAGAACAACAACAGACTAAGACACCCTGGTATGTAAGACTGATTCATTCTGAAGATCAGATAATTGGAAACAAATTTAAAGGAGTTATGACAAGAGGAAGATTGGCAAATGAAGAGGTATGTCTTATTTCTCAAATTGAACCATTATCTATCAATGAAGCATGTGAAGATAAATTTTGGATTAAAGCTATGGAAGAAGAATTAGGACAAATTGAGAAAAATAATACTTGGACATTAGTTCCCTGACCTAAAGATAAAAATGTAATTGGAACCAAATGGGTATTTAGAAACAAACTTAATGAAGATGGTAAGGTTGTCAGAAATAAAGAAAGACTAGTGTGTAAGGGATATTCTCAGAAAGAAGGAGTTGATTACAATGAAACCTTTGCATCGGTAGCCAGAATTGAGGCAGTTAGATTATTCTTGGCTTTTGCAGCTCACAAGGATTACAAAGTTTATTAAATGGATATTAAATGTGCATTTCTGAATGGAGATCTTGAAGAGGAAGTTTATAGTGAACAACCTGATGGATTTTCTTTGACAGATGACAATAATATGGTTTGCAGATTAAGAAAAGCCCTGTATGGATTGAAACAAGCCCCAAGAGCTTGGTATGCAAGATTGGATAAGTATCTTTTAAAGATTGGTTTTACTAAAGGAAATGCAGATAGAAATTTATATTACAAAGTAACTAATGATGACATCTTGATTATTGAAGTATTTGTTGATGATATAATCTTTGGAGGAGAAGATGGATTATGTAAAGAATTTTCTGTTGAAATGCAACAAGAATTTGAAATGTCTATGATTGGAGAAATAAAATTCTTTTTAGGATTGCAGATTTTACAAACTGATAAAGGTATATTTTTGAGTCAATCTAAGTACTTGAAAGAACTACTTAATAAATTTGGGATGGAGAACTCTAAACCGGTAAGCACACCTATGACTACAAATGACAAATTATCTCAAAGGGATGAATCTACACCTGTTAATCCAACTAGATACAAATCTATGATAGGAGGTTTACTGTATTTGACACAAACTAGACCTGATATTATGAATGCAGTATGTATAGTTTCTAGATTTCAGAGTAATCCTAGGGAAAATCATGAATCAGCAGTGAAAAGGATTTTCCGGTACTTACAAGGCACAACAAATCTTGGATTATGGTATCCTAAAGATGAAAATTTTGATCTATGTGCATATACAGATGCAAATTGGGCAGGAGATGTGGATGATAGAAAAAGCACCACTGGAGGAGCATTCTTTCTTGGAAAGAGATTAGTTTCTTGGTTAAGTAAGAAATAGAGTTGTACATCTTTATCAACAGCAGAATCAGAATATGTTGCAGCAGCAACAAACTGTACACAGGTACTTTGGCTTAAGCAAATGTTGAAAGACATAAAGGTAAAATGCAAGGAACCTATTACTATATACTATGATAACACTACAACAATTGATATATCTAAAAATCCGGTATTACATTTTAAAACAAAACATGTTTCTATCAAACTGAATTTTCTAAGGGAAAAAGTTGAAGAAAAAGAGATAAAACTGGTTTATGTGAATACTAAAGAACAGCTTGCAGATATTTTCACAAAACCTTTGCCTAAGGAAACTTTTGAGTATCTCAGAGATCATCTCAGAGTCATACCACCACTGGTAGAGACTTAGACAGTTGATGATTGTCATCAACTGACAGAATTAAATGGACAAATCTTTATTCCGGTATTTGATGAGGAAGCTACTTCAAAGGGGGAGTAGTTGGTATATTGAATTGGTTGGTATTTTGTATGAACTTGACCTTTTGTGACTTTGGCATTTGATGTAAAGGGGGAGAGATATCTATGGAAAAACACATTATCTTTTAGTAAAAGAGATTTTTAAGGAAGAAATTTTGAAAAATACATCTAAGGAGAAATTGGTATTGTTACTCCCAGGAGGAGAAATGGAGATATTATTTGGCATTTCTGTTCTGGCACTGTGATGGTTTTTCCATCTTGTGTTGCCATCAATGACAAAGGGGGAGATTGTTGGTATTTTGGTATGGTTTTGTCATTGATGTCAACACCTACTGAATACACCTACTTTGGAGATCCAGCAACATTCACCGGCAAGCAGTAATCTGTGCAACAGTTACTGGTATATGGTTAACCGGCAGGATATAATGTTCACCGGTACCTGGAATGACATGGAAGACACTTGGTAATGTCGAAGACATCATGTGGACACTTTATTTTGAAGTAATAATCATTGGTATATTCATATTTTCATATTTGCTTTTACCGACAAATAGGTCCAGGTTATCTAGGGTTACACCGGAAGGTTTATCTTTTCTAGATCAGCATGGCACGCTATGGAGATGATTTATTATTGTTGTAAATGCATTAAGCCGACATGTTTAATTAGTTATTGCATCAGATATTATATTATTTGTAAAATATTTTTATTGTAATATCTTGTAGAGCCGACCTACTAAAATTGGTCTTAGGGTATGGTATAAATGTAAGATCTTATTTGTAAGATCAAGTGTGGAATGCAAAAAAGATTTAAGTGAAGGTATATGCGAGATCAAGCAGAGGCATACATGAAGACATCATTTGAAGGTAAAGTTAGGTTTTTGTAGAAGCATATCAGCATTACACCGGTACTGAATCCAGCATATGAAGAAGCGATTTTGTGCAGTACATTCTTATTGGATTTAACCATCCAATTGTGGTCAGTGTGACTCCCATTTGTGATTGAGCAGTGAGCTCTATGCTGTTGGCCTTTCTGCATGTGCAGACCCCTTTTTGTACACTTACTATCTGCAGTAGTATCATTTGATTGTGGGTAAGGTTTCCCACCATGGTTTTTCCCCTTATAGGGTTTCCACGTACAAATATTGGTGTCATGTGTTGTGGATGACTTTGTGTTTATGTTTCATGCATTAATTCTTACCGGTATAGCAATTTACTGTTAACACTGTCTATCGGTATACTTAACTGATTCATCAATATTAAGCATTAAGTCGATTAATAAGTTTTTGGTTTGAATTTATTAAACAACTGATTCACCCCCCCCCTCTCAGTTGTCTCCGAGACCTAACAGGCACGTCCAACCGACCTATCTCTGTCCACCAGTGGCCTAGCTGCAGGAATGTGCTCCCAGCACCATACTTGTAGAAGTGTAACGCCAGCTGACAAACTTCCATAACCCAGGTATACTACCTCATACAAGTCCCTGTACAAATGGGCTAGCATAGCCGATCCCCATGCGAACCTACAGCCCTGTGTAACCATCTCCTCTAGAACCAGTCCCCATCCCATAGATAGTCCCTTCAACCTACGGTCGGGACATAAGAAACCACCTACAAACCCTACCAGTACTGATGGAAGAGGCGCATAATCCAAATCTAGGAACTTTTTCCACAAAATCTCATATCCACACACCGTCTCATCATGAAAAATCCGATGAAGTGCCTCTGTCCCACCCTCCTCTGACTGCTCATAAGGTAGTAGTGCACCTACTACAGGTATGCGCAAGATCCGATAGCAATCCTCAGGGGTCACTGTCATCTCCCCTGTGACAAAATGGAAGGTGTTCGTATTACTGTGCCATCTCTCTACAAGCGCCATCAGTAAACCCCGATTCACAGTGAATCGAGGCATATCTAATAGGGAAGACAGGCTGCATCTCTCAATAATGTCCAAATCAGCCTGTGCCAGCCATGGTATCAATGCCCATGGTCTTGGCAACTGCTCGCGTGACTGAACCACTCCCAATCGCTCTTGTCAAACAACAAAACAAGTTCAATATCAGTTTCCTCATAAAAACATAGATATCAAAATCAAAATCACATCATATCTATCCATATTAACTTGTAACACAACTCAAGTTTTCAAAAACCATATCAAACTTGTAACACAACTCAAGTCCCCATATCACATCAACTTGTAACACAACTCAAGTTTCCAACCCATATCAACTTGTAACACAACTCAAGTTCCACAATCATATCAACTTGTAACACAAATTAGGCTCCATATATATTAACTTGAAACAATGCACATCAAATCAAGTTTATACCAAATCCACATCGATATCTATGAATAAATTGAAAAACCACAAATCAAACCAAGTTATATCGACAATTATATTGAACAAACTATCAAAACATGACAGCAAACACAGAAACAAAACATTTTACACCTATCCCAGCCAAACTGACCTTATCCCATCAATTTTCCTCACTCATCACTCATCTTTTCTCACAAAACCGACAGCATGCGCTAACTAAATTTGGCTACGCGTTAGATTGACTCGATGTGCTAACCTGTTTTCTCCACGCGCTATCCTATCTACCCCATGCGCTAGATTCACTCTATGTGCTACCTATTTCTTTCCATGCGCTATCTAAGCTACCCTAGGCGCTAAACCTATCTTACGCGCTAACCTATCCTGCGACTGTGCTCCCTATCTAACCCTATGCGCTAGGTCTAACCTACGCGCTACTTACCCCTACCCATGCGACTCCCTGTCTACCTTATGCGCTAGGTTTACCTGATGCGCTACCTATTTCAGTTTCTGTGCTACCCTGTGTCCCTAATGCGCTAATGGGCAGTTATGCGCTAACCTAGCAAACTCAAGCGCTAACCTAGTAAACCTATGTGCTACCCTACATTTTTTGGACGCAACCTAAATCTACAACCTTATGCACTACGAAATGTTTCGTATGCGTTGACCAATGACCTAGATGCGCTAAAACGTTAAACCCGCGTGCAAAATTTCAAAAAAGTACCCAAAACGACAAAATAAAAAATCAAATAGGGGTCAAAAAGGTTGACTTACCGATGGTCCATACGTGGCAGGCCTCTGATACCGCCGAACATGCTCAAATCGATGCGTAGAATATGGAATAGGCATTTTGTCTTCTCTCCAAAAGTCTCTTTCTTTGAAGTCAACAAGCACAAATGAGACAAAACAATGCACTTTTCCCCTTTTATATGGTGAAATAAAATTAGGGTTAGGGGATTGCGCATGTAATTCGCTCGTGGTCTTCCTCATACCCTCGCACACATCAATTATTGGGAGATGAATCAATTCAAGCTTTCCACTTAGCCAAAATTTTGCCAAACAAACACAATTATCAAATCACATCAAATTTTTCCGAATTTTTGATTCATCTCCCGAGGGGGCATTATCAACATCAATTATCAAAACTGGGGCATGGCATATCTCAAAATGACATAAATTTTTTATTTGATCATAAATCATGATAACACATCATTTTCTTTGAATTAGCATGTGCACACACGTCACTTCAAAGAGGGGCAAAATGTAGATGTATAAAAATGACCATATTCCTAAATGAATATTTTATATTCATTTCTCTATTTAAGTAAATCCAATTTAATTAAATCACCCGCATTCCTCTATTTAAAATTAAGTAAATTACTCAATTTATTTAAATTAAATTCACTAGGCCTCTTTTTACATTTAATGAATAAATCATTTTATTCATTTAAATCCCTTCTATCCACTTTTAATTAAATAGTTTACCCTAAATTGAATAAATCTAATTTATTTGATTTCCCCAAATTGCAACCAAATTGAATTAAATTCAATTAAATCCTATTATCCCTTCATCCACTTGCAAAAACCTACACCTCCCACTTGCTTCCTGAACCCTATTCCTAACCCCTTCTAGACTCTTCTAATCACTTCTAAATTAACCTAACCCATTTCCTAAACTTTGTCACATCCCTAAACAAAGGGAAGTCACTTTTCAAACCCTCAAAGTCTTTGAAAACCCTTAAAGGCTTCAACCACTTAACTTTGAAAGTCTCCCAAACTATTAATGGTTAACTCAACCCTCTAGCATGGTTAAAGAATTTCCCTAAACTCAACCTCCATGTAACCCAAGGGTCTCATCAAGCATTTATTGCTTTGACCATGGTTATCCTTAATCTTTTGCACAAGAGTTTATCCTTTGGGTAAAACCTTTATCCAATGGGTAATCCCAACTTAACCATAACCCTTACCCCTAAGATAACCATGAGGTCTTCTCAAGCATTTAATGCTTCTTACCTCTCTTCTCAACCCAGTCTTATATTGACATTTGTCACCATTTCATTGGTGACAATTGCAAACATGGATTCCCAACTTTCAAACTTAGCCCTTGATTAACTATTTCAATCCTGACCATCCATTGCCCTATTTTTCCTATAAATAGAGCTCTCATTCCTCCATTTTTATCATCCAAGTCTTTAGTATCACACTTATACTAAAATCCATCTAAGCTTTAATATATCATTTGTGCTCATCATTTAGCCTCTCTTTTCAATAGGAATTAATCTAAATATGCATGTTTAGAGTATTTTCTTTATCATTTAGCTTAATCATAAACTAATATAGCATGCTAGGATAGTTTTGTTACTAATCTTGTCATCTTATAACTAGTTTATTACATTTATAGGATCATGTATAACTTAGGATGAATTTCATCTTAAAATCAACAAAAGCATCTCTCATTCTTGCATTTGTCATCCCTAAACCACTTTGCTCAGTGATCTGAGAGTAGAGAAATTGGTTTGAGGGACCTTGTGAGATAGAGAACCATGGAACCAACCTTGGGAAGCTGAGCCATACTTCATGACTCCATAGCTTGCACTAAGAAGTCCTGTGGGTGTGTGAGCAAGGCTCCGTAGACTCTGTTTTCCACATATTGAGTTCTATCGACCCGCTTTTCCCGCATACAATATTTAATGTGGGTTTTGATAATGGTGATTGAAGCACACCCATCAAATACTATTGAACCATAACAACATTAAAAAGCGGCATAGACAACCTTACATGTTAAAGTTTAAACTAACAACATAAAATTTCCTTCAAAATACAAATTTTAAATTAGAAAACATTGTAAAAGAGGAAATCCAGGGCACAACCTATGAATGAGTTTTAAAGGAAGAAAATTTAGAGTCAACTAATGCCTAGAGAGTCTTAAACATAGGAGTGGTAAAATTTTTGCATTCCACCCACTCCAACCCATCACACTTGTCAGGCTCTAGAGTTTGTGGGTGTTGGCTTAAGTTGCCCTTTATTTAGAAAATAGGACCATCTACTTGATCCTAGGTGTCACTGATGAGCTTCGACAAGCACCTACTCCCACTCGAATTCCATCAAAACCATCCAAACTCATCCTAAACCAACTCAAGACACCTCTAAGGGTTCCCATACATCATTAGATTCATAACACATTTAAAACAAAGTCAAAATGAGATCGTAGCTCTCCAAAAACCCTAATGGACTCAACTAAAGGATAGAGGCGCCCAAAAAGGACACTTGCACACTTGAAGGACATTAGTGTGTTTCCCCAATGTCCCCAACTTGTGCTATTGTACAAATCTCATGCTGGTGTCCCAAACCTACGTGGTGTCCTCCAAATTAGTAGACGTGAATTAACATGCTTTGAGACACACATTTACATCCTAACCAGTGAGATTTCGAGTTGTATATATTGAACCCCCAAACCCCTTAGTGAAGACAAAATACCAATATGAAACTCAACTAGTTTGGAAAAGGCAATATTTAGGCCATGTCGCTCCACAAGCAAGTTGTTAGTAAACCCCTACATGACTACAATTTTCAAATCAAATAACTAGGTGCTAAGAAATAAAATTGGCAAGTGATTTATGTAGTGCCCCTCCTTGATTCATCTTTCCTTTTTGTGCATTGATAGACTATATTGGCATAGCTTAGAGTATTTTGTGATGCTTTGATTGGATGTTTATGGATTTACTTATGATATTAGACATATTATATCAAGCTTGACATCATGATTATATGTGGATGATGACATTCTTAGATTCTTGTGATGATGGATTACTCTTTGTTGATTGATATGTGCTCATTTTATATGTGTGACTCATGTTTTCTTATGACGATTTGATGGTATCATATGATGTACTAACCCCATTTCATGATGAATACGATGATGATTATGATAGTGCTTGATTGCCATGATAGTCTTCTAAGTGTATTGTGATAGAGACGATGTCATGTCACTCATTGCGAGCATGATATCATGTTGTGATTCTCTTCACTTGCCTGTTTATTTATGTTATATGTCATTATATATATGTTGTGGTACATGTGTTGGTGAAGATAGGTTTGTAGGTACTAGACATTGACTCCACCTGGCTTTGCAGGTCTGAGCGTGTCTTCATCCCAATGGCAAGTTGATTGGAGATGACATGAAAACCCACTATATACTCTAGGTTTAAGTTTATCACCCTTGTGAGTTTAGTGTCTTGGTGCGAGTTGTTGCTTAGTGTCAAGTGGTTTCTTGAGTTATCCTATGTTGATTGTTTTGTTGTGTATGATTATAGATTGATTTAATTATTAATTAATTAATTAGATTGATTTATAAAGTTTAAATCAAATTAATGGATTAATATATTTTATAATAATAAATTAAATAATAGTTGATATAAATGTTTAAATATTGATGTGTGATTATTTATTGGGAATTAATGTTATTCTATTTATTTACTTAATTGTGCCCTTTTTGGACTTATTATTGATATTTAATTAATTTATGTTGTTGTCAAGACTTCAATATTTTTTTTGGTGGATAAATATTATTATCCATGGATATTATTTATTTATTGGGGGTTTTAATTTATAATTTTATTGATTTACCTTTTTGTCCTCTTGGTTAATTTAATTTTATAAAACTACCTACCCTTCTATCCTATTGGTTGAATGGGGGGAGGTAGGTAAGTAATATAATTATTTATTATTTGCCTTGGAATTATACTTGGTAGGTATGATATATGGTAAAAATGAATATTTTGATTGGTCGACTTTTATTATAGTTTTGATTTTTGATTTTTGGAATTTATTGGGCTTCCTGTGCATTCATGGGGCTTGGATTTTCAGGAGATTGCCAGAGATTGTTTGGAGGGTTGTTGTTTCGGCTTTTGGATTGGATTTGCATTGGAGCTTGTTGGCTTTTGAAGTGCTCTTCATCAATTTTCTTGCCTTTGCTTCTTTCTCCAGGTTGGAGTTTAAATACCCTTTTTTCAGCATTGCTTCAGGAAAGATTGTTTGCCAGTGTTTGCAAAAGATTGTTTGGGGAGTTTCAAAAATGAATAATTGATGCAAGAGCATCCTTGGTTCTTGGAAATCTTGCATCAACCAAAAATATTTCTTTTTTGCTTGTTTTCTGTTTTGGCAGTTTCAACATTTCATTATGCATTTTCTGGCTTTGGCTCATTGGATCTTTAGGAGTTGGATTTTGCTTGAGGACTTGATCATCTTCCTTATTCCTAAACTGCAGATTATTTGGATCATTTTCTGACAAGTTATCAATTCTAGTTTCTGAGATAGTTTTCTAGCATCGGAACCGGTTGGACCTATTTGCTTTGATGAACCTACCGGATCCCTTTCGTAGCTTGTGGAGCCCTGATTGTTGATTCCGATGTTCCTTGGAGTGTGGCCAACCTTCCCTTTGATCCACACTTCATCCTTTGGATTTTCTGGAGGAATCTCTTTGGTAGAGGTCGACCTTGTTGGTTCTCCACTTTTGGTCTTGTTCTTCAGCATTTGATCCTTTTAGGCTGACTGGATCCCCTCGGATCGTATAAATCATTGTAATTGAGCATTAGAATGTAGATCAGAGGAAATATAGATCATATAAGCTAGATCAAAAGTTTTGAGGTCCCGGTTGTGACCTGTTATGTAATTGAGCATGTTTATAGCAGGCCAGTGAACCTAATCTTGTATCCTGGATGTTACCGGTTACTTGTAATCAGTTTTCATGATTTAATTCATTCAGTTATACACTACCTCCATCATATCCTTGTGTTTCTATTGTGTTTGCTCTTGCTGACTGGTCCAAACTGATCTCTTTGAGGTCCCTCCTAATCGGTGTCAACACCAATAATCATTTTTATTTTGCATAAAATTTGAAAGAAAAATTGGGGAAAAAGTTTTGTGTTTGATTTTGATACTGCGATTTGTGCATTCATGGGAATGGGATTTGATGGATTTGTTTGTAACAAAATAATCTTCCTGTGATTTTATTGTATCATTCATTTGACATAAGGCTTTCATTGCCATTAGATTTCCTTGTTACGGGACCCTATTGTATCAATGTTTCTTTAAATTTGGTTGATTTGTGAATGGTTGAGTCTGTGGCCAAATTTGTGCATAGTATTATCGGTAGATGTTGTTGATTCTTTGGTATTTGGTTTGGTTGGCTTAATTAGAGTCTTGTCTGGGTCTTATTTTGGATTTAAGGACCTTTTGGGCTGCATTTGTGCTATTTAGTGGCTTGTGTCCAAATCTAGGCAAGTTTGTGTCTTCTTGAGTTCTGTTTTGATATCTGATACAAAAGCGCTAAAACAGAGAACAATAGTGCTAAAATAGAGAACAAAAGTGCTAAAATAGAGAATAATAGTGCTAAACTGGTATCAGTGCATATTTTGATAGTTATGTCCCTTCTCAATTGGTTTCTCTGATTTGTTTCTACTCCAGAGGATTGGATATGATGTGTTTGAGGTTTTTGGGCTATGTGCCATTCATATTTGATGTTTTTTTGTTTCATTTGGGCTTCAACAAGCAATTTTGTACTTGTTCATTGAGGTTTTATGATATTGCTCTAGCAAGTTGAGCGAATCCTTGCTGTTGAGGATGGATTATTGTAGCTCCAACGAGAGATTATGTTGTGCCTCGCTGTGGAGGATCACGTGTTGTTATTTACTCTATGTTTTCCCCCTATTCATGTGTATTCATCATTCTTGAGGCTTATCCTATTGTTGCATCTTGGCATTGTGAGCTTATGGCTTAATTCTTGATGTATGGCTCTTTGTTGTATTATATGATTCAAAACCTTGGACCAGGTCATGTAATGTTGAGAGCCCATGGTCATGCTACATCATGTTGCTTATGTTTGTGTAACCCTAAGGTCTAGGTGTATGCTAGGGGGAGTGGGATTCCAAGTGAGTAACTGGGATTGCGTGGAGTAGACAACCAGGTTACCCGGGGTTTAGATAGCTAGAATATCTCATTGGGAGTTTATGCTTTGTAATCAAGTGATAATCTAATTAATAATTCTTGGGGTTGGGTAGAATAGCTCATCTTAATAAGATAAGAAAAGGTTATGGTGGCCCCTCTGACTTGCCCAATGGTAGCAATACAGGATAGGATTGGGAAGGCCTTGGTAACCCAGGTAAGCTAATCTCCCTTACTCCATTGAGGTTGAGATGACTCCACATGTGCATCTAGGATGGTCGGGGCTGGTTCCCAGGTTCCCAGGTTCCCATTTGTTGCATGTGATGACACTCTTTTCCCTACATGTATATCCTAGTGCCTTGAGTCTCAATTTGATGTGTTGCCTCTGAAGGATTTATGATTGGAGATTTTATATTGGTGATCATGTGCTTTATGTTTTGCATTCTCACGTTAGTGTTGGGTTATCCTTTGGTTATTAGGTGTCGGCCTAGATCTAGAGTGTGAGTGGGATCTTGTGTCGTCTCCTAGCATAGGGGGTGATTCCTTATGGTTCCACATGGTTGGGTGGTTCGATGCCTTCTTCCATTGGGATGTTCTTCATTGGATTCTCTTGCGTGGATGTGGATCTCTTATCTTCTCAGCTATGGATGGATATTTGTAGCAGATTGATGTAAATGAATTCTTGATGCAATTGTAATGTGGATGAGAGTTATGTTCCTTTTTATAAAAGGATATTGTATTCATGTAAATGGTAGATGATGTATAAGTAAGCATAATGATGTAACATGTGTATCTTGAATATTGATTATTTAAAGGTATTAATGGTAATGGATTTAATGATATGCATTTGGTATCATGTAGTATTGGAAATGTGATAGGTTATTTTGGAATTGGATTAAGATGTTGAAATGTATCTTTGATTGGGATTAGGAACATTTGGTATTGGTTCTTTCAAAATGAACTTAAAAGGGGATGGTTAATATATGCATGATAGATGGTAGTATTATAAGTGATGGCATTGAGATGCCCTAGGGAATACTATTGATGTATTGTGATTATTTCCACTTGCGTTATGTGTTCTTGTGATTATATTATGATGAATAAATGTTATTTTGTTAATGGATGTGTGGTGCCTCTCTCTCTTTTGGCTTGTCAAACCTTGTGATTTGTGTTCTGTGTGGTTCACCCTTTATTTTGGTATTGGTCGATTTTGGTTTTGGTTATGATATTTGGCTATGCCTATGGGATTCTTATGTGATATTCATACTTTGTGCTTTTTTGTTCATTGCCATAGTGATGTAATTCATGATGTTATATGATTGTGAATGATGATTTATTTGTCGATGTCTATGATGGATTGATACGATGTTGATAATGATGTTCTTATTAGACGTTATTCATGTTCAGTAGTTAGTTAATTGTGATGGATTACTTATGAGTTCCTTGCATTTATTGATGCATACTGATTGATGTACACTGCTTCTCTGATGTGTTTGGGTGAATGGGAAAAGTGTCACACTTCTCTACATGGGCAAACTATGACGCTTTCATTCCCTTTTCATAATGTGATGTTATATGGTTTATATGCACGTGTACGATGGTTTGTTTATGCAGCTGTAGGTATCAAGCATCGACTTCACCAGAATCTTCAGGTCTGAGCGTGCTCTACAACCCAATGATAAAGTGGAAAAAGGGAGATATCGGTCAGACCCCTGTCAGGCACCCTAGTTCTTTGTTTTTTAGGTCTTGTCAGTTGTCACCCTTTGTTGGCTCTCTGTGTTTTGAGTTGTTGTAATTTGTTACTCCTGCATATAGTTTAATAATTTTGTAGAATGATTAATATTTTACCTCTATCGCAATTTGGATGTTGTTGATTAATTAATCAATAAATTGAGATTATGGAACTTAAAGTTTTGAATTATTTAAATTATTTAATTAATTCGAAAGGGTTGTTTAGTAAGGGAATTAATAATAACATCTATTTGTGTATTTAAAGTTTAATTAATTAATAATTTATTACAATTGCCTTATTTTACTCATTTAATTGAGAAGCTTTAGGGCTTAAATTAATTATCTAATTTAGAAGGATTAATTAAATAGAAGATTACAAATAATTAATTAAGTATTTTCGTTACTCTTAATCTAATAAAAATACAACTATCACTTAATTGTTTTAAAAATTAAATTTAAAGAAAATAATTAATATTTAATTAATTTAATTCAAATTTCTTGTGAGTGGGAGTTACAAGAATTAAATAAATTAATTAATGATTAAATGCAATTTAGAATCTTGCATGTTAGGGGGTTATATGTTGTAAAGGGGTATTTCATTACGGGGCTTGCTTTTTTGGGGGAGGTCTTCCCGTGAAATTTTGGGGAGCTCTACAAATTGCATTTTTTTGGATTTTGGGGTTTCAAGGAAATTGGGGGAGTTTTCGTGTTTGTTTTTTTCCGTGGAGAATTTGTAAAGAAAATTGGGAAACCTTGGATTTAGTAAAGAAAATTGGGAGATCTTGGTTTTTGCAAAGAATTGGGGAGTTTGCATTCAAGTCTGGATTGGAGCATTCTGGATTTGGGCCTGGTGATTGTTGCTTGTCTTTGTTTTCTCTTCCAAATAGCATAAAGAGGTAGGTTTTGACTTTTCCTCTTTTGCATGCTATTACTTCTTAATATGAATGGATATCAATGTGATGATTTACTGCAATGAGGGAATAAGAAGGATTAGTTTTATTTTGAGGGCTTGTTCTTGTTAGATCTTTGAATTTGAATCCCCAATCTAAAATTGATATCAGAAAGAAATTGTATTATGTGGCTCTAATATGGTGAAGTTTTTAAATTGTTCTTTATATTCTGTCACTTGAAATCTAGGGGTTGTTTGAATTTAATTAAAAATCAGTGTATTGGGCATTTTGGAGTAGTTGGGTTTATACCTGGAAAATGTTGTGATTCATGGCCGATTTGTTTTAGTATAGATATATTTATATATTTATACATATGTTGTTGTTTTTGTCGTAGTCATTTATTATATATCTTGTATGCCTTTGTTTTGTTGTACTATATGTATATATATTTTTAAGTTTCTGCCCGTGTCTTTTTGTTTGGACTCCATAGTCAGCAACATTGTGGGGGCTCACCCACAGCCGTGGGATGCCCATGACTATGGGGGCTCACCCACAGTCGTGGGTGAAACCCACAATGGCCCCTCCTATCACTGATTTGTAATATAAAAAAAGAAGATAACAAACTTCGATCAGTTAGTAATTTCATTTCACTTTTGTATTGTGTGTGTGTGTGTGTGTGTGTGTGTGTCTATATATATATATATATATATATATATCATGTCCCTTTTTAGTTCTACGCTATAATCAGAGTAATGTGCTCTCATTTTGATCTGCTTACTTTTATATATATATATATATATATATATATATATATATATATATATATATATATATATGAATATTTATTTTCTATTTCTGAACTCTTTTCTTAATTGATAAGGATCAAATCATGATATTTAAATGGTAATAATGTATTTCATTTTTGACTGAATATAGAAAGTTAACTGTATTGTGCAAAATCATTGGAAGGGATTGTATTATGATGATTTGAATTTGGGTTATTGATAAATTAAAGTTATATTTGAACTATTTTATGTATAGAAATGAATTTAGTCTTCTTGATATAACACTAAGATCAGATTCTTTATGTATGATTTTATGAGATCTCGTTGTTGTTGTGATTCTTGTCTATTATTGTGGGTTGCAATTTTATGTCGTTAATTGTTGTTATGTTCTAGAGGCTAGATCCTTGGTTGAGGTTCTCCTTGCGCATGTTTTCACTTCATCTTGGAATGTTATGAGATCAATATCTTTCATGACTTATTGATAGTTGGACCTTCATTATTGAACATTGATGTACTTCTTCTCTTGATATTTTTGGATCAATGGATTTTGTTTTTGTGTGCTAGATGATTTTTCCCAGCCTATTGTTGTTACACCTTTGGGGATCTTTATCTCGCAAGTGGGCTAAGCCTTGCTATGGTTGGAACCTTGTCACCTTGTGTTTTGGGTGTCATGGCCTTGTGTTAGTTTTATTTATTTATTATGATTCCTAGGTGCAACTCAAGGGGAAGTGGCTTTCATTAAGGGTCGGGACCCAAAGTGGTCGCCTAGGTAGCTCAATGGAAGTTTTGTAATCAAGTGATAACCTAATTAATGAACTTGGGTGGGTAGTTAATTCACATTAATAAAGATAATTCTTTGTTGCCTCTTTTGCCTGCAAACACTCATATAGGTTTGGGGTAAGTAGAGAAGGGCCTAGAATGGCTTCCACCAATTTTGTCTCCATGAAAGGTTGGTGTGGTCTACTAGTGTATGTATGGGGGTCGGGGGTCGGGAGAGGTCACCAGGGTAACCCAGGATGGGGGCTGGGACCTAGTGAAGACCTACCAGGGTAACTCATGACAACCTAGTGATGACACTCTTTCCTATTGCTGCCTAGTGGTAACTTATGTTATGTTTTCTCCTATGGATTGTTTTAGCCTCTAGAAGTAAGTGGTTTAATGTTTGCGATTCTTGTGATGTTTCTATTGTGAGCCCTTTGTGTATTCTATTTTGTGGAATCTTCTTATGAGTATAGTCTTGTGGTGCTCCTGTGAGTCATGTTGGTATCCTTGTATGCTTGGTTCTACCTTGTGGGTCTGGCCGATACCTTCTAGTACGGGGGATGGACCTTATGGTGCCACATGGTTGGGTGGAGTGTTATTCACACCCATTGGGTTTTGGCCCATCTTGCTTCATGTTTAAGAAGGCTCGTGAGAAGATTGAAGACTTTTATTATTGTACCAAATTCATGTATTCCCATCATGGGACTCTTAGGAAATTGTATCTTTATTGATCTATTTTAATGTAATTGATGATATAATGTAAATTCTCAAGCTATGCATTATGTATCATTTTCCTATGTTAATGATCAATGTTATCATTGGTATAGAAAACTATTGTTGGGGTATTTGGATGATGTTCAACCTTGAGTTGCATCGTTATGGGGCCTTGAGGACAATTTCTTATTGCTAAATTGTGTATTACTATTTATCTCGATGAATGTATCTCTCTTGCATGTGTAATGTAACCTTTATAAAAAAAAAAATTATTCATATTTTCATCGCTTTTATTGTTTAGTTCTCTGGGCCTCATAGCGGGGTGTGATAGGATGTTTATTGCACATGGGTAGTTAGTTGTAATGGTTGTATTGGTAAATGTTTTTTTAAAAAAATTCTCTTTTTGCATGTTAGTTAGTATATTTCTCTAGGGTATTTTGGCAGGCATTACAATTTAAAACTATAAATTTTTTTTTTTAAAATTAGAAAACTAAAAATCATACCAACACAGTAGGATTTGATATAATATTATGCCAAGACATACATAAAAGGGTACAAGTGATGACACAAAGATAGTGCAAGTTGTACATGCCATGAAATATGTTGAATTTTAGGTTGACTACTTGTAAAGGATAGAATGATACTAATAATAACAATATAAACATATGATTTATGTATAGATCCATGAAGTGTATGGACTATATGAATAACAAACTACATATTTTTGTCAAAACCCTAAAAAAAGGCCCTAATTTTTTTGTTGCCAAAATGTGAAGTGCCTTATATGAAAGTAGGGGTTTTTGAGCCTTTTGGAATCAATCACGAGGTCCATTTCATCCAAAAATGCACACATAATTTAATTTATATCCAAATCACCCTCAGATCCAAGGAGTTTACAGATCTAGAGCATTGACACCATGTAGGAGTTGATTGTGAATTACCCACACCCAAGGATCGCCTAGAAAACAAAAATAACCTTCCACAAGAGAGAATGGCAAGAATAAATTTCTTTATTATGGAAGATTGAATGAATAAAAATGTTCATATGAGGCCTTGCTTATAAAAACAAGGTAGAGGGATACGATTAGACAATATTAAGACATGTGTCTTAATCCTATGTTATGAGACAACCAACTTGAATATTATTAAATGACCTAGGAAATAATAAATAAATGCCAAAAGATAAGATATTATAACAACTAAGATCTTCTATAAAGATTCCCTTGAACCTAAGTTAATTTCAACATGTGAATATGACCCATTAGTAAACTAGCTAGTTAAAATACCTTATTCACACCAACACTTTTATTATCTTCATTATACCACTTTGAAGGGGCAATCTAAAAATAAATAAAACACTAATTAAAATTATCCAATAAACTTGGGGTTGTCTTTGTAGTGCAATGGTGAATTGCAAACAACATTTATGCTATGATTCAAGTTCGAATCCCCCTAGTCGAAAAAATTGTGATGTAGATAAGGACAGTACAGTGACACCTGTGTAGATTGGAGGACTCGCTAGACTGTGGATGATGACAGATTGTTGATGCTTGGGCCACATCAACTAACATTCTCATATAGGGTCCACGACGTGGCTAGGAAGACATAGAGGTTGATTCGGTTGGCAAGAAATGGTCATATGGTTGGCAAGATGGCAATTAGTATTGTGTAGATTGGTTGTGATTGGGGTGCCTATAGAGGAGTTGGAGGTAGGACCCCATAGTGTTCACACACCACGAAAGAATGTTAGGTTGAAAAAGATGCAACCATGGATTAAAAGAATGACAAAGGGTGGAATGATAAGGTGGTAAAATAGAGTGAAGGCGAGAGGAGTGATAAGGAGAGAGAAGCAGAGCGAAGATATAAAGAGAGAAGTGGTAAGGAGTGGAGGGACATAGATCGAGAGTAATAAGGAGCAGCGAGATAAAGAGAAGCAACAAGGAGCAGAGGGACAAGGAGAGGAGTGATAAGGAGCATATGAAGGAGTAAAACATTAGGATGACAGGTATAAGGGTGTTAATATCAAACATTTTTGAGCATGAGGTCCTTAAAAAATGTCATCTCAATAATTCATATCTCCAATCAAAAGCAATTACTGACCAAAATAAATAAATAAATAATTTATCTGGAATGTACCTTCTATTTGGGAAGTTATTACAATATAGGATTTATCCAAAGAAAAATTACCAACTCATGCATGTGGGATAAATACTTTTTCTAACAATTAATGGGATAACTTACAAAGTATATGCAATATTCTTTATTTAATACTATCTAAGGGTGACTTTACAAAGCATATGTGCCCAACTAATTTACTAGCTAAAATATAATAGAATGAGGTTCATAAAACTATGCTTAAATTTGTTGGCAATTGACACTCAATTGGCTGGTTTCACTATGTTGTCATTGATGGAAACATGGTATTGTGTTCTGGCTTCATGTTTTGGTTCAGTTGTGTACTGACAGACACTTCACAAATTCTACACCGGCATCAGCACTGGCACTGGAAGGATAGAAGGATTTCTTTGGTAACTGACAATGTAGGCCAACATGGTTTAGTAAAAGGTTATCGGTATTGGAGGCCGACATCTCTTGGATCCGGCATCGACAATTGGTTTTAATATTTATGCATTTATGTTATTTGGCCGACATGTAATTTGATATTGAATATATCTTTGTAAGCTGACATAAGGCATGATAATTTGTATAGAGTATATAGGTCAGTTTGATAGATCATTTTGATAGAGACATGACATAGGAGATTATGGATATGTGAATGTAATATGATGCAAAATATTTCAGAGAGATTATGTATGTGAGGAAATTTATGTAAGGGTTATTCCAGTAAAGGGTTTAGGGTTTCAGACCAGAACAGACAGAGCTTAAACCAGAACTATATTCAAGCATAAAAGATGCTATCTTAGTAGTTCAACACTTCGTCGGATTGTAGTTTGGATTTATATGTAGTCAGTGAGGCTCCTTTTGTGATTGAGCAGTGTGCTCTAGGCTGTAAGCCTTCCTACAAGTGCAAGACCCTCATATTTTGTAACATCTCTTCATGTGGCCAGTGGATTGATAGTGTGGGTCACAAATCCCATCATGGTTTTTCCTCCTTGAGGTTTTCCACGTATAATTCTGTGTGTTATGGTTCTCATTTATGTTATTGGCTTATTGGTTGCTTTACTTCTTTCAATTCTGTATGTATCGGTATATCGGTTGGTGTATGCATGTTTTAATAAGGCTAAAATTGATCATTCTGATATAACACTGATTCACCCCCCCTCTCAGTGTTATTGGATTCCAACAAAATTTATGTGGAGGGGGTCTCTTCTCATTGTTTCATTATTCCATTTGGAAATGTGTTTTTAGGATACAAAACTTGCAAAGAGATTTAATAGAATTTTGGGAGGTTTCACAAGTTCATGAGAACTTTGAGTCCTTTGTGGGATTTTGCATTATTATTTTGGATGGTCTTCCAATGGGTGGGGGTGATTCATACCTACACGAGGATGAATATTTGGAGATTGGATGAGCTCTTTTGTGTGCTTAATATAGGCTTTCTTCTTCGGGGCTGATTTAAATCTCAAAGAGGCTCATATGATGTCTTGCAGACTTTCTCCAAAAGATTAACTAGGTTTTGTTCTTAATCTTTTGTTTTAAGATCAAATCCATGTATCTTAATCTACACTATGTGATCAAAATAGAAATATTTGAAACCATATGCAAGTAGGAAACCATCTATCTTCTCATACCAAGCCATAGGGGCTTGTTCAATACCATATAAAGAATTCCATAGCCAACAAGCAAGAGAAGGGTCTTGCATAAACATTAGAAATAATTGCATATAGATCTCTTCATGAAGATATATATGCAAGATTTTACTCTTCACATCCATATAGTAAATAGTCCAATCCTAATATGCAACCAAAGTAGTAATAAGGTGAATAAAATCTATCTTACTTATAAAAAACCCTTAGCAACAAGGCATGCCTTGTATCATTAAATATAATCATCAACTGGATACTTAGTGTGGCACCCACTTGCAATGAACCATATTTCTCCCATATCACATATGATTCTTTCTTAAGTTTTTGTTTCTGACCTTTCCATTTTATGACTAGGCAACTAATGCATGAGTTGAAACTAGAAAGTGACTCTAATTGTTTCAAATTACCCTACTCCAATGCCAAGAGATCACAAAAGCCCTCAAATGAAGAAATGTGAATGTATTTTCCAATTCATCTTTAGTATAATATAAAGTAAGAAGTGAACACCTAAAGGGCCCTCAAAGCTTGGACAATGTAATACCCCTTTAACCCTCACACGATAAGGTAGGTATTATGATACAGAACCTACACTTTAATCCAGATAATGTAAAAATAATTAGTGTAGATAGAGATGTTGTTAGATCTAGTGATCGTTGTGATGATAATGTTTATACTAATATTGTTAATTATTGAAAATATCTTGGTTATGTTTCCAACGAATTTAATATTTTGGTTGTTTACATGCATATGGGGATGCCTAGTTATAATGTGAAAATTTCTTGATTGTGCTAATTAGGAGGTGGTTATTTAGTGTTACTCTGTTATTGATGGAGTGTGTTATTAACAAGTGGATTTTTCTAGCCATGTTTATTATATGATCTCATTTGGGAAATGAATTGTGATCTAGGACAATGCCTTCTATTTTTTTATCCTAACTATGTTTATTTTGGATTTATATTGGCTTTAGTGGCATGTTGTATGCTTGAAGTAGACAACTCAATTGATTTATTGAAGGTTACTTGTGTATAATGGATCTATGTTTTAGGATGTGACTATGTTATGATGAATTATGTTTTGAAGGACCTATTGGCGATATTAGGGTTTATGGTTTCAATTATGACTTCCTAGTGATTTTGATACAATGAGGATATAAAGGTGATATTAGGGTTTGAGGCTTATGATCTCTTTTTGGATATATGTGAGATGAAGTATTATGTTGATGATGGATTATGATGTACTAAAATATGTTTAGGTGAACTTGTTGGAGGATTGACTATGATTGATAATGTTATTGTTAGATATGTATATGGATATATGCATTGTGCAGGTGTTTTGTGTTTTGGGTGATGCAGGTATGAGGCATTGACTCCACCTTGCTTAATAGGCCTAATCATGCCTAAACAATCCATGATGGTAGTAATGGAGATAACATTAAGGCCTAAGTTGACCTAGCCTTAACCATTGTCGCAAATTAGGGCAATACCTTTGGTCTCCACTTCACATGTTCAGATTACCATGGAGGCAATATCCACATCCTTGAGTCAAATAGCTTGGTTGTGTGGTGGATGTTGCTTGATCTTGGCCATGTTTGTGCATTTGTGCTTTATGTCATTCATAATATTATGTGTTAATAATATTTTGGTGGTATAAACTTCACTCCTAATTATTATAATATTATTGTTAATGTTATTAATATTAAATTATGTGACATAAATTTTATATATCAATACTATAATATTTGGTTCATTTTGTGATTTATGAGCATTTGGTGGGTGTAATTATATTTCAAGGGTGAAGTAAATTATTATTTGCATTTTTACTTATGATTTCTTTAGGGAGGAAACTTATGATATTTATTTAATTATTTGTTATTGGTGGGAGTTGGTTGCATAGTTGAATTAATGAATTGATTTATGTGTTGTTATTATATGGTTTTGTTGAGAGGTGGTTGAGGATTCTTGTAGAAGTTTGGGAATAACATTTTTAATTTTTTTTTATTGTTTCTTGGGAGGGGGGTTGCTGGAATTTTTTTGGAGAGCCTTTTGGGAGAGTTTGATTTGGGTGCAATTTTGGAAGAGTTTGGAAGGAAATTTTCATTCTTTCTTGTGAATTTTTTTGTGGAGATACTTTGGAGATTGTTGCATTATTGGAATTGAGGATTGGCTGAAGGGTTTGTTGATGCTCTTTGCTTGCTTGTTGGTTGGTGACTTTTTGTTGTTTGTGGGAGTGGATTTGTGAATTTTTCTTCCTTCTTTCTTTTATTCTTCCCTTTGTCTTTGTAGGACTGAGGTAGGGTTTATAACCTTCATTGTATGAACTTGTTTCCTTGCTTTGGAAATGAAAAAAATGATGTATTTAGTGTTTTTTTATTTCAATTTTAAAGTGTTATAAATTTTGGTCATGTACATTTAAATATTGGCATTGAAATGCACTCTCTTTCTTTATGTTTTCAAATGGACCGTTCTTAGGGTTTATGATTCTCTTTTGAATGAAGCATTCTTCTTGGATTTTGAATAGGGAAAAATAGTGTATTTAATGACTTTCATTTATATCTAAATGTGTTTTTGATTTTTGGTTATATGTATGTTGTTTCGTGTTGAAATATCCTCTCCAAATTGAGTTTTTAAAGGGTTATTTTTTAGGGTTTGGTATCTTTCACTTTAAATTTGAGTCTTGGGTTCAAGAGGAAGAGTTTTATGGAATGGAAATAGGCACCCATCAAATGGGTCTTTTCTTGATTTTTCTTCTGGGGCCCAACCGATGTCCTATTTTGAGTTCCAAGTTCCCTCTTTTCAACTACACAAAATTATGGTCAACTATATGGTTTCATAGGTCAACTACGCAAAAAGAGCTCTTAATTGCACAACATGAGGCCCCAAATCCACAACTTGAGCCCTCAACTATTCAAGTCTCATGCCAAGTGCGTAGAACTTGAGTTTTGACCTAGTTTGGCCCGGTTTTGGCTCATGGGGTTCTCAGATGAGTTCTAGAAGTTTGGAGTGGTATTATTCTCTGTTGATTCTGTGTTTTGGGGTTTGTATGGCCTGAATTGGAATGGTTCATATTTTTATAGGTTTCTTTATGCTCAGATGTAAATAAATCGGGTGGTTACTGCATTTGGAAGTGGATTCATTGATGTATCTTAATGGATGAGGCCTAGAGAGGCCCTATGTGAGATTTATGATTCTAATTCTTGATGATGGATTCATTTGAGATATCTATATTATTGATTATTATTATTCCTTAGAATGGAACCCTAGGTTAGAGGTGTCTAGGTGCAAGTTAGGCGGAGTGGCTCTGGGTGTCGGGGCTCTAAAGTGGTTGCTATACAATCTCATTGAGAGTTTTCTTAATCAAGATGCCCCACCCATGGCCTTGAGTGCTAGTTCAGACTAAGGGTGGGATTTGGAAGGCATGTCTATCCTAGGGGTGTTTATCTAGTATGTTCGAACTTCCTTGTCTCCATGAAAGGATTGTTTGGCTCCATATGTGCTATCAAATGGGCACCAAGACCTAGAGAGGCTACCAAGGAAACTCATGTTGAGGCCATGTGATGACACTCTTCCCTATTACTTTAGGACCCTTTCGTAAGTGGTTATGTATAGAAGCCTCTAGTAGAACCTTGTTATATATTATACATGTCCTTGTGTAAATTAGCTATGTTCCCTTGGTATTGGTGTTGTGATTGCGAGTTGACCTAGTTTGCTTGTGTGTGTGGGGTCTCATATCTATCTCCTAAGAGAAATAGGGTGGACCTAAGGGTTCAACATGGTCAGTTGGTTGTTATCAACCTCCATTGGGGACTGATGGATTTGGTCATATGCGTTGGATGGATCTTGTTATCTTCTTCCAGTATCTTTTTATTCATGATTTAGATTATTCAGTTATTGCATTACAATATGTCATGTATCATTATGAAGCAATGTAATTCTAGAGTAGTGTTAAGTGGTTCAATGTGTTGGCAATATGGAGGAATTGATTATGTGTTACATTGATGTTTGTCATTGATGTCAACACTAGCTTATTTGGTTGTCTACCGGGTTCCGGTAGAATGGTTGGTTTGTGATGCTGATAAGGAGATCAATCTTCAGTATGTTTAGATTGGTGGAATTGGTTTGGTTTGGTCATTCATGTGGTTCATATGCATGTCACATTCAGTTGGTTTGGGATTTGATGATCCAAAAGCTATCATATATTCTAGTAAGCCTTTTGGTTACCGATAAGGGTTTTACCGGCAGAGCTTCATTGAAGATCTTTCGATGGATTCGATAAGTGGTGTTGGTGCGACTTCTAGAAGGTTCTTGAGATGCTGATGTTTATAATGTTCATGTTCCAGTTGATTGGCGATGTTGCATTTGGCTTATGGAGATCTATTTTAGATTCGGTGCTATTTTGTGTTAGTCTGTTAAGTTATGGACCAGTTTGTGTAACGTGTTGGTGGATGCTTTCAATGTGTTACCGGTTGGATTTATTGTTTGGTTAATGTTGTTTCGGCCTTATGATGAATTGGGTTATCATTGGTTTGCGGGTTTATGTAATAGATTTATTGTATTATCTTTTAGGTGGCCAACCTAATTGTTTAGGTCCAGGGTTTGTATAAATATGATGTAAGATCTATTTGTAGATCATGGGTTATGAGATTATTTGTGTGAGAATAAGGTTATAATCATATGCAGAGGTTCTGGTTAATCATAGGTGATCGAATTGGGTTTGTGTAAGAGGTTTAAGACCTCCGGTATTGAGCTTAACCGAAACTGTACTCAGGCATAGGAGATGCTATTCTTGCAGCTCAATCTTCTTTCTGGATTGTAGTCCGAAGATTTCTTGTAGTCAATGAGGCTCCTTTTATGACGAGCAGTGCACTCTAGGCAGTGTGCCTTCCTACATGTGCAAGCCCCTTATATGTAATATTTATTCATCTAATCAGTGGATAATTATTGTGGGTCACCAATCCCATAGTAGTTTTCCTCTTTGAGGTTTTCCACATATAAATCTGTGGTGTTATGGTGTTCATCTTTGTGGTTGCATTATTACGTTGGCATATGATGATAATGTATGTTGTCATTGATGTCAATAATTGTAAGTAAACCAGTATGTAGATTGGAAGAAATTGGTGAACTGGTATGAAGAAATGTAGTGAACCGGTGTTGGGGTTTCACTGAGTGTGACTACCGGTTGGTAGTCTCAGCTCTAGGGTTTCCAGTTTGGCAATCTCGCTTGTGTGATGCAACTGATGACATTCTGTATTAAGTTAGCTAAGAGATGAAGATGAGATTGTGATGCCACGTCAGCTTTGTGCATGTGAAGGATTTCCTTGAGGATCTTGCATGAGAAGATCAACTGCATTAAATGTCTACCTCGGGAATGAACATTCTTCTTAGTGGTATGAGAAGAAATCGTGATGAGTTACTGATTTCTATGTGTGGTGAAGAATGGATGATGTAGATTGTCTTGTGATCTATTTGAAATTGTATTGCTCTATGTAAAGTGTTTGGATGGTCAGGATTGGACTGCTTGTATTGTAAACCTAAAATGCTTAGGGTTTAGGGTTTATGGTACCGACCTAATTATTGTCTATAAGGTCGATGATGTTTGTTATTGTAAGTTGTTGGGAAATGTTGTGTGTGTATCCGAGTGATGAGATACTTGCTAGACCAGTAAGAGAAAACTGTAGAGTGTGATTGCAGAAGTAGAGGAATTGAAAAGGATCTGCCTTAGCATATAGTGCTGTTATCAGATCAAAGATCTACCTATTGTATTCTAACCATCTCAACAGAAGGAAAATCCCTTTGTCAGGTAGCTTTAATAGGATTACTGTAAATCCTCTAACCAGGTGATTCAAGCTCATTGAGTTCTTCAAATCCTCTAGCAAGGTAACCGTTAACAGGGTTTCAACCTTTAACATGGTATATAGCCATCCCTTAACTGGGTGATCTTTAACAAGATCGGTTCCTAGTAGAACCTTATTGTAAAGTCTTTAACCGGACTAGGCTCCTAATAGAGCGAGCTTCAAAAGAGTTCAAAAACAAGCTTGTGGGTATTCATCCCCACCGTGGTTTTTCCCATTTGGGTTTCCATGTGAAAAATCTGTGTGTCATGTGTTGTGCATTTTTCATGTGATGATTAAGTGTTCTTTGTTTAAGTGATTATGCATGCAGAGCTAATGGTTATGGTATTGGTGACACACCACATGCATATGTTTATGGGTAAAGTAGCTATCAAGTATTAAATGTATTTGAAGTATTCAGACTTACCGATCTATGCTGTCTGAAGTCTCACTGTGTTTAACTGGTATTGCCATGGTTAAGTTCAGTAATGAAGACAACCGGTTAGTGTTGTTTTAGCTTGAAAAGATTGTCAGAAAGTCTTTGACTGTATTGATTCACCCCCCTCTCAGTACCAGTTAGGGTATCTGTTGTTCATCATTATTCATCAATGGTATCAGAGCAACTCCAGGTCCTTGGTGATATAAGCTTAACCGCTTGAGGTAAAAGATCCCGCGTTAATGATGAAGAGGGAAGGTCCTAAGTTCAATAGAGATAACTTCAAAATATGGAAGGACAAAATGAAGATCTATATCAAGAGTTTGGGTTCTTAGTACTGGAGCTATGTTGAAACTGTCTATGTAATTCCCATGGGCACTTTAATTGATGATCATAAAAGAGAGATTCAAGAAAATGGGCAAGTCATGGAAGCCCTTATTAGCAGTTTGTTTGATATTGAGTTCATTGATGTACAAGATAAGGAAACTCCTAAGGATGTATGGGACACATTGGAAGCTATTTATGGCGGTGATGAACATGTAAATCAAGTTAAGGAAGAGAGCCCTAGAGGAAAATTTGAAGACATGAGGATGGTTGAAGGTGAGACCATTCAACAATATGGCATCAGAATCAAGACTATTGTTGGAGATATCAAGGGACTGGTGGAACAATTGATGATGCCACCATTGTCAATAAAGCCTTGAGATCATTGTTACTGGTCTATGTAATCAGAGTTGCTGCTATTAAGGAACTAAGGTCTATTGACAAAACCAAGGTTTCCTTAGACTCTATCATTGCAAAGTTAACTGCATATGAGTTGAATAGCTATGATGGCAGTGTTTAGAAGACTGAGTCAGCTTTTAGAGCATTTGTTTCACCAACCAGAAAAGGAAAAGAAGAAAGTACCAGTTATGAATCCATGCAAAGCAGAGGTATGGATGATGAAGAAATTCTGATGGAGTTTGAAGCTCTTCTTGCCAAGAGACTTCCAAAAGGTACTGGAAAATACAGAGGTAAGCTTCCTTTAAAATGTTTTTCCTACAATAAGATAGGACATATAGCTGTTAACTATCCTAACAATGAGAATAAGGATAAACCAAAGAGGTTTAGAAAGTATAAAGGAGGAAATAGAAGAAATTGTCTTGTTGCAGTGGATGAAGGTGTTACTGATGAAGAATCTAAGGATGAAGACAATGAAGACATAGTATTTGTAGCTATAAAGGAAGAAGTGTCTGACAAGAAAGCACTTGTCTCTCGCATTGACAACTCTAATGAGTGGATAATTGATAGTGGTTGTTCTCACCACATGACTGGTGATAGGAGAAAGTTTCTATCTCTAGAAGAATATGATGGAGGTGTTGTCAGATTTGGCAATGATGCACCATGTTTGGTGAAAGGTAAAGGATCCATCTCACTGAATGGAAAGAGTAGTACAGATGATGTCTACTGGGTAGAAGGTCTTAAGCATAACCTATTGAGTGTTGCTCAACTAAATGATAAAGGACTCATTCTGGAGTTCAAAGGTGGAGTCTGCAGTATAAATGGTAAAAGTGGTGAACTTATTTCCACTGGTAAGCAGACCAGAGGTAACCTGTTTTAGTTGAATGCCAAGATAAGTTGATGTCTGATGGTGAAGTTTGATGACAGTTGGATATGGAATAGGAGACTTTGTCATATGAACTTTGATAATATTGTAAAGGCTAGTAAGATCAAGGCAGTAAGAGGATTGCCTTTGCTGAACAAATCGGAGAATTCTTTGTGCAGAGAATGTCAACTTGGGAAGATGTCTTCCTCAACTTTCAAAGGTAAGTCTTTTTCAGAAGAAAACTTACTTGATCTTGTGCATACTGATTTGTGTGGGCATATGAAAACTAGAAGTATTCAGGGAGATAGGTATTTCACGATTCTTACTAATGACTGCTCAAGAATGATGTGGGTCACATTCTTGAAAGACAAGTTCGAGGTGTTTGGAAAGTTCAAAGCCTTTAGAGAATTAGTAGAGAAGGAAAGTGGTCAAAAGATAAAATGCCTAAGAATTGATCAAGGAGGTGAATTCACTTCTCATGAATTTAACAAATATTGTGAAGATAGCGGTATCAAGAGGCAATTGTCCGCCCCAAGGACACCACAACAAAATGACATAGCAGAAAGGAATAACATGACTGTAGTTGAAGTGGCTAGAATAATGTTGATCCAAGGAAAGGTTGCTCACACTTTTTGGAGAGAAGCGGTGAGCACTGCAGTCTATACTATGAACCGGGTACTCATCAAGAAAGGTAGAGTTAAAAACCCTTATGAGTATTGAATCAGGAAAACTCCTACTGTGAGTTCTTTTAAAGTGTTTGGTAGTAAGTTTTATATCAAGAGAGGTGAGCATCTGAGCAAGTTTGATGCTAAAAGTGATGAAGGAATATTTTTGGGATATTCCACTAAGAGCAAAGCTCTCAAGTGCTACAACAATAGAACACAAAAAATTGTTGAGAGTATCAATGTCAGGGTTGATGAATCCCCTGAGGAACTTGAGGAAACCTGCAGTGAAGAAGTGGAAGATGAACCGCATATAGCCTTCTAGGAACCAGTTAAGAAAGAAACAAGTAAAGATCTCAGTGTTCCTGTACTGGTAGAAGCTACAGTAGGAGAAGAAGAAGAGGTAAGTGAAGAAGAAGAGGAAAAACTAGCTAAACAAGCTAGAGTCAATCCTAGGTATGTGAAACTACATCATGATTCGAAGAAAATCATAGGAGATAAAGATGCAGGGATACTCACAAGAAGAAAGGTGAAAGAAAACACTTGCATGATTTTTGAATTAGAGCCCAAGACTTCCAGAGAAGCACTTGCAGATGAAGACTAGATTAAAGCAATGGAAGAGGAGCTAGACCAAATAGAAAAGAATGCAACATGGTCCTTGGTACTCGGACCAGAACACAAGAATGTCATAGGTACCAAATGGGTCTTCAGGAATAAGCTAAATGAAGAAGGCAAAATTGTGAGGAACAAGGCAAGACTTGTATGCAAAGGATATGCTCAGGAAGAGGGAGAAGACTATGGAGAAACCTTTGCTCCTATGGCTAGACTAGAAGGTGTCCGAATGCTACTTGCATTTGCAGCATTTAAGGGATTTAAGGTTTAACAGATGGATGTGAAATTTGCGTTTTTGAATGGAATCCTAGAAGAGGAAGTGTATATTGAGCAACCGCAAGGGTTTGCCTTATCAGAAGATTGTAACATGGTGTGTAGATTACATAAAGCCATGTATGGATTAAAACAAGCACCTAGGGTATGGTATGAATGGTTACACTCTCATCTTGTGAAGATTGGATTTCAGAGAACAAGTGAGGATAACAACATCTATCTAAAATCTGAAGGTGATTAGATTCTACTCTGTGAAGTATTTGTAGATGACATAATCTTTGGAGGAGATGATAAAATGAGTCATGCTTTTGCAGATGAAATGAAGAAAGAGTTTGAGATGTCTCTGATTGGAGAGATAAAGTTCTTCATTGATTTACAAATTTAGCAAACGAAAGAGGGTATCTTTGTTACCCAGTCCAAGTATGTCAAATAGGTATTGAAGACCTTTGGCATGGAGGAGAGAAAACCGGTTGGTACATCGATGGCGACCAACTGTAAACTGACTAAGGAAGATGATTCAGCGTTGGTGAATGAGAAGGAGTACCGGTCAATGATCGGTAAGCTGCATTATGTGGTGTACAATAGACTAGATATTGCTCATGTAGTGGGCATAGTAGCTCGTTTTCAAAAAAGTCCAAGAGAATCCCACTTGGTAGCTGTCAAGCAGATTCTTAGATATCTGAAAGGAACAGTTGACTATGGATTGTGGTATCCATATAATGGTGACTTTAACCTCAAAGTATATACTGATGCCGATTGGGCAGGTAATATGGATGACCAGAAGAGAACAACCGGCGGAGCATTCTTTCTTGGTGGAAGACTAGTCTCGTGGACTAGTAAGAAGCAGAGCTGCATTTCTTAGTCTACAGCTAAAGTAGAATATGTGGCAGCATTTATGAACTGCACTCAAGCAATCTGGATGAAACATGTATTGGAAGGTTTCAAAGTACCTGTATCTGAACTAATGAATATATTTGGTGACAACACAAGTGCAATAAATATTTCCAAGAATCCAATATTGCATGCTAGAACTAAGCACATTAAGCTTAAGTATCACTTTTTGAGAGAAAAGGTTTAGAATAAGGATGTTGTACTAGAACATGTTTCCAGTTAGGATCAACTAGCAGATATATTCACTAAGCCCTTATCGAAGACTACATTTACCTATTTGAGAGGTGAATTAGGGGTTCTGCCCCTTCATGAAGTCAACTAAAGTTGTGTGCTCCACATCAGTCAGGTACTACAATGTCAAATCTTTTAGGATTGATGTGTTGAAGGATGCTACTCCATAGGGGGAGCAACATAGTGGAGAATGGAAGCTTGTGCCTCCACTTTGGCATTGTTGTCAAAGGGGGAGAAAATATTTGATGTATGGGGAGAAGATATCTAATGATGCAGAATACACTGGTCTATGATGTCTACAGTTGCAATGCTACACTGAGTATTTCCATCAATGCCAAAGGGGGAGACTGTTGGCATATGATGATAATGTATGTTGTCATTGATGTCAATAAGTGTAAGTGAACCGGTATGTAGATTGGAAGAAGTTGGTGAACCAGTATGAAGAAATGCAGTGAATCGGTGTTGGGGTTTCATTGAGTGTGACTACTGGTTGGTAGTCTCAGCTCTAGGGTTTCCGATTTGGCAATCTCGCTTGTGCAATGCAACTGATGGCATTCTGTGTTAAGTTAGCTAAGAGATGAAGATGAGATCGTGATGCCACATCAGCTTTGTGCACATGAAGGATTTCCTTGAGGATCTTGCATGAGAAGATCAACTACATTAAATGTCTACCTCAGGAATGAACATTCTTCTTAGCGGTATGAGAAGAAAGCGTGATGAGTTACTGATTTCTATGTGCAGTGAAGAATGGATGATGCAAATTGTCTTGTGATCTGTTTGAAATTGTATTTCTCTATGCAAAGTGTTTGGATGATCAGGATTGGACCGCTTGTATTGTAAACCTAAAATGCTTAGGGTTTAGGGTTTATGCTACCGACCTAATTGTTTTCTATAAGGTCGATGATGTTTGTTATTGTAAGTTGTTAGAAAATTTTGTGTGTGTATCCGAGTGATGAGATACTTACCAGACCAGTAAGAGAAAATTGCAGAGTGTGATTGCAGAAGTAGAGGAACTGAAAAGGATCTGCCTTAGCATATAGTGCTGTTATCAGATCAAAGCTTTACCTATTGTCTTCTAACCATCTCAACAAAAGGAAAATCCCTTTGCTGGGTAGCTTTAACATGCTTACTGTAAATCCTCTAACCAGGTGACTCAAGTTCATTGAGTTCTTCAAATCCTCTAGCAAGGTAACCTTTAATAGGGTTTCAACCTTTAACATGGTATATAGCCATCCCTTAACCGGATGATCTTTAACAGGATTGGTTCCTAGTAGAACCTTATTGTAAAGTCTTTAACTAGACTAGGCTCCTAACAGAGCGAGCTTCAAAAGAGTTCAAAAACAAGCTTGTGGGTATTCATCCCCACCATGGTTTTTCCCATTTGGGTTTCCACGTGAAAAAATTGTGTGTCATGTGTTGTGCATTTTTCATGTGATGATTAAGTGTTCTTTGTTTAAGTGATTATGAATGCAGAGCTAATGGTTATGGTATTGGTGACACACCACATGCATATGTTTATGGGTAAAGTAGTTATCAAGTATTAAATATATTTGAAGTGTTCAGACTTACCAGTCTATGCTGTCTGAAGTTTCACTATGTTTAACCAATATTTCCATGGTTAAGTTCAATAATGAAGACAACCGGTTAGTGTTGTTTTAGCTTGAAAAGATTGTCAGAAAGTCTTTGACTATACAGATTCACCCCCCCTCTCAGTACCAGTTAGGGTATATGATGTTCATCATTATTCATCATATTACTTGTTGTTATTTGCTTTTATGTATACCGCTTGCTAAGTTGTTGTGCTAATAAGGTTAAAATTAATCATACCGGTAGAACATTGATTCACACCCCCCCTCCTCTCAATGTTCTTGGATTCCAACACAGTGTTGGTATTGTAATTCCCACCAAGGAACCCTAGAGAACAAGTCCAACTAAAAATCTAACTATACATGTTAGAGATAATTTTTTTTAAGAGATACAACATCACATTAAACTTAAAGAAAAATCATATATTTAAATTAACATGATTGCATAATATTAATGCACAAGTGGAAATAAAATCATAACATCTAATCTACGTCCTCTAAGGTTTCCCAATATCATTATTGATAATGCAACAACTATAAATATACATGAGACATTCCCTACTAAACTATTGACTAATCATTACACATAGAATAAGAAAGTACTCATTTAAACCATAGTGAGATAACCATGAGATATATCATATTTATCACATCTAAGGTCCTACATCCATTTTAAACACCAATACCAAATGTTGCTATCCTATTAATTCTTGCAATCATAATGAATCCATCCATTCCTAAAATATAGACGGTACCAACACCACATTTTACACTATAGTTTTACACAAATCTTTCCAATGAGAGCGTCATGATACATTATTCACTTAAATGATATCCAATTACAAAGTACATAGATGAATCTTTATATATATTAGAGAATACATATAAATATTATAACCATAGAACTAGAATTGAAGATAAGAACAACCACCCACCACGCTCATGAACAAACCACCAAATTTCCCAATGGAAGAAGGCATTAACCACCCGACTATGTGGAACCATAAAGGTCCACCCCCCATGCTACAAAGAATGACATAAGGCCCCACACACATCACTTGACCTAGGTTGACACCTATACCTCTTGGGGAATATACACATTCACAAAGACAGAAACATATTGAAAGATTGAATCATCACAAGACATAGGGTCAACCATAAAACACAAACTCACTAGAGGCTTCCACACAACACAAGGGTTTGGGTCCTATATTACACATAGGGAGGAGTGTCATCACATGCCATCAACAAGGGTTTCCCTAGTAGTCTCTCTCTAGACCCTAGCACCCAAGTGACGCCCATGTGGAACAAAATTCATTCTTTCATGAAGACAAGGATGCATGAACATGACAACATGCCTTCCTGAACTCGTCATGAGCCTGAACTAGCACTCTAGGCCATGAGCGATGAAACATATTTATATTGTTAATGTGAGAACTATCCAGCCCCTATATTAATTAATTAATATTATCACTTGATTAAGGAAACTTCCAATGAGATTCTTTGGTAGCCACTTAGGGCCCTGACACCCACTTGGAAACCACTCCCCCTAATATGCTCCTAAAACCTAGGGTACATAAAAAGAATCAAAACATACATGATAACATGAAACATCATAGAATAATAAATTATTGGTTCGATAACATAATCTAAAAAATTTAAGTTGGACGCTGGGCTTATTTCAACTGTGACTGGAATGCCCCACACCGGGCTTAACTTCTTTTGAGACCTCAAGATCTCCAACAATGCGATTACCCTGTTCCCACGGAAAGAGAAAGAGCAGGCCAAAATTGGCAAGGCTACCAAGGGCTACTACGATGTTGCAAACATCAAGAAGTTGTGGGGCTGGGTCCTGAACGCAATCATGGAGTATATTACGGTTGAAGGCCGTTTCTCCAAGACCCACACCTACCACTTCATGCTCTTAAACCATCTTAGACACGACAAAAAAGTGTCTCTGCCCTACTACCTTTTTTGATCCCTCTCCAGGTCCCTGAACAAGCACAGGACTAACCCTTCCAGCCCGATTCTCCACTGCAGGCTCCTGCTGCTCATCTATGAGCATTGCAAAACTCTCACTCTGTAGGAAAATAAGCGGATTCCTGCTTCCCCTTGTAAAAGGAGGATGGAAGAGGGAGATACTAGCAAGGAGAAGCCATCATCTAGCAAGAAAAGGAAAAGTGACCCTGGGTTGGAAACTGAGGACATCATCAAGGAAAGCAGTGGTATGGAGATGGATGAATCTAACAGTGAAACAACTAGAAAGAAGAGGAGCTAGGCAATGAGGAAGAAAGTGGAGATTTCAAGCCTGGTCAAGATAGCCCTATTCTAAGTGATCACCCTGGTAAGGACAATAGCCATTTGATGGAGGAAATGGCTCCCAAGGATAATGAGGAAACTGAAGTTAATTCTGAGAAGGAAACAAACAAAGGCTCTGAGAAGAACCTGACCGAGGAAAGGGATAGCAAGGACAAGGAAAGTGCTGGTGAGGGGCTTATCTTGGATAATCTCAAGAAGCTCTCGGAGGCCAGAATGAATTTCGACAGATGGACTTACGAAACCCTGAAAAACCTGGAGAAGAAAGGGATAAATTTGGATACAAAGAGGGAGGATGAAAATAGAGAGCATATTAATTGGAAGTAGGAAATGGAGAAGAAGGTAAAATTGCTGGAAAAGGGAAAAGAAGCGATGAAAAATCTGATGGGAATTATCCCAAGTATCCTCTCTGCTGTCACCCAAAACCTGGAAGACATTGCCAAGGTCTTTGACCATACTCCTAAACCAATTGTGGATCTTGACCTGGAGGAGGAGACCATCCAGACTGGAAGTGGTGATGCTACCCCGGCGGGCGGGACTGCGAAGAGAACCAGGGTTAGTATCAAGAAATTTGTGGCTGCTGTTGCCAAGGACCCTCCCAACTTCAAAGACAACATCAAAGAGCTGCAAGAAATTAGTAGCACCCTAGCTAAAGCCCTAGATAAAATCTGATTCCTAGATGGCCTGCTGGCTTCTCAAGGCTTTTGTGGGTTTTCTTCGGTTTTCCGCTGGTTTTTTCCTTTTAGTTCTGTTCCTCTCTGTTTCTCGTGGCTTTGCTGTTTAAGTCTTGCTTGTAAAGGGTTTCAGGGCCCCTTCAAAACCTGCTTTTTCATTAATCAAAAACATAATCTAAAAAATAATGTCATTTTTGATTCACAAATCATTCCTTTAATTGATTTCTCTCAAGGCATCACCATGAATGTGTTACCCCCACCCTTTTAAAATAAAATAAAATAATTTATTTATATTAATAGGCAAGTTTTACTTTTCTTTCTATCACTCATGTCCTATCGAGAAAACCTCGGTGTATCAGAATTATATTTTAGAGTTCACAAGTTCCATTTCCACTTGATGTCGTGATCCCAAAGGAAGAGCCGATGTTTATTAGGTGGCACCTTGCGACTTCCACTTCTAGTTTCTTCCTGATACTCGATACTCTCTTGAAGGCCGATGCCAGAGTATTGGAAGCTTTCAGTTTCCTTTCTGTCAGTTTCAAAGTCGGCTTGCAGCTATGCGAAACACATTTTTTTAAAAATGAATCAAAAGGAGATTTGCAAGTACCATCATTAATGACAAGTGTGATGTCGAAAAAGGAGATTGGGTAGTTTAGGACCTAACCTCACTTTCCTTCACACATTAGAATATGAAATAATCTAAGAGATAATTCAAATTGACCACTTCTTATAAGAGAGAAAGAGGGCCAAGAATGTCTTTAGGGTTTCTATTCCTTTGTTGCTATGAAGAGGAGATGTGCAAAATGCGATGCAATGATCAACTATGCTAGGAAATTAACAAAGGTACAAATATGAATAAAAAATGTAAAAAATTGTAGATCTGAAACTAAATGACTGAGTACAGGGATGGAAAAGGAACTCAGATGCACAACTATCACCAGTTGTTGATGCTGACTATGCAGGACCAGGGCGCCATGCCCTGGTCCTTGATGTTACAGAGGGTTGTACTTTTGGATTTGAGAGTCGAGACACAAAAATGCAGAATTTCCAAAAAACACTACAAAACCTTGGGGACCAAGGAGCCACGCCCTGGTCTCTGAAAACTGAGATTTGCCTTTGTCCTTAGGTTTTCACCTCTGTGTTCCATCGGTCCCAAAATTCGCGCATGCGCTGGATTCCTGTACTTGCACCTGCAACTTGAAAAATGGTATCTAGGTGGCTATTTAGGGTTTTTCCTTAGTCAAACCCCTTGTTTGGTGATTTCCACCTCCACAAATAGCCGATGATGTATTGAAAATGTGTGTGCAAGAATCTTGTGTGTATGCAAGACCCTAAATGAGCAAGAAAGCAGATCTAGAGTTCTACCCTATGCTTTGGAGAGTAAACCCTAAATGAGTGTAAATGTAAATGTAAATGCTTGAAATAAAAAATGCAACAATGGATCTAAATCATGAATGTAAATCTAAAAAATGAATGTCAATGAAGCTCATGCAAAGACATGAAAATAACATGAAACAATACCAAACCCTAAGGGAGAGGTACAAGCCATTCAATAGTCGACGATCTTCTATTATTATTTAATATATTCAAAGCTCCTAATTGATGTTGAAGATGATTGATGAAGACTTGACAAATGCTTGATGATTGCTTGATTTGCTGATTGTAGGCTCCACATAACCTACACTTTTACTTCATAAGAGGCTCCTTCTATTTCTAGAGAATGGATCCTTCAAATGAGGAAAGGAAAGGCTATATGTATGAAACCCTAACTTTGTTTTGGGTCATAGGCTGACCTAGAAATGATATTTTTACTCAATCTCTTGGATTCAAACATTAAAATACCACCAAAACATGCTCCCAAAATTTGGGGAGAAAAAAGTTGGACCTCTTGGTCCGACCAAATTTTTGCCAAATTTTTGGGAAAGAAAGATATTGTGATTCTAAAGTCAATTCCAGGAGTATGTGGAATTCGAGGTGTCTAAATATGCGAAATCGGGCCTTGAAGGTCGAAATAGGACATAATTACGGTTTTTGATGAATTAATTAATTGGAAGAAAAATAAAAAGGGGCACACTTAGGGTTAAGGGCCCACTTTTATGATGTGTAGAGTGATGAAAGAATACTGTAGATTTAATTAAATTAATTAATTAAATGCTTAAAAGGAATTTGAAATGCAAGATGCAAACACACTAAGGCAGGTGCTAACCTAAGGGTGAAATTGTACCACCCAATTAAGGGTGTACAATTTATGGTGCTACAACAGGTTAAACGGTTAAGGACACATAAAGGTGGTGGCATGAGCTATAATTTTTTATATTATTAGCTTTTGGCAAGGAAAATTTAATGCACCACCCTTAGGATCTGATCAAGTAATGCATGCCATCATGAGTTTTCTTTACTAAAATGGTTCTACCTCATAATAACCAGTTGTCGATCGTTAATCTTTATCTAAATTGGCCAGAAAGTGAATAGGGGAATATTATTCAAGGGTTGCATGCTCTTGCATGGAAGCAACAAGCTAATTTTTTTAGAATATAGAAAGGTTATCATCTTATTGGGAAAGATTTCCAGGCAAGACGAAAATCATGAAGAGCGTCTCCAAGAGGAAATAATTGCAGAAAGAAACCTTGGTATCTAAGTTTTCACACAATTAAGAAGATGGGGTTTAAAGGAAAGGGCCCTATGATACAACCAACTATTGAGCATATGTAGGATGACATTCTCTTTGACCTAACTGATCTCTCTTGGGAGCTCATAGAATATGAGGATGACTTTTCAATAGTTCTCTAGGTGCTTATCGAAGATGACATGAAGGCGGAGATGATCGACAACCAAATCGATGGTCAGAACTCAGTGCCTGATGAAGAAGAAATATGAGGTTGGTAGTTGTTTGTAATGCGGGATTTGGTACTAATAATGGGATCTTCTGGTAATTTTTGTTTTATCTAAAATAATGTTTAAAACGGTCATTTTCAAGATCGTTACTATTTCTTGAAAATAAAAAAGGGACTTTTAGATATAAATAGATAGAAAATAAATTAGCAAGGGGAAATTTTGGAAAAGATAGACTTTATGTTGTTTTTCTAAAAGACAAGTAGAATATGGATATGGATTGAAATTTGTTGTATTGAAACTTTGAAGAGTTTATCTATATGATTGGACTTTGTGCCACATTAGACGAGTTTCATATTTTTCTTACGTGAATACGTTTTGTTCAAGTTTCCATACGATGAATAATTTAAGGCTTGTTTCCCTTTATTGTTCACTATTGTATGATATTCATCTTTGCATGAATGATGGATGAAAATGGTTAATTGATGGTTGATTGGAAAGATTCCTTCATTTTCTTTACTGTTAATTACTTTTGCCTTTCCTTCTTTCTGGTTAAAAGCACACTCAAAAAAACCCAAATTCACATCATAAGAGGGCGCTGTACCTCTAAAATTCAGAGGAAAGTTGCAAAGCAAATGCAATTTCTCCAACTATTGTTAATATTTTGTTCCCTTGTATGGGGCTAGGAGTCATATTGTCATATTTTGAAGGGAAAAAAATATGTTAACCAACAGATTTTTGGCAACTCTGCTAGAGAAATGAAAAGATTGGTGCCTTCTTGCTTCAAATATCTATTAGTGGTTCCCTAAGAATGGAGGCTGGTGACTTTGTTTAGTTAAATATCTTAGAAAGATGGTTCAACACTAGACAAATGCAAGAAATCAGTTCAGATCCAAAGGACGACCTACACGGACAATTGAAGAAATATTGACCGAAGACGACAAGATACTTCTTTCTTTTTGAAATTATTTCAAAGAAAGTATCTCTGAGGCTGAAAAGAAAAAATTACTCCATCTAAAGATTACAAATTTGTGTTGTTGGTAAGAGGTTTGTGTCATAGATATTACTTTCTCAAAGACGTTGAACAAAAGATTCATAGGTTGCAAGCAACAGTAGAAAGATTAAGGTTGCTTAAAGAAGAACCAGAAAGTGAGAGCCAAGGTTCTTATAACTTTTTTATTATTGGTAAGCAAGACTCTATGCAAGCATCAGCTGAGCCCAGTACCTTGTCAATGCCATGGAATAACCACCAACAACAAAAAAGAATTTTATGTCAGATTGAAGGTAAAGAATCAAAATATTTCTCGACATGCATGCAAATGACTGAAATCGAGCAATCATTTATTTCTTAGGAAAAACAAGTGCCACCAAAGGAACATAGTGTTATTTTAATTCCAAATTGGTGCCTGGAAGGTTCAAATGGTAATTTTTTTGTGGAGTTGTGGATGTTAGGATAACTAGTGAACAATTGAGAGGGGGGGGGGTGAATCAGTTGTTAACATATTATAACTTTTAATCCACAATACAACCTTAAACAAATCAAGTACCAGTAAAGCACAAACATATGTCGGTAGGAATAGATACCGGTAAACAATACAACTTAATAATTAACTAGATAATCAATGCAAAGAAACCATACCACATAACACCATGATTTGTACGTGGAAAAACCAGAAAGGGAAAAACCATGGTGGGAAGCCTACCCACAGTCAGATGATACTTCTGCAGAAAGTATGTGTTACAATGAGGGGCCTGCACTTGCAGGAAGGCACACTGCCTAAAGCGTACTGCTCATTACAAAAGAGTCTCACTGACTAAAGAGAGGATACAACCTTGTCAAGATAAATGGACAACAATCCAATAGAGTGAACTGTTGGAAATAACATCTACCATGCCTAATTATAGTCCCAATTAAGCTCAATGCCAAAGGACTAAATCCTCTTCTGAATCCAATTCGATCACCAATGATCGATCAACTTCTCTACTTGAATGATATTACAATATTCACACATTACATTCCTTGACCATGACCTTTCCAATAACCATGATACTTTACAAAGAGTTTCTATCTCTTATTTATACAAACCCTAAGGCCTAAACCAATTAGGTCGGCCACCTAAAGATATTACAATAATATCATTAAATAATTCCATTTACAATGATATGCCATGTCATCTTAAGACCAAAACAATAATAACAAATCCATAAATCATCTCGAATCATCCAGGTAATGTGTAGAGTACATGCTAGCATGATACCGGTCCATAACCTAGATAGGTACCAGACCTATTCTGGGTCCACCATGCCAAAGCAATGTCTTCAAACATTTGAAGCACGATCAAATAACATCTTCAACATCCTAAAATCCTTGAAGAAGCTACACCAACACCAATTGTGCATCTTGTCTCGATTCCTCAATGAAAGCTCTACGGGTAAAGCCTTAAACGAGTACCGGTAAGGGTTTACCAGAGTGTATGATAAAATCCAATTACCAAGCCAATACCAAGTGACCAAAACATCCTCATGGAGCATATAACTCATGAAATCCAATATACTTCACTGATCCAAACATGCCGGAAGTGTCAACAGATAGTATCTTCTGTCGGTAACACTAGATCTTATACCGGTAACCAAAACTTGTCTGCCGGTAACCATCCATATCAGCTAGTGTTGACATCAATGACAAAACATCAATGCAACACATAATCAATTCATCCATAATGCCAATAGTGGATTAAGACAACTACACTACTTAAGTTGACATAAATACAGTTCCTTGTGACTCTTGTTATATGAAAGAAGGTACAAATGTACCATGTGTGAAGCCTGAATATTTGTTGTTTGAATCTCTTGATAAAAATCACAAGGAAAATAAATTTCAAGAAGAGGTTAGTTATCAATCTTATTTCAAAAAATATTTTCCAAAAGAAGATATTACAGAAGATTACATTACTTGTGGTGTTGGTTCAGTGAATGGGGTGTATACACATGAAAATGAAATCAAATTTGATAGTCTGATGATTGAGCCTTGTAAAGATATGGATAAAGTGCATTCTCAATCTATTTGTATTTTCAATGATGATTTTGTTTGTGCAAAAGGAGAAGAAGTTATTTCTATCAAATTTGAGCCCATGATTATAGAATGCGAAACCAAAAAATCACAACCAGTAGTAGCTTGCCTAAAATTTGATTCAGTCTATAATCTGTAGGAAGAATATTTGATTTTTGATGTTTTCCTTGTATGTTCCAATGAAGCTATGATTAATACCAAAACAACAAAGAATATTACAATGATGGAGGAACAATTGACAAAGCCTGAGAGTAAAACAGTTGGAGCAGATTTAACACATAATACTTATCGACAAATATTTATGAAGATTAAAAGGTTAGAGATAGTCCTCTCTTTGAAATCTCTTATCCTTTTGAAATTGACGTTGAATAAAATGAGTTCAATTTTAATGAGTTTAAAAGTGTGGAAATTAATGAACAAAGAAGTAAGGATGATATGGGACACCATATTTCATGTGAAAAAGGAATTTTGCTTTCAACAAAAGGGAATTTACTAGTTGACAAGGGTGTAGGTGTTGATGGTAAGATGGATGAATCGATAGTTGTAGATTGTCAAAAGTTTATTTTAATTGATAGTAATTTTGGATCTAGCAACGTAGAGCCCAACTTCCATATTGATGTTACACATAAAGTCATGAATAAAGTGGATTATGATTCAAAAGTTTTTGATGAAAAATGGCTATTTGGGCATGAATATATGCTTGATAAGTTTTTTGCAGTTCAACAGTTAGAGGTCTAATATTGCTATGGTCGCAAGGTGGCAACTATCTCCAGTCACATCATATGGCCACAATCCATTGTTCCGCATGGGTGCCTACTTTTCCTAACCTGTTGATGGATTCATTTGAGAAACCTTGAGAACCCTTGAGGTAGGGCCTTATGGTCATGTACATATTTAGGTGGTTTTGGTGTGCAGTTAGTTTAGTTTCCTTTTTGCCTTGTCTCTTTTTGGTTTGTTCATTTTTGGTTTGTGCTCGGTCACCCCTCCACCCATCTACAGAGAAATGCCTTTTGTATTGCTATTCTTTTGACTTTGTAGCCCAATCTCTTACACACTGGTCTTGCTTGAGATTCTAAGTCCCTTGCTTCGTCCTTCACAACCCTTATCCCCAGTTAGAGCTAGTTGTTACCCCCACCCTTTAAAAAAAATTGCTTATTTAGATTAATAGGCAGGTTTTCCTTTTCTTTCTATCGCTCATATCCTATCAGGAAAACCCCGGGGTATTGGAAGCTTTCGGTTTCCTTTCTGTCAGTTTCAAAGTCGGCCCGTAGCTATATGACACACATTTTTCAAAAAATGAATCAAATGGAGATTTGCAAGTACCATCATTAATGACAAGTTAAATGGTTAAGGACATGTAAAGGTGGTAATGTGAGTTGTAATTTTTGATATTATTACCTTTTTGTAGGGGAAATTTAATGCACCACCCTTAGGAACCGATCAAGTAACGCATGCCATCATAAGTTTTCTTTACCAAAATGGTTCTGTCTCATAATAATGAGTTTCCAGTCATTAATCCTGATCTAAATTGGCCGTAAAGTGAATAAGGGAATATTATTCAAGGGTTTCATGCTTTTGCATGAAAACAATAAGATCATTTTTCAGAATATAGAATGGTTATCATCTTATTGGGAAAGATTGCCAGGCAAGCCAAAAATCATGAAGATAGAAACCCTCGTATCTAAGTTTTCACATAATTAAGAAGATGGTGCTTAAAGGAAAGGGCCCTATGATACAACCAGATGTTGAGCATATGCAGGACGACATTCTCTTTGACCTAACTGATCTCTCTTGGGATCTCATAGAAGATGAGGATGAGTTTTCAACAGTTCTCTGGGTGCTTATTGAAGAGGAGATGAAGGCAGAGATGATCGACAACTGAATCACTTGTTGGAACCCGGTGCCTGATGAAGAAGAAATATGAAGTTGGTAGCTGTTTATAATGTGGGATTTGGTGCTAATAATGGGATCTTCTGGCACTTTTCATTTTATCTAAAATCATGTTTAAAACGATCATTTTCAAGACCGTTACCATTTCTTGAAAACGAAAAAAGGGACTTTTAGATAGAAAATAGACGAGCATGGGGGAAAATTTTGGAAAAGATAGACTTTGTGTTTTTTTTTAAAGACAAGTAGAATATGGATATGGATTGAAATTTGTTGTATTGAAGCTTTGAACTATTTATCTATATGACTGGACTTTGTGCCATAGCAGATGAGTTTAGAATTTTTCTTATGTGAATGAGTTTTGTTCAAGTTTGCATACGATAAATAATTTAAGGCTTGTTTCCCTCGATTGTTCACTATTTTATGATATTCATCTTTGCATGAATGTTGGATGACAGTGGTTAATTGATGGTTGATTGGAAAGATTCCTTCATTTTCTTTATTGTTAATTACTTTTTCCTTTCCTACTTTTTGGTCAAAAGCACACTCAGAAAAATCCAAATTCACATCATAAGAGGGAGTTGTACCTCTAAAATTCATAGGAAAGTTGCAAAGAAAATTCAAATTCTCTAGCTTTTATTAATAGCTTGTTCCCTTGTTTGGGTCTAGGAGTCATATTGTCATATTTTGAAGGGAAAAAAATCTGTTACCCAACAAAATGAAAAATTAATGAACCATAATAAATGAACACATAAAACTGAAAGAAGAAACATAAATCCATCTCAATGCAATCATATAGCCTCTGGAAATGCATAATAGAAGTTTTACAGACCCAAGAACTAGCCTTTGGATTGACTCGGATTGACACAGGCTCCTAAAAACTAATTTGGGGGTCAAACTAGTGTTTTTGTGCATCCAAATCTAAAACAATGCATCAATCACTTAAAGTTGTGCATATGCAACATAAATTTGTGAATATGAACCTTAATTCTATGCACATGCAACATAAAACTACACATATACACTCTTTTACTGTTCTTTTGTGATAAAATTAGGACAAGGACCTTGGGTTGACTTTGAGCTCAAAACTCGATAAACAAACAACTGAAAATGCAAAAACCAACTTAGATTCATTTTAGAGGGGTGAGTTTCCTACTAAAAAATGCAATTTTATCACACCCAATATGAAAAAAAAAACTCCAAGAAGAAAAACTCTAAAACCGGTCTAGAATAAAAGCAATATAGAGAACATCTATTCCAATAACAATCAATCTAACAACAAAAAATGCAATATCTTTCCAGAATGAGATCATGAGATCAAAGACATAGAGAATACAATATTTTCAAAGCCAAAACTCATTTCAATTCATAAAATAAAATGGGCATAATATTCCAACCTAGAAATTGAAGCAAAATGGACAATGAAGATGAAGAACAAGCAAACTCCACATGAACAACAACTCCATCAAACAATAACTCAACATGAATCAGAAAGCCTCCAAAATTTAATTTAAAATGAAATCCAAGCCTCAAAAGAAATTCCTCAAAACCCACTTACAAATATTCACAAACTCTCCCTTTTCAAATCCTCATCCAAGTCACTTCAAAACACATGCAAATCCAAAAACCCTTCTCCCAAATCCAGATTTTTGAAAAACCACCCAAACAACAACCTCAAGAATCACCCAAAACCATTCTTTATTCATTCCCAATCACACTCAAATGTTAAAAAAGACTTTCCTCTTGCATTGAGGACCAAATTAGCAACTCGATTTCAAATAAGAGATCACTCCAATGCAAACAAATAAACATGAAATAGTAATATAAAATCAATTACTAATTATCATTTTCCACAAAAAAATATAATAAATAATTCCCACATATAAAATAAATGTAAAATAATATAATATAATGTAAGACCCACTTAATATATCCCACATAATTAATCATTCATACCTAGGGTTATATATTACAATTTATTTATTATTTGCCATAACTACATATAACACCAAAATCATCAATGGGATTAAATAAAATACAACATTCATAAAACCACTCAAATCCTAACAAGATGACTCTATACCAAGAACATTGGAACTCACATAGGACACTGACAAGGGTTAAAATGTGGTAGGGCCTTACTGTCACCTCTGATCAAATACCATTGGGATTAAAGGCATGCTTATACCTGTGAGACCAGGTGGAGTCAATGCTTAGTACCCTCATCTTGCATATATATATATATATATATATATATATATATATATATATATATATATATATATATATAAAACCATACACAAGTAGGTGAAAGAGAGTTGCAACATCACACCTCGCTCATATATACGTGATGTGACATCATCCCTTTCACATCCACAATAGGGAGACATCATAGCAAAGACATAACATAATAAATAACATCAACATCATTCGCATCTAATGTAATCACAAAAAAGGGTTAGCACATGACAAGTCACTATAATGAATAAATATAAACCACATCTACTAGATAATGAATAAACACAAGTTAACCAAATATAAATCCTAACATCATGTTGTAAGTCCTGAGTATAACATCATGCAACATAGTAACATAATGTATCAAATGTTATCATAAAGTGTCTCAACATAAAGAGACTAACAACAAGAAAATAGTATCAGAAACATAAACAAGTGCACAAGTATCTATCATAAGCATCATAAAAGAGTTTATCATGGAAGGGAACTATATCCTGCCGTATGGAACTAGGCTTACTCTTGGAAGCTTGAGAACAAATGGGGAAAGAGTTCTCTCATATGCACTACATCCTCCCATGTCACCGAAGACTCATCATTCAAGTCCCACTGGACCCTTACCTACTCTATGTCATGACCCCTAAGGTTCAGCCCTCAATGCTGAAGTATGTGCACAGACTCCAAAGAAAGTTTCTCGTCCTCTACCCACAAGGCATTCTAATCCAACACATGGGTCACATCATAAAAATAAGGCCTCAAAATTGAAACATGAAACACATCATGGATGTGAGACAAGTTGGGAGACAAGGCAAGACGATAAGCTGTAGGACCAATCCTCTCCAAAATATTGAACCAGCCAACAAAGCAAGGTGCCAACTTAGAGCCTTTTCCATAACGGATAAGACTATTTCATGGGTGAACTCTCAAAAACACCTTATCGCCTATGAAAAAATAATGATCCATATGGTGAGCATCTGCATATTTCTTTTGTCTATCCTACACTACCACCAAATGCTCACTAATATGAGTCACCTTCTACTCCAATTCTTGAAGCATCTGTAGTCCCAAAATAACTTGATCCTCTAATCGATCCCAACTTAGAGGTGTACGATAAGGTTAACCATACAAATCCTAAAAAGGGGACATGTTGATAGAACTATGATATCCATTGTTATAAGCAGACTCCACCAAATACAGGTAATCCTCCCACCAAGACAGTTGGTCCATCACATACATCCGAAGCATATCCTCAAGTACCTGATTAACCCTCTCCATCTACCCATATGTCTTAGGATGATATGCTAAGTTGAAGTTCAACTGAGCCCCCAAGGCATGCTGAAGAGTAGTCCATAAAGATGAAGTGAATACAAGATCTCAGTCTAATATAATCCAATGGGGAATCCCATGCAATCTCACGATATCCTCCATGAAAACTTTAGCCACCATCGTCGTTGTATAGGAAGATTGAATCAAATAAAATTATGCTACCTTGGTCAACCTGTCCATAGTAACCATGATAGAATCATGTCTGCAATATGAGATCAATAATCCAACTATAAATTCCATCGAAATGATATCCCATTTCCAATTCAGAACTAGGTTCGATTGTAACAACCTTGCGAGATGCTGATGTTTAGCCTTCACTCTTTGGCATTCCAAACATTTGGACACAAAATTCGTGATATCACGTCTCATGTCAGACTGGTGGTACAATTTTTGAAGGTCTGCATGCATCTTCTTGATACCTGGATGTGCTAAATAAGGTGCACAATGTGAATCTATTATTATCAAAGTGTGTAGTCCCTCTAATGGCAAAAAATAGATACGACTTGAATGGTGAAGAAGAGCATCTGACTCAAAATAATATCCTACATATATCCTCTTAAAAACTCTCCCAGAGTCAATCTCTACTCTCACCTCCCAGTACCAAGCATTTGAAGGAAGTGCTCAGAGAATTTGGCTCCTCAAATCCACACTAAGAGTCATCACTAACAACTCATGTCTCTTACAACTCAACACATCTGTCACAATATTTTACTTTCCCTAAATATACTTACCTTCAAATTCATACTCACAAAGGAATTCCATCCAATGCCACTATCTAGCATTTAGGTTTGGTTGCATGAAGATGTACTAGAAACTTTGATGGTCACTATGCAACTCAAACCAGTGCCCAAGAAGAAAACGTCTCGACCTCACCAAAGCATGAACAACTGCTGTTAACTCAACCAAGTCATGAGTGTGGTAATTCAACTCATGATCCTTGAGTTTGCGAGACTCATAGGCAATCATGTGTCTGTCCTACATGAGAAGTTCTCCCAAGCCCTTGAGAGAAGCATTAACAATAAAAATATCATGCTAGATCTACCACTTCTAGAATAGGTGAATTGGTCAGACACTCCTTAATATTTTAGAAAGCTTCCTCACACTGTTCCATCCATACAAATTTCTTCCCCTTTTGCTGAAGAAAAGTAATGGGATGACCTATCCTAAAAAATGCCTGGACAAACTGAAGGTAATATCTCGTAATGCTCATGAAGTTGCAAACCTCAGCCACATTGGTGGGTGCTAGCCAATCTACTATCACCTGAATCTTAAAGGGATCCACAATGATACCCTCTTTGGAAATGACATTCTCCATATATTTTACCTCTATCTGAAAGAACTCACACTTAACTAGATTAGCATATAGATGATTTTCTCAAAGACACTGCAACACCTATCTCAAATTCTCCTCATGCCCCTCCATGGTCCTTGAATAAATTGATATGTCATCTAGGAAAACATGGACAAATCTGTCAAGGTAGGTCCTAAACACCCCATTCATTAGACTCATAAAAACTGAGGGCACATTGGTAAGCCTAAATGTAACCACTATAAACTCATAGTGTCCATAGCAAGTGCAAAAAGATGTCATAAATGTCTGCTTTGTGGATTTGAAGCTAATGGTACCTTGAATTAAGGTCTATCTTAGAAAATACCTTAGCACCTTTAATATGATTGAAGATATCATCGATCCTTAATAAAGGATAATGGTTCTTCACCGTCACTTTATTCAGCTGCTAGTAGTCTATACATAGGCAAAGGGATCGGTCCTTCTTAACAAATAGGACCAGTGCTCCCCACAGGGAAACACTAGGATGAATGAACCCATTAGCTAACAAATCCTCCAGCTACAACCAAATATCACTCAACTCCTAAGTGGTCATCCGATAAGGCACTCTAGAGATTGCTCTGCTCCAGGAACTAGATCAATCTGGAAGTCAATATCATGCTTAGGTGGCATACCTGAAATCTCAATGAGAAAAACATCTAAAAACTTCTAAATAATAGGATGACTGAGAAGTGAAGCCTCTCGACTCTCCCCCTCATCCAAACCATTCATTGTAACTGCAAACAACTAACACTCTCATTGCAAACACCGCTTCAATTGCATAGAAAAAATCACACGAAGGGAAATAGGTTGCTGAACTCTCACTATCTCCACTCTCTCACCACAGTCTCCCAAACACTGCACCATCTTCCAATGGAAATCTATGCTAGCCTGGTGTACATCAAGACAATCCATGCCCAACACAACACCATAAGACCCTAACTGAAGAACATGAAGATCAATAATGGTAGTGAAGACTCCTAAGTCCAACACACAACCATGAACAAGAGAATCCACAACCACCTTGGAACCAGTAGCTATTTGACCTACCACTTATCGGCTTTCTTTGCCACTGAAATCCCACATCGCTCCACTAAGAAATGAGAAATAAAGGAATCTAAAGCTCTCAAATCAAACAACATAGAGAAAGAGATACCACCTATCGCACCCAAAGTCTCAACAATATACCTTGGTTCTTGGTTTGATGGTTATCAATCACTGTAAAAACTCGATGGGATCTCCATACATCTCCCATTGTACGCTTGAAAGTTGTCTATCTCTAGTCGGACATCTGCCCTAATCTCTTAGAACACTGTACTACAATGTGAACCTGCTACCCACAAGTAAATCAAACTATTGAATCCTCTGCCTGCCAAAGGTGCACTAGACTACTAGAAGCTGCCTCTACTGGAGTTCTATTGAGAAATTTGTGCTAGTTGACTAGGATGAAAATGCTTATGGTGCTACCAATTATGATCCTTCCCTATCTGAGATCCACTACCATGGACATAGTTTTATCCCAAAGTATTCTTCTTCGACTGGTTTTGTCCACCCTTGAACAATAGAGGGTGACTCTTAGTGAAACCTACTACCTGAGGCTGAGTACCTCTTGCACTAGAATCTAAAACTGGTGCACTGCCAATTTGCACACCCAACTATCCACCAAGGGACATATAAAAAATCTCCTCAACTAATTGGATCTTCTCCACAACTACCTCCATAGTCTTGGGTTCAAAGACCCAAAATCCACCATTGATATGGGCATTAAGACCCCTAACAAAGTGCTGCACAAACATGGCCTCATCATCTGCTATCCCCGTGTACTGCTTAAGTTCAAAGAACTTATGCTCATACTGTTTAATAGATAAGGCTAACTGTCATAGGTCATGAAACTCATCTGCCTTCCTCTATCTTTAGTGGTCTTACATGAAGTGAGTATGAAACCTCTCTAAAAACATCTCCCATGACATTGATGCAATATCCAAATGAAGTTTCAACTCTAAATTCCACCAAGTGGAAGCAAACCCACAAAGATGCATGATGGTGCACCTAGCCTTATTGTTACTACTATATAGATGCATAGAAAAACACCTACCCAAGTCCAAAAGCCACATCTCTGCCTTTATCCCCCTGCCATACCCATCAAAACTAGGAGGTCAAGACCTAATAAGTGCCCTCATATGCCCTACTGGAATAGCATCTTGATCTGTAACCATAGTGTCCCTCCTCCAAGGTTACCTCTCTCTCTCTCTCTATCTTAATTCTTACCTCTACCCTAATTCTCAACTCTATCTGAATGCTTAGAATGACAAGACTCTCCTTGCTAGTTGTCTTCCTACCTTGATCCCAAGAAAGCAAGAAGATCTTATAGAACATTAATCAACTGAGGAAATTTGTCATTACCGTATTGGTTCTCATCATGAACTTCCTCCTCCTAATGGTCAGGTTGTTGATCCTCCTGACGAGCTCCTTTAGAAAACTCATGACGAGGATTCTGTCGAGTACCCATACCATTACCTCACTCATGACCTCTACCCTTAGGAGGCATCTTACCTAACACAAAGCATGAGACAACTATAGGGAAAGATCTAGGACCAACTACAACAAGGAAAACTTAGAAAGATGACTTCAAATGTTATAAACCCAAGGTACACTACTAACACACACAATGGGATTATATGTAACCAAAGTACCCAGAGTATGAACATGGGATATGATACTGGATGTAATGCCTATCAAGAAACCCTAGAGAACAAAGCCAACTAACAATGTAACTAGACATCTTAGAGAATTTTATTTTTTAAGAGATACAACATCACATTAAACATAAAGAAAAATCATACATTTAAATTAACATGATTGCATAACATTAATGCACAAGTAGAAATGAACTCATAAAATCTAACCTACATGCTCTAAGGTTTACCAATGTCATTATTGATAATGCAACAACTATAAATATACATGAGACATTCCCTACTAAACTATTTACTAATCATTACACATAGCATAAGGAAGTACTCATCTAAACCATAGTGAGATAACCATGAGATATAACATATTTAGCATTTCTAAGATCCTACATTCATTTTAAACACCAATACCAAATATTCCTATCCTATTAAATCTTTCAATCATAACTAATCCATCCATTCCTAAAATATAGCTGGTACCAACATTGCGTTCATTTAACATATGATAACATCATTACTTTACATCTTACACCTTATGCATAATTTACATTACAGTTTTACATCAATATTTCCAATGAGAGTGTTATGATACATTATCCACTTAAATGATATACAATTACAAAGTACATAGATGAATTTTTAAATATATTAGATAATACAATTACATCTTGAACCATAGCACTGGAATTGAAGAGAAGAACCATCCACCACACTCAGGAACAAACCACTAGATTTCCCAATGGAAGAAGTCATCAACCACTTGACCATGTGGAACCAAAAAGGTCCACCTCTGGTGGTCCGAAGAATGATATAAGGCCCCTCACACATCACTTGACCTAGGCCGACACCTATACCTTCAAGGGAATATACACATTCACAAAGACGAAAATATACTGAAAGACTAAATCATCACAATACATAGGTTCAACCATGAAACACAAACTCACCAGAGACTTCTGCATAACACAAGGGTTTGGGACCTAGGATACATATAGGGAAGAGTGTCATCACATGCCATCAACAAGGGTTTACCTGGTAGTCTCTCTCTAGACCCCAACACCCAAGTGACACCCATGAGAAACTGAATTCATCCTTTCGTGAAGATAAGGAAGTACAATCATGCCAACAAGCCTTCTTGAACTCATCTCGAGCCTGAACTAGCACTTTAGGCCATAAGCGGGGCAACATACCTATCTTTTTAATGTGATAACTACCCAACCCATATATTAATTAATTAAGATTATCAATTGATTAAAGAAAATTCTAATGAGATTCCTTGGTAGCCACTTAGGGCCCTGACACCCACTTGGAAGCCACTCCCCCTAATATGCTCTTAAAACCTAGGGTACATATAATGAATCAAAACATACATGATAACATGAAACATCATAGAATCATAAATAGTTGGTTCCATAACATAACCTAAACCTTAACATCATTTTTGATCCACAAATCATTCCTTTAATTGATTGCTCTCAAGGCATCACCATGAATGCAGAATCAATGAACCATAATGAATGAAGACATAAAAATGAAAGAAGACACATGAATCCATCTCAACACAATAATAAGTCCTATATAAATGGATAAAAAAAGTTTATAGACCCAAGAACTAGCCTCTGGACCGACCTGGATTGACACAGGGTCCTAAAAACTGATCTGAGGGTCAAACTAGTGTTTCTGCGCATCCAAACTTGAAATTGGGCATTTGTCACTTAAATTTGCATATATGCAACATAAATATATGCATATTCACCTTAATTATGTGCATTTTCAACATAAATATGTGCATATACACTTTGCTACTGTGCTTTTGTGACAAAATCAGGACAAGGACCTTGGGTTTACTTTGGGCTCAAAACTCGACAAACATACAACTGAAAATGCAAAAATTGACTTAAACCCATTTGAGAGAAGTGAGTTTCCTACATAAAAATGCAATTTTATCCCACCCAAGATGAAAAACAAAACTCCATGAAGCAAAACTCAAAAAAAAATCCAGAAGAAAGCAATATAGAGAATACCTATTCCAATAACAATCAATCTAACAATATTTGCAATAGCTTTCTAGAATGAGCTCATGACATCAAAGACACCAAGAATACAATATTTAAAAAATACAAAACTCATTTCAATTCATAAAACCAAATGGGCATAAGATTCCAACCTGGAAATTGAAGCAAACTGGATAATGAAGATGGAGAATGAGCAAGCCCCACATGAATAGAAACTCCACTTGAACAATAAATCAACAGAAAATTCAAAATGCAATCCAAGCCTCAAAAGAAATTCCTCAAAACCCCCTTACAAATATTCACGATCTCTCCTTTTTCAAATCCTCATCCAATTCATTTCAAAACACATGCAAATCCAAAAACCTTTCTCCCAAATCCAATTTTTTGAAAAACCACCCAAAAAACAACCTCAAGGATTACCCAAAACCACTCTTTCATTTCCAATTACACTCGAATGCAAAACAAGACTTTCCTCTTGCACTAAGGTCCAAATTAGCAACTCGAATTTGAACAAGAGGATCACTCCAAAGCAAACAAATAAACATGAAATAGTAATTTAAAATCAATTACTAATTATCATTTACCACAAATAAAATTTAATAAATAATTCCCACATATAATATAAATGTAAAATAATATAAATAATATAATATAAGACCCACTTAATATATCCCACATAATTAATCATTCATGCCTAGGGTTATATATTATAATTTATTTATTATTTACCATAACTACATCTAACACCAAAACCATCAATGGGATTAAATAAAATATAACATACATAAAACCACTCAAATCCTAACAAGATGAATCTATACCAAGAACACTGTAACTCACATAGGACACTGACTAGGTTTAGAATGTGGTAGGGCCTTAGTGTCACCTCCGATAAATTTTCATTAGGATTAAAGGCATGCTCAAACCTGTGAGATCAGGTGGAGTCGATGCCTAGTACCTACATCCCGCATAACAATAAATTTCTATACACAATAAATTTATATATAATCATAAAATACACAAGCAAGTGAAAGAGGATCACAATATCACACCCCGCTCATATATGAGTGATGTGACATCGTCCCTTTCACATCCACAATAGCAAGACATCATATCAAAGACATAACATAATAAATGACATCAACATCATTCGTATCTAATGTAATCATGAAATAAGGGTTAGCACTTGACAAGTCACCATAACTGATAAATATAAACCACATCTACTCAATAATGAATAAACACAAGTTAACCAAACATAAACCCTAACACCATCATAAGTCCTGAGTATAACATCATCCAACATATTAGCATAATGTATCAAATGTCATCATAAAATTTCTCAATATAAAGAGTCTAACAACAAGCAAAGAGTATCAGAAACATAAACAAGTCCACAAGTATCTATCATAAGCATCATAAAAGAGTGTATCATGTAAGGGCACTACAAGTATCGACTACTCTTATCAGGATGGATATTTTATCATTTCTTATGCTAAAGAGGATATCATAGGAACGGTTGGTTTGGTGTTTAAAATGAACCTAGTTATAGTTGTAGTTATTCATGTTCATGTAATGTTATCATTATCTCAGTTATGATTTATGTATCTTAGATCATGTTTAGGAGCGTGACATAGCAGTGACATTTGGGAACTTGCAAGAGGACAATGTTTATATGCATGTTTATCTTTCGCTTGTGCTTTTGTAATGTTTAGTTAAATGATGAGTTTATGATTGTAATGTTTTTTGTTTTAAAAAAAAAATATTGCTATTTTATTTCCATTGGTTAGTTGTTTGTTCTCTAGGGTTCCTTAGTGGGGCGTTGAAATTGGTATCAGAGCCCATGTTTCAAACACTCGGATATTTGGTTAATGTTATTTCCCTTAGTCTTGTATGGGGTGTTGTTGTGGCAAGTTAGTTATAGTTCTTTTTGTCTACCTGTTTGTTCTCTTGGAAGCATGCTTGGTAAAAAAGATCATGAAGACCCCAAAGTTTGTTTGATTGTGTTTGTTAGCCCTATCTCTTCTTGGATTATAGTTATTTATTGACATTACATGTATCTATCACTTTTGTATGCTCTTAATGCAACTAAATATTGATTTGTTTTTATGTGGCCTTGAGTTGCCCCTGTTATTTCTAGTGTTTTGTTGGATGCAAAGGATAGTATTAGACATATGGATGTGGATGATCATGTTTATAGATTTAAATAAAAAGTTTTTACCACCTTAATTGCTGATGCTATGTATGTATAAGATGATGTGTTGTGATATGATCATGATTATTAAATTTACTACGTTGTGTAATACCCTAAAAATGGTCACATAAACCATGGGTCCCTAATCTCGACAACATCACCAAGGTCCTAACCAAAGGCAATTAAATCAACCTTGAGCACCTAATTAATTAATTCTTCAATAATTAATGTTACATGACAAATAAATCACTCAACATTAAATAGATATTTATTTAATTAATTAAATCTTTCCAAGTAAATCATTTTGATCAATAATCCTATTTATTTAGTTAAATATCCTAGCATATTTAATTAATACATAAATTTGCCATTTAATCATAAAAAAAGGAATTAATTACAAAAAAAAGAGAATTAATTTACAAAGAGAGATTTATCACAAAAAGATGAATTAATAAACAAAAAAAGAGAATTAATTTACAAAAAGAGGAATTAATTTGCAAAACAAAAGAATTAAATTGAAAGGAGAAATCAAACTTAAGATATTTCTTTTTCTAAAATTGAGATAACTTAAGAAATTGAAAAAAACAATTAAATTGAATTAATCATTTTCTCTAAAATTAAAACTCAAAGCTTTTGAGAAAATAAGTTCAGTTATATTGAAAATCCTTTTTCTCAGTAAAAATCTTGAGCAAATTAAAGAAAAATGCATGGAATCACCTATTTTTATCTCAAGTGCATGGAATCAACTAAATTTTATCTCCAATGCAGACTTAGACTTATAATATGAATGCATTCAATCAAAGCTATAATTGGAATCTATCTCAAGGTTAACTTAATCTGATCTCTCAATTATTTCAATTATCCTGAATTGTGCTTTTTCTTGAGGAATCTCAACCTCTCATTGTTAATCGATCTTGACCGTTGGTCTCTCTTTTGAGTCTCTATAAATTCAGCCTTCATCTCTCATTCAAAACACCCTGGAGATTTATTGTTATTATGCAGTTTTTACTCTAGAGTCATTGAAGATATTGTGCTTTGAGATTATTGCATCTTAGTTTTAGCTTTTTGCATATTTAGTTTAATTGTTATTGCTTTCATTCATCTAGCTCAATCTTGCATATCTAGTTTAATCTTGCATACATTTATCTTATTCTTGTGCTCATATAGATTAAATCCTTCATCTTGGTGTAGTCTAGTCACTGGTATTGCTTAGACAAATATGAGAGCAAGTCTATACTCGCATATTTTAGAAAGCAATAAGTTGATTTGCTATGGTTTTTATATTCATAATTATATCTGTCTAACCATGCATGCAATGACTTAATTGAAGTGTTGTGTCTTACAGCTTGCAGATACTTATTCCACTTCTCACACATACATGTTGAATGATGAATTGGTTTCCTATGATTAATTAAAGGAATTGCTTCATGCTTAAGGAAATGTATGAATTCTATTTGGCATGTATCACGATGATTATAGAATGAACTTGATTTGGTATATTTTTTTTTTGATTGGTAGTTGTCTCTAGCTCTTCCTCTTTTCTTTGTCTAGATATATGATTAGTAAGGATGCCACTTGTTGATGTGGTTTGTATCAATTAGAATCTTTGAGTTCTTACTTGTGAATATGATCTGGTGTGTATAAAAGGAATGTGCTAGCAAGTTTTCGGATGAGGACCTAAATCCCTATTGCATTTGTGACCCTATAAAAGGAGTAAATTAGATGAATGCCTTTTTGCATTATAATGTTAGAAAATAAATTGAGTGATTGGATTAGTAAGTCTCGTATAAAATAAATGTTAAATATAGAGTAAGGAAGATGCAATGCATGTTAAAGTTGTGCATATGTAGTGAAAATTATCCCTTCATGTTTTTTGTATAATTTGGAAAGATGAATGCCTTTAACATCATAATAAATCTACATACTTTTGATGAAATATGGATGTTGTGTTTGATCAAGGAAATGAGTAGGCAATGATGCTATTACCTTCTTGTTATTGGACCTTGGAAAGGTATGCTTATTTAATGAATTTCCTTATAAGTTGTTGCATTTATGATGTTGTTGAATGTTAATGTTATGTATTGGAAAAGAGATAAAATGTGATAGGAATATGTTATTTTGTATGTTACTGTTATAAACTAGTGTGATGTCAAGTGGAAATGACAATGAAATGTTGATAGTTTTGGCATGAGTATTTAGCTTCAGATTATGTTAAACAAGTGAACTGCAAGTAGCATTAATTAGGAAAGAAAGTTATCATGGATGCTACGAGTATTTGTAATTGGAGAAGTGTTATTAATTTTGTTATTCATGTGAAAAGTAATGAAGTTTCTCTCTTAAGCAATTATATTATTGTAGGTAGAGTACTCCCTATAAATGTGAATATCTAGTACCAGTGCTTTTGCTGGGTGTTGTGAATTACCAATACTTGCTTTTTTTACCATTGGATGGTGAAGTATCTAATCATCCATGAAGGTTAAGTTTTTTCTTAAGGGTATGAAATACCATACCATCTATGTATTGCTTTATTGGTTCTTACCCTATTGAGTGCCAACCCATAGGTTGTTGTTAAGTCACCTTGTGAAGGGATAGTAGTAGTGACAATCTCATCGGGTTGCACAGGAATTCCGTACAAGTAATGGCAATGCGAAGTGACCTTAGCTTCCACATATCAAAGAAAGTACTCACTACTTCCCTTTATGTTGGACCCCTTTGTGTGGTTAATATGTTCTTATCATATTTCCCCTCAGTTTGAGTGTGATATGAGTATCTCTTTACTTTTTGAGGATTCATGTGTATATTTATATGTGGTGTATTCCTTCTCGTCGGAGAGTGATTTTGAGACATTGTTCCTTCCTTCCTTGTTTGATGGCTGATTTTAGTTGCATAGTAATGTAATGTGTAATTGATGATGATTTATTTTATTTTGTTTGCTTGGACCAACAACTTCATTTATCTTTGTCCGTGATGGTTTAGCCACAATTTGTAAATCATTGCACGTAGTTTCGTGGTTACATTTGATTTAGTGTTGTCAATTCTTGGGTTTTTCTTATCTTATTGTTGAAATTGATAATTTATTTTCTTTTCTCTCTCATTTATGGACTTTGGTGTCTAAACTAGTTTATCTTTACTATTTTTGAATGTTGGTTTGGTGTTGTAACATGATTCCTCTCCAAGGATGTATGAGACGGACTTGGTTGAGTGTATGCGAGGAAGCATACACAAGGAACCTTTAGGATGGGGGTATGTGAGGCTATTGTGAAGCTAGGATCCACTACCCACCTAAGTGTGGTGACTATCTCTTTGAGGCTAACCACCTTACATGAACAAAGGATAGGCACTGTGGTATTGTATGGGTAGTCTCACCGTATGTGTGTGTGGCCTAACACCATGAATCTACTGAGTGAGAGTTATGGATTTTGGACTGTAGACATTGGACATTGGATGCACTCTTCACCGAGCATGGGCACTTGTCCAAAGAGACATGCCCACTTATGTAGCCTTGTGATTTGTACCTTTTGGTGATGTGGATGAGTATGTATGTGTATATTGTTTGTGTAAAATGTTTAACTACTCATTTTATTGTTGTATATAGATGTTAGAAATGTATTATCTTGCTTGAAGGGTGTAAGTTTATTGTGTCTTATGGATGCCAATATTGTTATGAAAATTCTGAAATAAGAAGTTATATCATGCTAAAATGTTTATTACAAGTGATGGTATATTGCATGAAATTGAGTGAATTGGTGCGTTACTGTATTTGAATGGGTGAAGAATGACGTATCCTATTGTTCTTTATGAGTAATGTATGGATTTTGAATGTTTAATGACTAGATTTGGAAATTGCTTCATGTAATTAATCATTTTTATGAGTAATTTTGTTGCTTATATCCAAGAAAAAAGGCACATATTTGAGAGTGGTTAAGGAAAGTTTCGGGACTAATGTGTGTTATGTTTCCATCTTAGCTTTGCGACTTCTAGGAGTAAGTTGAGTTTAAGGGGGAGGGGGAGCAAGAGGATATAATACCCCTATAACCCTCACACAATAAGGCAAGTATTATGATATCGAACCTACACTTTAGTGCAGATAATGTAGTAATAATCAATGTAGATAGAGATGTTGTTAGATCTAGTGGTCATTATAATGATACTATTTTTTATACTAATATAGTTAATTATTGAAAATAGCTTGGTTTAAGTTTTCGATGAATTTAATATTTTGGTTGTTTACATGCATATGGGGATGCCTAGTTGTAATGTGAAAATGTCTCGATTGTACTAATTAGGAGGTAGTTATTTAGAGTTACTCTGTTATTGATGGAATGTGTTATTAACAAGTGGATTTTTCTAACCGTGTTTATTATATAATCTCCTTTGGGAAATGAATTGTGATCTAGGGCAATGCCTTCTATGTTTGTATCCTGATTATGTTTATTTTAGATTTATGTTGGCTTTAGTGGCATGATGTTTGTTAGAAGTAGACAACTCAGTTGATTTATTGAAGGTTACTTGTGTATAATGGATCTATGTTTTAGGATGTGACTATGTTACGATGAATTATATTTTTAAGGACCTATTGGTGATATTAGGGTTTATTGGTTACAATTATGTTTTTCAAGTGATTTTGATATGATGAGGGTATAACAATGATATTAGGGTTTGAGGCTTATGATCTCTTAATGGATATTTGTGAGATGAAGTATTATATTGATGATGGATTATGATGTAGTAACATATGTTTTAGGTGAACCTGTTGGATGATTGACTATGATTTCTAATGCTATTGTTAGATACACATATGCATATATGTGTTGTGTAGGTGTTTTGTGTTTTGTATGATGCAGGTATGAGGCATTGACTCCACCTGGCTTCACAGGTATGAACATGCCTAAACAATCTCCGATTGTGGTAATGGAGATAGCATTAAGGCCTAAGTTGACCTAGCCTTAACCATTGTCCTGGATTAGGGCAATACATTTGGTATCAATGTCACCTATTCAGATTGCCATGGAGGCAATATCTGCATCCTTAAGTTAGATGATTTGGTTGTGTGGTGGTTGTTTCTTGATCTTGGCCATGTTTGTGCATTTATGCTTTATGTAATTTATAATATTATGTGTTAATAATATTTTGGTGGTATAAAATTCACTCCTAATTATTACAATTATTATTATTGTTATTATTTTTAATGATTAATATTAAATTGTGTGACATAAATTGTATATATCAATATTATAATATTTGAGTAATTTTGTGATTTATGAGAATTTGGTGGGTGTAATTATATTTTGGGTGAAGTAAATTATTATTTACATTTTTACTTATGATTTCTTTAGGGAGAAAGCTTATGATATTTATTTGATTATTTGCTATTCGTGAAAGTTGGTTGCATAGTTGGATTAATGAATTAATTAATGTGTTGTTATTATATGGTTTTGTTGAGAGGTGGTTGAGGATTCCCATAGAATTTTGGGAATGACATCTTATTAATTTTTTTGTTGTTTCTTGGGAGTGGGGTTGCTGGAATTTTTTTGGAGAGCCTTTTGGGAGAGTTTTATTTGGGTGCAATTTTGGAAGAGTTTGGAAGGAATCTTTCTTGTGCATTTTTTTAGGTGAGGAGACTTTGGAGATTGTTGTATTGTTGGATTTGAGGATTTGTTGCTACTCTTTTCTTTCTTGATGGTTGGTGACTTTTTGTTGTTCATGGGAGTGGATTTGTGAATTCTTCTTCCTTCTTTCTTCCATTCTTCCCTTTGTCTTCACATGACTTGAGGTAGGGTTTATAATTTTCCCTGTATGAAATTTTTTTCTTGCTTTGGAAATGGAAGAATTATGTATTCATTGTTTTTTGATTACTATTTGAAAGTGTTATAAATTCTGGTCATGTACATTTAAATATTGGCTTTGAAATGCACTCTCTTTCTCTATGTTTTCAAATGGATTGTTCTTAGGGTTTATGATTCTCTTTTGAATGAACTATATTTATAGGATTTTGAATAGGGGAAAATAGTATATTCAATGACTTCCATTGATATCTAACGAAGTTTTTGAGTTTTAGTTATATGTATTGTTTTGTGTTGAAATGCCCTTTCCAAAATGAGTTTTTAAAGGGATTTTTTTAGGATTTTGTGTCTTGCAATTAAATCTGAGTCTTGGGCTCAAGAGAAAGGGTTTTTTGGGAGGGAAATAGGAACCCCTCAAATGGGTCTTCACTTTATTTTGCTTCCGGACCCCAATTAATGCCCTATTTTGAGTTTTAAGTTCCCCCTTGTCAACTACACAGGATCAAGGTCAACTGCATGGTTTCCAAGCTCAACTGCATAGAAACAGATCTAAATCACATAGTAAGAGATCTTAATCACACAAACAGGAGGCCCCAATTTCATATCTTGATGACTCAACTACACAAGTCTCAATCCAAGTGTGTAGAACCTAAGGTTTGACCTAGTTTGGCATGTGGGGTTCCCTGATGAGTTCTAGAGGCTTGGGGTGGTATTGTTCTTTGTTAATTAATTGTTTTAGGGTCTGTATGGCCTAAATTGGAATAGTTCATGTTTATATATGTTTCTCTATGCTTAAGTGTAAATAAATCCAGCGGCTACTGCATTTGGAAGTGGATTCATTGATGTATCTTGATGGATAAGGCTTAGAGAAGCCTTGTGTATGATTTATGATTTTGATTCTTGATTTTGGATTCACGTATGATTCATTTGACATATCTAGCTATTTATTTTTATAATTCATTGGAATGGAACCCTAGGTTAGAGGTGTCTGGGTGTAAGTTAGGGGGAGTGGCTCTCAATGGGTGTTGGGAATGTTGATTTGACATCATTAAACTTACTTGTCTCCATGAAAGGATTGTTTCATTCCACATGAGCTATAAAATGGGTACTGGGCCTAGAGAGGATGCCAAAGAAAATCATGTTGAGGCCATGTAATGACACTCTTTCTTATTTATACTCTAGGACCCTTTCCTAAGTGGTTGTGTATAGAAGCCTCTAATGGAACCTTGTTATGTATCCTATCTGTACTTGTGTATTACTTATGTTCCTTGTGTATTGGTGTTGTGATTGGTCATGATTGAGGGGCTAACCACCTCCATTATTTTCGGGATCTCTTTTGACTTTAAAGCATGTTTAGAACTTTTTTGGTTCATACATCCGCATCATTTTGCTTAGCTATTTCCATCATTCATTCTCCATGATCATCGTAATTCTAATGACGAAGAATAATTACTCGTTGAGGTGGAGATATGGGTTACACACGTGGAGGATTCACAGGCTCTTTATGGCCTTATCAGTCCCTTTAGTGAAGCTTCCTCATGGATGTGACACATGGCAGGTAGGCGGGGATTCTTAAGGGAAGACCCACAACATAGTTTGAATTCTTCGCGAATGCGACACGTGGCAGGCAGGCGGGAACTAGGTCGAAACAAGTTCAAGTTCTGATTAGATATAACTATTCATTGAGAATTTATGGGGCCCACCTTGCCCGAAAGGTGAAAGGATGCCACTAGCTTTGCAAATGAGAATGAGACCCAAAAGGTCAACTACTGTAGAGGAATCTACAAAATCTAAAAACAAAAAATGCCTCAAAATTTCCCTAATCTGATTTTAGCATTTGGACAATGATCTAAGACTTTTTGGACATTTTGGATGTACTAGTGATGCCATTTTTTCTCTAGAAGGCCTTTTGTAGTACCCTAAAGCAAGTAACCTTAAAAATTAGGAACGCCTTTTCTGATTTAGAGCTTTGATACCATGTTAGAGAATTGATGAAATCCCAAATATAACAATCTACCAACAAAAGCCAAAAAACATTCCACAATTGAGAGTTGCAAAGAAACTTTCTATTATGACTAATAAAAAAAGTAATTATATAATTATAAAATGAAATAAAATAAGCTTGCTTCATTAGCAAGGGAAAAATCCTATGAATTTACACAATAGGAAAAAACAAACCTAAGTAAGCTTAAGATTAGGGTTTGAATAGATCATAAAGTCTAAGTGATTTGATGAAATACTATGTTCACACCAACATTTGAAACCTTAATTAACCCTTATATAATTTTCTATTAAGTTTCTTAGTAGAAGCGTGATGATTTCATTAATGAATAGGATGTAACACCTATATTGTGTACAAAAAACCTTCTACATACCTTGGTGTTAAATTAAGAGTAGTATATTTATAATAGCTCCTCATGAAATATGTGAGATGCTTGTAAGATAAACTTAAAATTTGATGTGAAACCATGTAAACCTTGAGAAGAATTTAAGTTTCTATGTTTGCAACCCTTTGTGAAATTCTTATGGAAAAATCTAATTGTTGTAGATCTAGGATCTAATGTCTCTAGCTTGGGGGTTTAATAGTGTAGCATGGAGCTCCATTTGTGCTTGAAGATGTTAACACAATCAAAAGGTAGCTTTCTTCTATTGGCCTCCTATGGTGAAATATATTTTAGCTCTTTTCATAATGTGTGAATATCCTTCATTGTTGAAGCTGGTTAAACTCTTGTAATTTAATTTAATTCATTTCATCTAGGCTATACTAGTGATGTTATGAGTGTTAAAATTTGGTTGAAATTGCCTCTAAGTTTTACTAGGATTGCAAAAAAAAATTAATTTGTAAAAGTCCCCTAGACCCTAATTGGCTATCTTCTACCCTTTTTTTCTATTTCTTTGATGACTAGTTCAGTAAGTCAGCATGCCTTTAAGTTAAAACCTAAACCCATTAAAACATTTGATAATCGACCCCAATCGACCCCTTCGTGCTAAGGTTTAATTCATTTACCAGCTGTTCATGTTCATATTGTTTTATTTTTAGATTGATTTAATATTTGATGAGTCCTAGCATAATGACCCAATTCACCCTCCATTAAGTCAATCCATTTTCACACATGCCCAATTGTTCAGTTAAGTGATTGCTTACCTCGTGCCTCTCTGGGGGTAAGAGATGTGAGAATGTAACTGTCACGGGTATGTGGGGTGAAAGATTTGTAAGTGTCTTCTTACCTTGTGTCCCCACAAGGGTAAAGATTTCAAAGTTGAAGAACTCACGGGTACATGGGGTATGAAGAATGCATGTGTTTTTGTTCACCCCGCACCCCCACGTGGATGAAAATGAATGCAAGGTGACACTCGCGGGAATGCAGGGTGACACAGAATGAAGAGAAACAAAGTTAAAGTTTTACCCCACACCCCCACAAGGATAAAGGTAAAGATAGCTTGAGATCCGTGGGTACATAAGGTAGCACAATACATACAAACAGAAGGATTAGCTTTACCCCGCACCCCCGCAGGTTGAATGAGGGGGCATGAATATGGGTCACGAGAATGCAGGGTGACTTAGATGCAATTATGTGGGCTCGAATGTCGATGATATAAGACAACCATGATGGAGGGTGACTGCCTACTTGGCCAAAGTTAAATAAATGTGACTAATCCGAGCCATCCACAATGTACACATTGCATCATCTACCACTCAAATTCAAAGGCACACATGACTATCTAATTCAAACTGTTGGCATGAGTTTGATAAATGAAGACAAGACCTAAATTGAAGTGCAATTCAACTGGAATAAATTTGGAGACCAAGGTGTTTTTTTCACTTTGTATTTTAAAATTTCAAAGAGAAGAGGAGCTTTGAAAATTTCATGCGACCAAGCTGCTAGGGATTTGAAAAAATAGATCAAATCAGTAAGTGAATCAATCTTTTTTGTGTTGTAGTTGTGATAAAACTATTCCTACTTTCCTCGCTTAGTGCTCTTTAATTATTGAGAAGAATAGAAGTAAGGTGAAACTCTAGATCATTTAAACTCCCAAAATTCCTAAGAAAGGAGAGTCTTCTCGTAAGAAGAAAAAATCTGTGCCCAAGGAGACTGAAATCCTACAAGAACGTAGTGCTATCCAAGTTGAGGCCACACCAAAAAAGCTTAGGGTTTCCCATAAAAGGAAAGACCTTCCTTCTATCTCACAAGAACAAACACCCAAAAATCCCAAGGACCCTAGCAAAAAGAAAGATCCAACTCCCATATAGTAAAAATCCACAACCAATACAATGGAGGTTACCAAGATATATTGGATATCCTTCATGAATCAAGCACAAATTGTAGGGATAAGAGAGAGTTTAAGGGTAACTGTGCACAATGTGGAAATGCTAACATTTGTATCTATGGATGGTTTCTCTTGTCTTACTTCTACCAGTGAAGAAATGAACCCATTCCTCTATCCAATCCATGGCCTCTTGACTTGGCTAAATTAATTGTGCCTTATGTATTCATGTAAGAAAACTTGATTAGATTTCTGGCTAGGAATTATGATTATGCCACTAAAAGTGTCAACAATAATGATGGCACAATTGATGTAAATAGGATGACAATTGTTTAATTCTTTGGTTTGAGTAGGCAAAATTTAACAAAGATAGACTTGGAAAAGTTTAAAGGGAACTATGAGAGGCGAAGAAGAACCCTCAAAGCAGATGAAGTGTCTCTTTTAAGAAAGAAAGACTAGGAAAATAGAAGGGCAATCATATTCGATCTAGAAAAGGAGCCTTCCTTGCTCACAAAGTTTAAGAATTATTTTGTTAAGACATACTATTCCCTATGGCAAGTCCTAGGAAAGGATCTTGAAAGCACCATACTAGTTGGAATGATGATGATGGCCATGAGAATTTAGCATAAGTATGTCATCCTTGAATATGATTTTGCTTCCCACATTAAGGAGGAGATTCATCAAGGACCGATTAAGGTGAGAGAAAACGATACAATAATTGTTTTCAAGTATTATAATTGTATTAAGATGAAGATAAAACTCTTTGATAATGATGGAAAGACATTGCTTGTATCTATGCTATATATGGGAACAATCAGTGTGAGATAGGCGACTGTCTAACTTTTCATGAATGCTTCGTTGTCAAGGTGGTCAAATGGTATGGTTATGCTTTAGACAAGTTGCCTAAAAGATTCATGCAATTGATGAGACCTAATGCATAAAGGATTGATGAAGTTAGTGAGTATAATCATGGTGACTAGTTTTTCTTCTTCGATTATACCATTATTAGAATATATGGCTGCCCATAGGCACCACACCAATTACTTGTATATGTTTCTCCCAGATTAGGTTTTTTAGAGTTTATGTGGATAGTGCTGATCCCCAAAACTATCTTCCACCAGTTTTTTAAAAGGGGCAACTTTTTGTGAAAGTTCTGCAGGTGCGGGACTGATTGTGACTTGCAGAACAACCTTTGAGATTTTAAAAGCCGACTCTTTGATATAAGGGTGGTTTTGGAAAAGGAGAAGGAAAATAATATCCAAATAAAAGAAACCTCGGGAAAGAGAAACTTTAATGAATGTTGAGATTTTATAGAGATTATAGAGATTTATATGGGTGACATTTCATCAGGAGATATCTATTTCGTGGACTAGGCACAATATGCCACATACCCTTCATTGTTGGGAAGAGAACGAAATGAACGAAATAGCAAAGACACAAGTCATAACTTTCAGATCCTCCTGCAAGAAGCATCCGTAAAGGCTAGACAAAATTGATAACTCAGCTACCCTGAAAGGATAAATCCCTTTACTTCTTGCTAAACAAAAGCCATTTGAAACAAATTTTCATAAAGATAGAAGAGTAAATATACATGATCCATACTTCATAAACAAAGGAGCCTGAAATAGAACATCCATTAAGAAAAAAAAATCATACATTCATGAAATGGCACAGAGAATTATTTGTGATGACCAAAACGTAACAAGGCACAACTCACCGCTTTATAAATAATACTAAGGCTCCAATGCAAATTATGATTCATGCAAAAAAAAACAAAGGGGGAAGCTTATATTCTTCATTCAAAGCTATTATATTCACAAAAACTTTAGAACCTTTCCTTTTTGGTCTAGAGGGATCTCTTGATACCATTAAAGAACTCTAGAGATCCAACAAGGATCATAATAACAATAATAATAATGCGATCCTTTGATAACCTTGAGGATTTTATAATAATATATGAGTATCCTCGCCACTTGGCATGAGAAAATTCACAGAGATAAGACCAAAATGGCACCGCCAATTGTCTCTGTGTTGGAGAATTTTGGGCTATATTTTTAACCTTGATCTCTAGAATGGAGAGCGCTTGTGCTTTGATCATGATTGAAGGGCTAACTATCTTCTAATTTTTCTTATTTCCTTGATTTCAAAGCACCCTGAAAACATTCTAGTTCACCCATGCACAACTTTTCTAGCTGTTTCCATCATTCATTCTTCATGACCGCCACGATCCTAATGGTTGGGAATAATTGCGGTGGAGATACGACCAACATAGGTGGAGGGTTTGTGGTCTTCTTATAACTTCTACAGTTTCTTTCATGGGACCTTCCCTCAGATGCGACAAGTGGTGAGTGAACGAGGTTTCTTAAAAGTGGCTTCATAGTACAATTGGAATTCGCCACGGATGCGACATGTGGTGAGTAGGCGAAGTTCTGGCTGGAACGAGTCTGAATTTTGAAAGGGACACAATTTCCAGCCAAATGTTGATGGGGTCCATCGTGCCTAAAGAAAGGAATGCGCTCGCTCTTTCTTTAGAAGGAAGGTCAGAAGCCCGACTGTTATGGAAAAGTCTACAACTCTGGTGACTCGCAAGGGGAACCTTCGCCTACGGAGGTGAATTCAGTATCTCTAATTCACGAACCAAATGCCTTGTCCATTGGATTTCATTAAATCCATCTTGAATATCTTTGATAAGATCTTAGCGACAAACTTGTCGAAGAAAGCCTTCGGGGTTTTACCTATGTTTGCTTGCTGACTTTCGGGACCCTGCAATTAAGAAAAATTTAAACATTAGGAACAAAATCTCATATAATTTTGAAATAACTCAAACCTTTCTTTAAATGATATCGGAAAAACAACATAGAGACCACAATGAAAAGAGAAGGAAGAGCTCGAAAAAGGGGGCAGGGCTCTCACTTGTAGAGATTAGAATTTCTGAAGTAAAGGTTAAGCGTTATGAAATGAAAAGCAATAAAAATCCTATACTTTGAAGTAAATAAATGAGAGCAGAAAATATCACTTCTACAATATAATATTTGGAAGAGTCTTGCTGAGTCCTTGAGTTTATAATTGAAAATTTGAAATCTTCATGTAAGGGCGAACAACTCCGCGATTTTAGTGTATGTATGTGATTAATTTCCCTTCTTCCAAGAATAAAGTGGACAAAGAAGTATGCAAGCAGATAAGCTACGTAGATGGACCTGACCTCCCATAGTCGATTGGATAAAGCCTTGCTGCAAGACAAACATCCATAGCCCCGATAAGGATATCGCCTTGGTTCCTATAAGATATTTCTCTATTGCTAGATAGACGTCAATAGCCCTGATAGAGTTATCTGCATCACCTGCTTTTAATTTTCCAATTTCATTTCGAATATACTTTAGTCATTTTCTTTTTCTCTAGGCACTTTAAAGCCAATTTCATAGGCTAGGAACCAGGGTGGTAGCAGGAGCGGCCTTTAGATTTTTCACTTATTTCACTACATATTAATTTGCTAGATAAAAATCCATAGGATTAATAAGATATGAATTAATGCTAAGGGTTCTTGAAAGTTCATTTGTACATGACAAGACTTATAAAAGGACAAAATTTATAATTATAAAATCAAGAAAAATCACCAAGAAAGAAACAAATCTTATATCCCAGCAATAATATTAAATGAATTCATTTTCACCTTACCTAAAGCGTACAATTTACATCACCTTTGGTTTCATGTGGAGGAATATTTGCATTGGGAATCTATCCCCCTTGGGGTTGTTGGCGTGCGCCACCTCATCTTAGGAATGATTTCTTGCTAAAGAATAACTGTATGGGTAAAGGTAGATTCGTGCAATAAGATGCTAGGTGGTCTATAAAAGACATCTTCTACTAAACTTAAGATCATTCCAAAATTAAGTTGTTTCTAAAGTGATTAGTAGAGGAGAATTTCGTCGTGGTGAGAAGGATGAATACTCCAATGAGGCTAACTATGAAAAAGGCCCAACAAGCCTTCCTAGGAAGGATAAATAGTGTTCATTTAGATCACATGTTGGGGATTAATAATGATTTGGTTATTGCAGTTGTGAAATGGGTACTTGGGAGAGACTTTTTCACCAATGAGGATAGGTATCGAGTGGACATAGACATTGTGTCATGTTTCCTAGGGTCACTACTAGACTTGGGCGAACTAGTGCTTGTTATAGCAAAATTGACTGGTGGGATATTTGGAGACGAGCTCATTGGTGGACTGGATCAAGTTCTGAAGCACACGCAGTATGGAGTCAGGCTTCCTACCGCGATTGATTTAAGAACCTTTGTAGAGAGAGATGTCGTTGTGCCTTGGCTTCCCTTGGTTGGTAACTTTTGTACCATGTGCTTGGAGAAACATAGGGACTTTTTTGTCCTTGCGTGTGCATTTCTAAACAAGCTCTTGGGACAGGTTCCAACTTTGGATATGGGATGGATTGAAGAATTCAAGATCCTTGTCTTCAACCCGAACTTAAATTCTAATGGAGATGAATGGTCAAATGACTTCGACAAGGATGAGGATGATGATGATAGTCAAAGTGCGTCCGACTGACTCGGGGCTTGGTCTCTCTCCTATTGCTGGTGTTGCCTTTATCAACTACCATGTTAATACAACATTTTGTAATTTTACGTCCTTTGAAAATTATGTATACAATATTATGTAATTACCATTTTTAAAGAAAAATATATAAAGAAAGACATACGAATTTTCTATACTACTTGGATGTATATTATTTTCCTCTTTCTTTTTGTAATGGTTTTTAACTTTAAGGAAGCATGAAACAAATATATTTATATTATGTTGTTACATTTTGTCCCTTTTTGTTATAAATAATAAAGGCTACCATTTATCATATACAGGAACCGGTAAATGGAAGGAGATACTTGTTTCACACGATCTTTACCAATTTCCACATTTTTGTTTTACATTTGAGCTTTTCTCATTCTTGTAACATCATTTTTCGATCTCTCGATGACACTTTGGGAATGATTTGCAAAAAAATTGAGAACACAAAAGCTTCCATTGCACAAAACATGCACATGTGACACTTAGGGAAAACACTAGCTATACAAACTTACCCAAAAGGACAAACACATACACTATAGTGCTTCTTTGAAAGAAAAAAAAAAAACCTAACCTACTTTAACTGACACTACCTTTTACTAAACGAAACCATTAATAGGATTTTTGAAATAACTCCCTTTCACCCGAGACTCTTTTTCCTTTCAAATTTGTGATGAGACCAATAGGAATAGGTGTGCAATAGATGTCTATCATGAGATTTTTTCATATCTTCTAGGGATAATGACATATGTAAACGCATAAAACACACACTCTAGAGATAATACGATGGATGACCTTACCTGCGGAGGATCTTAGTCGGGAGTCAAAGAGGTGACAACCCTAATCATTTTTTTTTCTTGCAGCTGCATAAGGCCTCTGATCAACCATCTGTGCGAAGGTTGAATGTAATGTGAATCAATTTCTTCTCAAGAGGCGTAGCTTTTCAGAGTCCATGTCTCTACACAGACTGGGTTCAAGCCATTATTAGGATTCTCAAATTCTTTGAGGTAATTTTTGGGGGATTGATAACCTGCTACCTGCTTCAACTGGCATTCAGTAGTGAATGATGAGAAAAAAGTATCTAACTCATCCCAAAAGCTATCATTGTTGGCTTTGTCCATTTTTGAATTCTGCACTCTTATTTCTATCTTGCACGACTGTTGGTTGGCTTGGTCTAAAACTACTAATTTTCATATGGGGAGAACCCTCTATAGAGTTTGGGAAAAGCTTTCGAGTGACTCCTCTTGTGATGCACTTGGAATAGGAAACTTTGATAGGGTGTCAAGCTATGAGATTTCTTCTTTTTGTTGATTCCAATGACCAAAATACCAAACTACTAGTCCATGTTTATAGAGATATCATTTGTAGAAGTGAAATGACTGTTGGGAAAAGGCTTTCTAAGAAAGGAAGAGGGAAATGTCAATCTTGGTCAGGGTCCATCAGATTTAGGGGACAATCTCTCTGTCCAAACTTTCGGTGCTCACGAACCAGGAGACTAAGGTTAGTGATTCTCCCTTCTTTTCTTCTTCTTGGGCTTACCATTTCTCCATCTCAATGACTTCCAATTGTTGTTCAAAGTTGTGCAACATCTCACTCGCTATTGGATAATCATAACTTTCATGATTTGTCGCCATGAATGTGTCCTTTGTGGCCATTTGTGGATATACATGGAAATAGCCATCCATTACTCTTTCAGACATACAAAATTCTCAACTAGAGAAGAAACTCCAGGGTCCCATCAGATGTGCTAGAAAAAAGAAATCGTTGATCCCCAAAACTAGTTTCCACCAGTTTGTTAAAAGGGGCAGCCTTTCGTGGAAGTTCTGCAGGCATGGGACTAATTGCAACCTGCAGAACAACCTCCAAGATTTTAGAAGCCAACTATTCAATTTAAGGGGAGTTTTGGAAAAGGAGAAGGAAAATAATATCCCAACCAAAGAAATCATGGGAAAGGGGAACTTTAATGAATGTTGAGCTTTTACAAAGATTATGGAGATCTTTGTGGGTGATATTTCATCAAGAGATGTCTATTTTGCTGACTAGGCATAATACACCACAAACCCTTCATTATGGGGAAGAGAATGAAATGAAAAAAGTAACATGGACACAAGTAATAACTTTCAGATCCTCCTGTGGAAAGCACCCACAAAGGCCATACAAAATTGATAAAAGGAAAAATCCCTTTACTTATTGCTAAACAAAATCCATCTCGGACCAATTTTCATAAAGATAGAAGAGTAAATATACATGATTCATACTTCATAAACAAAGGAGCCCGAAGTAGAACATTCATTAAGAAAAACAAGCGTACATTCATGAAATGGCACAGAGAATTATTTATGAGGACAGAAAGGTGACAAGACACAGTTCATCACTTTATAAATAATACTAAGGCTCCAATGCAGATTATAATTCATGCAGAAAACAAAGGGGGGAAGCTTATATTATTCATTCAAAGCTATTATATTCACAAAAAATTTAGAACCTTTCTTTTTTGGTCCGGGGAGATCTCTTGATAACATTAAAGATCTCTAGAGACCTAGCAAGGATAATAATAACAATAATCATAATAATGTGATCCTTTGATAACCTTAAGGCTTTTATAATCATCTTCGAGGATCCTCACCACTTGGCGTGAGAAAATTCACAGAGATAAGACCAAAATGGGACTGCTAACTGTCTCTGCATTAGAGAATTTTGGGCCATAAATTTTTTGTTGATCTCCAAAATGGAGAGCGCCTATGCTTTGATCACGATTGAATGACTAATTGTCTTCTTCTTTTTTCTTAATTTCTTGATTTCTAAACACCCTGAAAACATTCCAATTCATGCATGTACAACTTTTTCAGATGTTTCCATCATTCATTCTTCATGACCGCCTCGATCCTAACGGTTAAGAATCATTGCAGTGGGGATACAATCAACATACGTGGAGGGTTCACTGGCTTCTTATAACTTGTATTGTTTCTTTGGTGGGAACTTCCTATAGATGTGACATGTGGTGAGCGGATAGGATTTCTTTAAATCGACTCCATAGTATGGTTTGAATTCTCTACGAGTGCGACATGTGGCAAGCAGGCGGAGTTTTGGCTAGAACGAGCCTAAATTTTGAAAGGGATGCAACTACCCACCAAATGTTGGTGGGGTCCATCATGCCCAAAGAAAGGAAAGCACTCGCTTCTTCTTTAGAAGGAAGGTCAAAAGCTTGACTATAGTAGAAAAGTCTACATATAGAAAAGGCGTATATGAAAAAGTAGAGGAAAGGTACTTTTCTTCCTTGGTGTGCAAGATATTATGTTTTCTCTATTGGTGTTGATACCTTGGAAAAAGTGTAGAATAGTTTAAATAGAAAACATTCTTTGAAGTTTATACAATGGAGAAATTATGAACTTGAGGGATTTATGAATTGGTTAAAAGAAGTACATTTGAACATGGGATCTTATTTCCATGAGCTGTATATTGCAAAAGATGTAATAAGAATTGATACGATTTAGGAGAAGTTGTACAAAGAAGGAAGAAGTGGGTTATTCTATTAAATATTGAAACAAAAAGAAATAAATTGGATCCAAGTTTCTTAGGCTTTTTTCCTATGGAGAAGAATGAGGTCAAAAGGATTGAGCTCATGATTAGAAATTTTGAGAGCATTTATACTGGAAGTGTAGCATAAGAAGGAAACAGACCAATGGTGTAAGAAAAGCATGTGGAAAAAGAACCAATGCTAGAAGAAATACCATAAGATGTGCCACATGGGACCGAGGAAGAGCCTCCCAATGTACCTTCTCAAGAGGAATAGACTTTTGTATATTAAATCCCAAGGTTGGCAAAGCTGATGGCTAGAAGAAGAGAGAGCATGTTGCCTGATGAACCAACAACACAAGAGCCATCACAAAAAAGATTGGCTGCACGAATTGTGTCATATGAAGTGTCAGATTAGACAGGCGAAATTGAAGGAGCTTCTCATGTTTTATATGTATTAGCCACTGATGAAGAGGTAGATAAACCTCTAAGAACTCCTCCAAGGGAAAATATTTTAGATAAGGATCCTCATGACTGAATAAATGTGGGTGCACCTATTCCATTTGATCAAATAGATGATGAATGAGTGATAGCCTCTGCCAAATTCTTATTGTCCAAATGATGAATTTATCAAAATTCAAGGATTCAAGGGCCTGTGGTTGAAGATGAAAGGACGACCAAAGGGTATATCACCATATGAATTGACAATTCTTGATGAATTGAACTTTGAACATGTAACACCCGAAGAGGAAAGGAAGATGGTCAAGGAAAGTGGCATGTTATTGATTCCATTTGAAGAAATATTTATGTTAGATCAAATAAAACAACAATAAGATCCTTTTTTTGTTGTAAAATTTAATTATGAAAGGGGTGTTAGTGGAACAAGGTACCATCCAACTCTTAAAGCATAGTATCAATGGGCCACATCCCATATAACAAGGAAGCCACAATTGTTGATTAGAGTTGAAGAGACAACAAGTGATGGTCGTGCAATCAAAACTTTGAAAGATACTACTATTATAGAAACATAAAAAATCACCAAGCAACGAAAAAATGTTGGAGAGACTAGTAGAAAAAAAAGTTGAGATTAATAAGGCATACAATAAAATTGTTCAAAGAAAATGCTAGAATGAAACATACCTTGGGAATCAAATCACTCCCTCCTCTTCCACACGACACAATAATTGAGGATCAACCTTCTTCTTCAACAAGAGATGTTGTTTCTTTTTCTTCATAAGATCTTGAAAAAATAAGAGAGAAATTGAGAGTTCCTGAGAAGGAATTGAAGAGGAAAGATGGGTTGTTATTAGAGGCCAAAACAATGGCAAATGATAGAGCTCAAGATGTAATGAAGAGTACCATTTACATTTGTTGAGAGTAATTTTGAATAAGTTGGACGAAGTTTACAATTGTTATCAGACTCTTTCACAAGCTATGTAACAACGTAGGAATTTTATGGAAATTTTGAAACCCTTGTGTGACACATGATAACCACAAGCCAGTATTCTCGAAGATTTAAGTATGGTCACATGAAACCTACAAACAACTCCTTCCATAATTATGGCAACTAGTAAAATGTTCAATATGTTGGTAAAGGAAATTCAGTATCTGGAAAGCAAGGAACAAGTGATCAAGGACAAAGTTGATTCATTCCATGTGCTCCAATATTGGACTACTCCAAAACTGTTAGACAAGGATGGAGAGATCAAATCTCTTGAGAAATGGAAGGAGTTTGATGAGATGATTCATAAAACCCTCCAAAAGATTGATGATGGTGATTAGTTGTAGGTGTCCACACATCATACGATGATTGATAAAATCATTACAACTAACATTATTTATGGAAAATTCATAGAAGAGGTGGAAAATATTATAGATAATGAGTGCAGGGAGATCTCAACTAGAGTGCAAGAAATACAAAAATTTAAATGGCCATCTAATTTTGAGATAACACAATGGCACCAAAAGTATTGTACTATTGAAGAAGAATAAAAGAAAAACACCATGGAAGGAGGGAAAGACTGCATTTCAAGCACAAATCACCTTGCTAGATCAACATATCATGGATGTCTTATGTAGAGTCAAAGAATCTAGTTGTTTATTGAATTGCAGATCCATCGCTCAAAAATCTTCAGTTGTCTTCAACAAAGACTTCATTTCTATTTCAGTTCATTTCTTCCAATTTTCTATTTAGCACAATTCAAGTCAAAAACAACAAATTTTGTCATAAACAAAGTAATCAAGAATGCAACACCTTAGCATGCTACCACAACAAGCCAAATCAATAACATTTTGAACTAGAAGCAGTTATATTTGCATTTCTCTCTTAAGAGTGCAAATGTTTTTTGTCTTGTTTGCACTATAAAGATACATTGGGTGTATTTTGTTGTAATTAAATCAAATTTTGACATGTGTACAAGTGATTCGAATCTTTTTTGCTTCTTCATTTTCTATAAAAAGAAATTCAAGATCACTTGTAAGGGGTTCTAAAATATTGTAACTAGGCAAGTAAAAATAGGACTCCGAGTCTGAGTAATAGAAAGTCATTTCTACAAGATATTAGCATTTTCATGGATTGTATTAACCTTTTTTGAAATAATTAATGATAATCCATTTCAAATTGTTTCTCATTCAAGTTTTCTAATTCATACGAATTACTGTTGGTGTAAATAAATATTCATTATGGATATTATTACACTTTACTTAAGTTAACTTAGGATAATGCATCTCTTCGTAGTTTGGATTTGAGACACTTAGGGAAGTGTGCACATAGGGATAGAGCTTGTAGGAGAAATTCCACCTTTTATGGTCTTGTTTTGTTGTTACACTCCACATTCGGTGGGTCATCCACCTCTTGTGGAATATTATATTATTTCTCCTACCTACCCCTAGTATTTCTTACCTACCCTTATTTCTCATTGAGCCACATGTCATGATTGTGTGCTCGTACATCCATATGGCCTTGCCTATATAAGCAGGCCTATATTCATTGTATTGGTGAATCGAGTTGATCATTTTCATATTGATGAGAATACAATTTGTTCTTGTCATTCAATTGTCTCTTTTTTTATGCTTTTCATTGTGCCCTTGACCTTGGCAAAATATCACATGGTATCAGAGCCATTGGGGCTTCATTGATTGGTTTTTGAGGACATCGTGGAAGGCTTCTATTTTTGGATCTGAGGGACTGTGTTTTTTGGAGGCATCTTAGAGCATTTTTGACCTCACCATTGCGTCCGGGAGGCCGTTTCCATAAAAATCGAGTATAAATTCGACCTATTTTGGCAAAAATCAATTTTTGGGTGTGGAGGAAATTTTCTGCCCAATTCGGGCGGTACGGTACGAAATTTTCAGATTTTTTTCAAAAAGCAAAAAAAAAAAAATTTGAAAATTATTTTCTAGTTTTAATTTTTTTTTTGAAAAAAAATAAAAATAAATTTTGAAAATTATTTTTGGGATCCGTACCTTCTGCCCAACCAGCAGCGCACAATCAGCGCCCAGTTAACAGTGCACAATCAGCGCCCAGTCAACATTTTCTTTGGAAATTTTTAGACCCCTCTCCGTTGAGCAGTTTGGATTTTTGGGTCAACTTTGGAGGCTCATAACTTGCTCAATTTTGCTCCTTTTTGGGTGCAATTGTTTTTTGATTTGGGATAATTTTTCGTGCTCTTCGCAGTGGTGTGGTTATTTTATAGTTTTGGTGCACAGGTTTTTCGGAATTTTCAGATTCTCTTAGCTGTACCTGTCGAATCCTCAATTCTGCAGCTTCAAAGGCCTCGTTTGAGCTCATACGACCTCCTTTTCTAGTGCCATTTTTTTTGAAAGTGCATGTTTTTTCATCTACTTTCATAATCTATGATCAGATTTCAAAGATTTTAAGTAGAAATTGTACTTTCAGATATTGGTCTTATTTGGCCTATTTGGTACTTGTAAATTGCTTGGATCTTAGTTTAGATCTCTTGCATTATTAGTTTGAGTCTCTTTTGGCCTTATTGAGGCAGTTGTAAAATTGAAATCAGAAGTCCACTTTGCCATTTTTTGCAAATGGCCCATTGTACATGCACTAAGTTTAAAGTGTCAAATCATCACTTTTGGGGGGGTTCTTTGATTGAGTGAATTTGGGGGGGTGTCTTGTGTGATTGTGCCTCTCTTTCCTTGTGCTTTTTCATTTTTGTTGCAATGAGTCTTCATAAATTTCCACCTTTAACTCCACATAATTATGCATCATGGAAAATTAAAGTATGGAGCAAATTAATGGAAAAAGGTCTCATGCATTACATAGATGGAACAATAGCAGCACCACCTGATCCTAAGGCTGATCCTAATACTCAGTTAGAATGGCTCACTAAGAATTGCGTGTCTCTTGGAACTTTGTGCAAATATGTATCAGATGACCTCATTTTTCACATTGAGAAGTGTACAACAATCAAAGAGGCTTGGGATATGTTTTAGAAATTGTATGGTCAAGTTGATGAAATCAGAGGTTACAAAATTGACAATGAGCTCACCAACTTGCATCCCAAGAGTTTTGATACAATCCAAGATTACGTCACCAAAGCAAATGAGCTAAGAGCAAAGCTTAAGGATTGTGGAATTGACAAAAAGGATGCTTGGTTAATATTCAACTTGTTGGACAAGCTTGCACCAGAATATGCAGCATTTGTGTCTAGCTTCCAAACTCATCGTTTGATAGTGGGGAGTTCCTATGTTATGCCTTCATTTGATGCTTTCACAAAAATGTTGATATTGGAACAATCTAAGTTGTTGAACATGGGGCTTCTCAAGTCTCCAAAGTCCAAGGCTTTGGTGGCTAATCAAGGGAATTAAGGAGGTCAAGGCAAAGATTCCAACAAGAAGAAGAAGCACTCTAAGTCAAAGCCACAACAGGAAAAAGGACAATCATCCTCTCCATCACAAGGCGATTTTTCATCCTCTTTCAAGAAGGGGACACCACCTAAGAAGGATAAGCCAACTTGTGCATATTGCAAGAAGTATGGTCACGATGAGCATCGATGCCACGCAAAGCAAGTTGATGAGTTAACTAATCTTCTTAAGAAAAACAACATCAACTTGCCATCCACCTACACAAAGAAGGAATCATCTCCTTCCTCTTCCTCACAATCTAAGGGAAAAGGGAAAGCATTTGTGGCTACAACAAGTTCTTCACAGCAGTGGATACTTGACTCAAGTGCCTCATATCACATGGGTTCTACAAAGGAGCAGTTTTCTTCATTGGAGCCATCTAAGGTACCTCACATTTACATAGGTGATGATACACAAGTAGAGGTTGAAGGGAAAGGTTCAGTTGACATGGATGATGGAACATTTGAGAATGTTCTCTATGTTCCTAACTTGTCTACCAACCTTCTCTCTATCTACCAAATCACTCACTATGGGAATGGGAAAAAGGTTGAGTTTACACCAGATTCAGTTGTGGTAAAGGAACTTGATGATGATGCCTTGGTAGCAGTGGGACAAGTCAATGACAACTCAAGGCTTTATTCATTCTCCCACTTTGTGCCAAGTTCACCTTTTAGGGTCTTTCTTACTCATTCAAATTCAGAAAGTAAGCTATGGCATGAGCGGTTTGGTCACCTCAACTACCGCTATCTTTAGCAACTCAGTACTAAAGACATGGTCACAGGTCTACCTCGAATCAGTTTTTCAGAGGGTGTATGTTCAGGTTGTTCCATGGGAAAGCATCCCGAGGAAAAGTTTGATAAAGGGAAAGCTTGGAGAGCTTTGGAAGTTCTTCAACTTGTTCACAGCGATGTAGCAGGTCCATTTCCAACACCTTCATTTAGTAAGGCCCGCTATGTCCTCACCTTCATTGATGACTACTCTCGGTTCACTTGGGTCTACTTTCTCATTCATAAGAGTGAAGTATTTGACAGATTTCAGGACTTCAAGACTCGTGTGGAGAAGCAATCCAGGAAAGTGGTCAAAATTCCGCGTATAGATAATGGAAGGGAATATGTGAGCAAGAGACTTGAGGATTTTTGTACATTTGAGGGGATTGATCTTCAACATTTTGTAGCATACACTCCACAGCAGAACAGAGTTGCAGAATGCGAGAATAGAACTCTCAAAGAAATGGCTAGCTGTATGATTCATGCACTTTCTCTTGATCTTGCCTTTTGGGCACAGGCTATCAGTTGTGCCACACACATCCAGAATCGGGTTCCTCACAAAGCTTTGCAAGGTATTACTCCTTTTGAAGCTTGGGCTGGTAGGAAATTGATTGTGAGACATTTCAGAGTTTTTGGGTGTCCAGCATGGGCTCGCATTCCTCCGCAGAAATGCAAGGCATTGGAACCTCAAAGTTGGCCTTGCATATTTGTTGGATATCTTGAGGGTGTTAAGGCATGTAGATTGATGGATCCTGAGACACATGAGGTGTTCATTGAGCGGAGTGTTCACTTTGAGGAAATCTCACCTAGCTTAGCCTCTCTACCTCCTCCACCTTCCTCCATTGTGGATAGTGATACTAGTGATTCAGATGATGAGACTCCTTCAACTCCGACTCGCAGGGTTACACCTCCACAGGGTCCACTTGTAGTTGAGGAGCCTCGTTATCCACCTCCACCTAGACCTCGTTGGGCTCGACAGACACTTGAGTCTGCGGGTTCTCTTGTTGGGGATGCTTCAGATACACGGAGAACTCGATCACAACATTAGGATCTTCCACATGCATTCATTGCTACCGCTTCCAATTCACAGACATTTCAGGAAGCATCAGGGGTTCCTGAGTGGGACCAAGCTATGGAGGAAGAGTATAGTTCCTTTATGAGGAACAACACATGGGATTTAGTCCATCTCCCTAAGGGGAGAAAGATGGTTCGATGTAAGTGGATCTATCAGACCAAGTTTGCAGTGGATGGTAGTGTGGATAAGTACAAGGCTCGACTTGTTGTGAAAGGTTTCTCCCATGTAGCAGGTGTTGACTATAATGAGACCTTTGCATCTATAGCCAAGATGAACTCCATTCGCTTGACACTTGCTATTGCAGTAGCTCATGGTTGGGCTGTACATCAGATGAATGTGAAGAGTGCGTTTCTTCATGGTGACCTTGATGAGGAGATTTATATGGGCAGCCATAGGGTTTCATCCAGGATACTTGCTTGGTTTGCAGACTAAGGAAATCTCTCTATGGCCTTAAGCAGGCCCCCAGGGCTTGGTATGCCAAGATGGATTCCTTTCTTCTCTCAGCAGGGTTCACCAGGTGTCATTCTGATCTGAGTGTCTATATTTTGCGATAGGATGACTCTCACTTGATACTTGTGCTCTATGTTGATGATTTGATCATTACAGGGAGTACCACATCCATCATTAGCAAGGTCAAATATGCTTTGCATGACAAATTTGCTATGACTGACTTGGGTCTTTTGCACTACTTTCTTGGGATAGAGATTTCACAGTCACCTTCTAGGATTACACTATCACAGCCCAAGTATGCTCTTGATCTACTTGCACGCTTTCATATGACTGATTGTAAGCCTGCATCAACTCCCTTTCTTTCAACAGTCAAGCTTGAGGCTCAGTGTTCTTCTCCACCAGTTGATGCCACTTTCTATCGTCATCTTGTGGGTAGTCTCATCTACTTGACCCATACACGCCCTGATATTTCATTTGCAGTTGGCATGGTTTCCCACTTCATGCAGGAACCACATGAGCTTCATTGGAAATCTGCCAAACGCATCCTTCATTACATCCAGGGTACACATCACTATGGGATTCACTATGCAGCAGGCACAGGACTTCGCTTGGTTGGTTACATAGACTCCGATTGGGCTGGCGATCTTGATGATCGTAAGTCTACTTCCGGTTACAGTTTTCACCTTGGTTCAGACCCCATTTGTTGGCAGAGCAAGAAGCAACATGCTATTGCTCTCTCTTCAACTGAGGCTAAGTATCGAGGTGCTGTTAACGCAGTGACTGAGACCATTTGGCTCTAGCAGATTCTCACAGAGTTTGGGTTCACCACTCCACGGATGATAGTTCTACATTGCAACAATCAGAGTGCTATTGCAATCTTGAAGAACCCGGTCCAACACCAGCGGACCAAACACATCGAGATTCATATGCACTATATCCAAGAGCTCATTCAGGAGCAGGTCATTGATTTTCAGTATTGTCCTACAACGGAGCAGGTTGTTGACATATTCACCAAACCTTTCACTGAGAGTAAGTTCCAATAGTTGCGAGCTCTCTTTGGGGTGCAAGATGTGTCATTAGGGGGGGTCAACTGACTTCTCCTTCCTCTCTTATGGGGGGGACTTTTTCCTCTTCGAGGTTTTGTCCATCTTCTTTGAGAGTCTTTTGTACATTCATCTCTCTTTGGGGGGGGAGTTTTTTCCCACTAGGTTTTCTCCCTTTCTCCGTTTTTGAGAGATTGCATTGCATAGTTTTTCTTGCATTTGCATATTGTTCATGGGTACCTATCATGGCCTAGTAGTCGGGACCCATCTTGCATTGTTGACTTAAGTCTTCATTCGCCTAAGTTGCACTTAAGGGGGGGTGTTGGTGTAAATAAATATTCATTATGGAAATTATTACACTTTACTTAAGTTAACTTAGGATAATCATCTCTTCGTAGTTTGGATTTGAGACACTTAGGGAAGTGTGTACATAGGGATAGAGCTTGTAGGAGAAATTCCACCCTTTATGGTCTTGTTTTGTTGTTACACTCCACATTTGGTGGGTCATCCACCATTTATGGAATATTATATTATTTATCCTACCTACCCCTAGTATTTCTTACCTACCCTTGTTTCTCATTGAGCCACATGTCATGATTGTGTGCTCGTACATCCATATGGCCTTGCCTATATAAGCAGGCCTATATTCATTGTATTGGTGAATCGAGTTGATCATTTTCATATTGATGAGAATAGAGTTTGTTCTTGTCATTCTATTGTCTCTTTTTTATGCTTTTCATTGTGCCCTTGATCTTGGCAAAATCTCACAGTTACTTCTATCAAGGATAATGCAATTTGGCTTTAAAAGTTTATTATGAATGTGAGATATATTTGTAGGTTCTTTTCAAGGAGAAGATTAAATTCTGTGAGTGTATTTTAGTGAATTAGGGAGTGCAATGGTGATAATTAAGTATAATTTGAAATGAGATACATATATACATTTGTGTGATGCATAAATGTTCAGGTCTAGTGGTTGGATCTTTAAATGTCCACGAAATTTTTAAAGGTTTTGTGTTTTGACTCTATTACCCAGGATTAGGCCCCGATCTTTGATAATTTGGTTAAATTTCATGTACCATTTCATTCATATCAATTTTATTTTTCCTTTTTTGTTTGTAAGAGTAGGATTATAGTAGAAATCCCTCTCAATCATGCATAATAGTATTAAATAATGATCAATTAGAGCCATTTCAGGGTTAAGTATATGCATTCTAGTTAGGATCTAGATTGAGAGTTATCTGCATAAAAACAATATTTATCAATATTTCACAACATCTTTAAATATTGCAAGGTACATCCACCTAGGTCTTGTAGAGCCTAAAGAGTAGGAGATCTTTCAACCTTTTGGTTGAAATCTCATTCATTGGCCACTGATATAAGGATTTGTAGATTAAAATTTGTCTATTTCATAGAAAGTCCTCAGGCAATCAGTTGGAAACACCAATAGGTGGAAGATAATTATATATTATATGCTAAAATAAATTGTAAATTATGTTGTTTTTGACATTACTTTGAATGAGAGAATTAACTTATATCTCCAAAGTGCTCATTTTTAATATTTGAAAGTTTGGTCATTTGGTTGGCAAAATTGATGATTAATTGCACTATAGTGTAGGTCTATAGTCTCCTCCATAAAAATATGTTCTTAATTATGAATTTTAAGGTCTCATGGCTTAACTTGCATCTTTGGTGGTTGGGTGTGAATTTTACCAATGTTTCCACCTTTCAAAAGTTTCTATAGTGACTTGGTGAATTCATAATGACAAATTATTATCATGCAAGGCCAAAAAGGTATATTTTAGACCATGTGTGAAATTGTCAGCTCAAAATTCCAAACAATTTGAGAGAAAATACAAAATTGTAGTAGCGCCCTATGTTTTGTGGTAGAGTCCTATATTTTTCACTAGTGTCCTACCATGTGCAATCAAATCCTCTTAGTATTTTCTAAAATATTTTATAGATCCAATAGGTCTTTGCAGTCTTTGTTTTTCCATATGTAGGAGGGAAAATGTTATGTTTTGAAAAATCAAGATTGTTTATGTAGACACCTAAAAATGTCTCACCAATAACATACTAATTATTCATCTTATTAATTAAATAATTCTTTAATTATTTAATTAAAATAATTACATTCTTCTAAATTACACCCTAATCATTATTCTTCACATTATTAATTATTCAATTTCCATCCCTTCATCATTAATCATTAACCCTTTCTTAAATATTAATTATTTAATTAATTGTGATTTTAATTCTTTAATTAAATAATCTTTATTATTTAATTAATTCCATTTCTAATGAATGAATAATTGCATTTTAATTATTCATTTAATTAACTCATTTTCTAAATCCCCAAATTCTGATTTCAATTAATTTCATCTAATTTCGTCTTTGCAAATTCACATTTCACCAATTTCAACAAAATTCAAGTTAATATGCATTTCAATTTCATCATTCGAAAATCAAAATTCAAATTTAAATAAATATGAAAATGAATTTAATTTCAAAAGTCTTACATCACATGTTGAAAATCATGAATAATTAATCAAACCAGTTAACTCTCCAATCTCCAAATCACCTTTTTCTAACAAGTCAATCAATTTGGTCATCTCTCCAATCTATTCCGTTAATTAGCTAATCTATATAGTTATTTATCCAATCTAATTAGTCATCTCTCCAATCTATTCACTTAACAAGTCAATCAAAGGAGTTATCTGATCAATCAAATCAGTTTGACTATCAATCAACACTTGAGTTCCATTTCTCATCCCTTTCTCTCCCAAAATCTATAAAAGTAGAATCATTTTCAATTTTCAAACAATCACGATCTTTGAAAATATTTGTGTCTAACCTATGCAGGAATCCCAGTGCAATATCTGAGAGCCACAACACAATATTGGAGAAGGACAATGGAAGCAACATGGATAATAGGGAGTTTTTAGTTAGATTCATTTGGTTAAAAATCTCTTATTAGGCCAAAATAATTTCATTAAAGTATGTCTATTTTCAAAAGCCTAACAACTTGAGGAAGATTCTGACACCGGTACAAATGGATAATCTGAGAAAGCAACTGGAAACATCTCTTGCAGATTATGATGCAGAAAAGTTGAAAAATATAAAACTTGAAGATGATCTGAAGGATGCACATGAAATCATTCAAGGACTTCAGGAGAATCTTACTATTGCTAGGAACAAAAGAAGAGACCTTCATGAGAAGATACAGAGTGATGATGATGAAAAAGAGACTCTTAATGATCTAGTAAGCAAACTGAAACAAGAGAATATATCTTTGAGAAATGAGATGCAAGACATGACCATGAGATTTTGTAAAGACACTGCAAATAGAAAGAAGAATGAAGATGATTTGGCTAGAAGAATCAATGATGCTGCAAATGAAAATCTAAGACTCAATCATGATAATGATATGTTAAAAAAGATATGATTCACTTGGAACATGATAAAACTGAGCTCATGAGACAAAATGATTTCTTGGAAAATGAGTTGGCTACTGCAAATCAACACAAGGAGAAATTCAAGAAAAGTTCAGAAGAACTTGATGACATGCTGAAAAATCAGAAACATAATGGAGACACTAATGGACTTGGCTTTGAAGTTGGTGAAAGTTCCGACACTGCAAACAAACATGACCACAACAAACCAGTAAGACAACCTAATGCCTACAAATTTAATGGAAAATGCTTTAACTATAACAAGTATGGTCATAGAGAAAATTAGTGTAGATCTAGAAACTATCAAAACACCAATGCACCCACCGGTCAATGTTTTAAATGCAATAAAGTTGGTCATAATTCAGAAAACTGCAGAATGAATGTAAGATGTTATGTTTGTGGAAGATTTGGACACCTATCTAATCAATGCAGAACACATACCGTCATAGGATATGGAAAAGTTATTCAGAAAAACAATATGACTTGTTATGCTTGTAACAAAATTGGACATACTGCAAAATTTTGTAGAAGTAAGGCATCACCGACAAATAACAAAGGACCCAGTTTGAAAGGTAAAGAGAAGGTTGAATAAGTAAAGCAAGAATTTTTAAAACAATGGATCAAGAAGTTAGATATGAATGTTAATGAAGCTATTCCTTCATCGGTAGAATGGAGTATCACTCTACCGGCAAGAGATTCTTCATCTAACTGAAAGAAACCTTTTGGGGGTATGGCAACGAATTGAAAAACATGCTAATTTACCATCGGGTGATGGCGAGAAGTTAAAATACTTCTTTACCGGTAGATGTGTTAAGTTTGACTTAACCGACAGACATTAAATGTGATAGTTGGAGGAAATGACATTATAAAGCAAATATTTTGGCTCTCTTTTCATTCACCCAGCATTCAAACTTCCTTAGAGTGCAAAAATCCCGAGCCAAGGCATCCATAGCGAGAAGTGAAGCAAATCATTCAAGCACTCATACCTAAAGGCAGATTAAGGTATTTATAACAATGGCTTCCTCCTCTGCACCTGAATTCATTGCAAACCCTACTGTAATTGAAATTGTTAAGCACCCTAGACCCGTATTTAAGATTATTCCCAAAATTGCGAAGAAAGATGATACCCTAGGAGCATTCTCAAAAATACCTAAAGGAGTTGCTTATGCTAAGGATCCTAGAATCTACATACATTGTAGAATGGATGTAAGATGTTATGTTTGTGGAAGATTTGGACACTTGTCTAATCAATACAGAACACATACTGCCATAGGAAATGGAAAAGCAATTCAGAAAAACAATGTGACTTGTTATGCTTGTAACAAAATTGGACATATTGCAAAATTTTGTAGAAGTAAGGCATCACCGACAAATAACAAAGGACCCAGTTTGAAAGGTAAGGAAAAGGTTGAAGAAGTAAAGCAAGATTTTTCAAAACAATGGATCAGAAAGTCAGATATGAATGTTAATGAAGCTATCCCTTCACCGGTAGAACAAAGTATCACTCCACCGACAGGAGATTCTTCATCTAACTGAAAAGAAACCTTTTAGGGGTATGGCAACAAATGTAAAACATGCTAGTTTACCCTCGGTTGATGATAAGAAGATGAAATGCTTCTTTACCAACAAATGAGTTAAGTTTTCACTTAATCGACATACATTAAATGTGGCAATTGAAGGAGATGACACTATAAAGCAAGTGTTTTGGCTAATTTTTCATTCACCAAGCATTCAAATTTCCTGAGAGCACGAAAATCCTGAGCGAAGGCATCCACATCGAGAAGTGAAGCAAATCATTCAAGCACTCATACCTAAAGGAAGATTAAGGCATTTATAACAATGGCTTCCTCCTCTGCACCTGAATTCATTGCAAACCCTACTGTAATTGAAGTTGTTAAGCGCCCTAGGCTCGTATTTAAAATCATTCTCAAAATTACGAAGAAAGATGATACCCTAGGAGCATTCTCACAAATACCCAAAGGAGTTGTATATGCTAAGGATCCTAGAATCTACATACATTGGCATATAGATGAACTAGGAGATGATGAGATTAAGAACATGTATAGGATGGTTATATGTGATGAAAATGGAAATGTTAAACCGAAACATAAGATAGTTGAAACCCTAGGTTTTGTGGAGATTCTTAGTATCCCTGATTTTTCCAAAGGATGTTATAAGGATTGTGTTAAGCAGAGTTCATGGGGAGTTCTTTTGGTTGGATTCAATTTACAACATAACCAAAGAAGCAGTTAGGGCAGTGACAGGCTTACCTTCCACCGGCAGCAGGCTTGACAAGACTAAAAAGGTTCCAAATGACACTGTAATAACCCTAACCGGTGTAACCTTTGATAAGAGACCCCTAAGAGTAAATGATGTTAACGATATCAACGTAAGGTTCATAAGCATGATTCTTGGATACAAGGTTACACATGCCAACAGATTAAACTCTGTTTCCAGCCTATGTATCAAAAGTGCCTATGACATGGTAAACAACAATGCAAAAATTGATATTTGTGAATGGTTGAAAGATGAGCTGATAGACAATCTGGGGAAGATAAAAGGTGATAAGAAAGGTGTTAGAGTATTCGGGTATTTACTTGATTAATTAAACATTCTTTGTTTAATTATTTAAGTTCCCTTTATCTCTATTACACTTAAGCTAACTTTAGGTGCATATAATTAATTGTTTTAATTAATTATTATGTGCAAACCTAGGTTTTCCCTTTTTAGGGTTTCTTGACCTATTAAAGGTTGAGTTCTTTCTTTTCATTGTAAGAATCACATTACATATTTTTGTGAATATTGAGCTCTCTCTTTTTGAGCATATTCTCTGTGTTTTGTATGTTCTTCAGATTTTGCTTCATTGCTTCTCCTTGTAACAGGTTATTCGGCTTGCAGAAGATCTTTAGGCTCCTGTGGTGTTGTATTTTCTCAACTCCTATATGGTATCAGAGCGTGGATCTGCAGCTGCCTGTTCTTGTTTTGAGATTTTTGGCTTTGGAAGCAGATCTGGGGTTTCAGGAATTTTTTTTGTGTACCCAGGGTTTGAGTTTTTTTTTTATGAGCACTTTGGGCCTAAACGGACCTCACCATCATGCTCAGAAGGCCCGAAAACCCCTATGGTCATATAAAATTTGACCTATTTTGGTTCCTGAGTCTCCGGGAGCTATTTTTTTCTCCGATCCAAGTCGTACGGCCCTGGAACGCACACCTGTCAGTCCGGCCTCCGGCCTCCGGCCGCTGCTGCTGTTTCTCCGGCCGCCGCCGGCTCCATCTTCAGTCCCCGCCGGCCGCTGCATTTCCTCTAGCTCCCGCCCCGCTCCGGCTCCGGCGACTTTCCTCCGGCTCCGGCTCCATGCTCTCCCGCCGGCGTGTCTCTCCGGCGCCGCTCCTGGTGCTCCGATCGCCGCTCCCGCCCCGCCGGCAAGCCACCACCGCCCGAGCAGTGCCGCTTCCACCGGGCCGCGCCACCTCTGCCCCGCCCGAGCGCCGCTCCGCTTTTGCAACACCTCCGCCCGGCCTGAGCGCCACCTCCGCTCGGCCCGAGCGCCACCTCCGCCCGGAGCACAACCGACCCCTCCTCTCTAGTCTTTTTGAGAGGGGGTTGGTTTTTTTGGGCCTAGATCATGCCTCCGGAGTCAGATTTTGGCGAACGAATAGGTATTGGAAAGGTGATTCCGAGCCGGACCTCGTGGTGGTAGATTTTTTTCCTGGATCTGCTGTTTGACTGTGTTTTTTACTAGTCAAAGTCGGGCTTCTTTTTTGCACTTCCAGGGCCCTAGAATGGGAAAACGGAGTCGTTTTTTCGAGAACGAATAGGCGTCGGAAAGCTGGTTCCGAGGCCGACCTCATGGTGTTGGTAATTTATTCCAATTTTTCTGTTTGACTATGTTTTTTTACAGTCAAAGTGAGGTCTCTTTTTTGCACTCCGGGAGACGTAGAATGAGCATCCGACCTCCGTTTTTTGAAAACTTTATATTTTCGGAAAGCGTGTTCTGTGTACTTTCCAGAAATATGAGTTTTTTTCCAGATTCTGGTCCATGCATATTTTATTCAGTTTTTTGCTTTTAAGCACTCTGGTGGATATCGTGGTTGTTTCAGGTCCTGGGATCTCTTTTCTGAGTAGGGTGTCTCTGTTTTGATTCTCGTTTCTATTTCTAGTATTCTTATCATTGTAGCTTGTAATTATGCAAACGCACTGAGATAAAGTGCCATCATGCATTGTTTACTTGGAATCTTGCATATCTTGTGTCTTGTTGTACATGCACTGTTGATCAAGTGCCATGAGGGGGTTGATGTTTGCCTTTGTTTGCCATCTTCCTTTGTCAAGTGAGTGTTCCTTCCACAACATTCGCCTCATGATGATGTGTCTCAGCACCTTTGATGTTCTTGGTTCTTCGTCATGCAGTTGTTTTTGGCTGTCTTTTTCAGTGTTCCTGTCCCTCTCCCACTTCTGCATTATGGGGAGGTTTATCCTGTTGGTTCTAATGCTTCCGTGGTTCGATTGATTAGCTCTTCAGGATTTGGTTTCTCATGCCATCTGTAGGTTCTAATGCTTCCGTGGTTCGATTGATCAGCTCTTCAGGCTTTGGTTTCTCATGCCATCTGTATCTTCGATTTCAGTTGTTTTGCCTTGTTTGCCTCTTGATTCGAGTAGTGTCATTTGAGGGCACTCATACAGATTACAGTCTTCTCTACCTGGTCATGTTCTAGTTCAGTGGATGTTCTTCAGATCAGCAGTTATTCTTCGACAGAGTTTGCAGGGTCTTCATGCTTTAGTGATATTTTTTTCCATCTCTTTTTGGAGTAGAGTTTTGTTCCCATGTGGTTTTCTCTATTTCTCCAGTTCATAGAGATTTCATTGTATTTGGGTACCTGATCAGGCCTTGTTGCCGGGACCCATCTTTATTGCTTTCAGTAGTTGTTCTAGGTTTTAGCTTCTCCCTAAGTCTAGCTTAAGGGGGGGTGTTAGAGTATTCGGGTATTTACTTGATTAATTAAACATTCTTTGTTTAATTATTTAAGTTCCCTTTATCTCTATTACACTTAAGCTAACTTTAGGTGCATATAATTAATTGTTTTAATTAATTATTATGTGCAAACCTAGGTTTTCCCTTTTTAGGGTTTCTTGACCTATTAAAGGTTGAGTTCTTTCTTTTCATTGTAAGAATCACATTACATATTTTTGTGAATATTGAGCTCTCTCTTTTTGAGCATATTCTCTGTGTTTTGTATGTTCTTCAGATTTTGCTTCATTGCTTCTCCTTGTAACAGGTTATTCGGCTTGCAGAAGATCTTCAGGCTCCTGTGGTGTTGTATTTTCTCAACTCCTATAAAAGGTACATTCAGATTTGGCAACCTTCTTGTATGTTTAATGTTATATATTACCAAGTAAGTTCCCGATATTGGAAGAAAGGATTTTGATTTTGACATACCCGTAGGAAAACAACTTCTGGACATACTCAACAACATGGGAGATGACAGAGAAAATAATATAAATGAACATTTTCAAACACTAAAGGCTAGAATGAAAACTAGGATAACGCTATCTCAAGCTATTGTTGACAAATATCAAAAGGAGATATGCTTTGTAATTAAGAAAGATGAAATCTGGATAGAGGCAGTGGTCCCAAGGACTATTTGGGTTACGAAAATGGGATATGAGGCAGATGAGAACATAATTGAAACTTATGCAAAAGCCCTCCTAGAAGATCCTAAAGACCAACAGAAGAAATATTTGGAAATGTGGAAACAATTGAAAGTAAAATTCAATCACAGAAAAGAATAAAGAAAACTGAACAAATAGTTAGAAAAGGAACAAGGTAGGCAAAAGCAATCAAGGAATATGTATTGAATAAAACTGGTATTAAGGAGAGTGACTTGGAAGGATTACAATCGAAAACACATCTTTCACTGGTTGGTACCTCCTCTGACAGTGAAATACCGGCAGAGTTCAAAAGGGTAGAGAGAAAAAGAAAACCCTCATGGGCACCTGCTCCTACACCAAAAAGAACAAGACAGAAACAACAGACAGTTAGACCTCTGGCAAGGCAGTTGACACCAAAGAAGAGGAAACAAAAACAAGTTGTTCCTCCACTTGACAAACTTTTAAGTGAGATAACTGAAGATGGCAAATAGTCAAACATCAGCAAGTTGTATAACACACTATCAAATGATGCAAAAGAAAGTATAGAAAATAGTGTTATTTTACACCTTGATATCTATAAGAAATTTTTGATGGAAGTTGTAGATGATATACCCAATGACTTGTATAAAAGGTTAGAAGAAAGAAGAATAGCAATTGTTGAATTGGATAAAAAGATCAAAATAGAAAAACTACTTGCAGTTCACCCAGTGAACTCAACACAAGAGATAGATGAATTAATAAGTGAGGCAAACCGAATAGTATTCTCAACTGGTCACCGACATGTAGCACTAATCGCAGAAAGAGTTAACGAGATATTAGAAGAAACTGCAGACAAGTGGGATATATTTTTTGTTGAAAAAGAAAAACAAGAAGAGCTTAAGAGACCAAAAACTATCAGAGTCTATCAAAATGAAAAGGATAAGGGGAAAGGCAAGGTAGGTGGACCTCCGAGCATAAAGGTGACAGATAACTTACCCCCACCTTCCTCTGATACTCCACCGGCACAAACTATTGATACTCCACCAACAACAAAGAGTATGGAGACAACACATGAAGATACAAATCCCGATTCATAAGTGTTGTACACAATGAATATCGACACACAGGAAGTAAAAATTGTGGTTGATAAGGAATCAAGTGAGAAAAGAGATGTGGCAACTGAGCCACTGGTAGAAAACACAACAATTGAGATAAATGTCAAAGATACAGTTGGAGACATTGAAATTGGGAGTGAGAAACAATCTGAATAGACAACGGATATAGGAAAAGCAGATAGCACTGGTGTACATAATGATGTATCTACTAAGCAACCGACAACTGATAGCAATGAAAAATCTATTGAGATACCAACTGTAGACATTTCAAGAGTAAGCACAGAGAAATAGGTAGCAAACATAGAGTCACAAATAGAAAATGGCAGTGGATATCATTGAAAAATCATCAGAGGCACCATCAGAGAAACCATCAGTAGAGAGTATAGAGAAATAGGTAGAGCAACAGGATTCACAGGTACATAAAAAAATAGTACCACCAGCTACAACTGAAAAACCTAAACCATTGGTAGCTGAAATGCAGACACAAACTAACCCTCCATAGAAAGAGGAAAGCAATTCTATTACTACCACTGACGGATTACAAATTGTGAAGGTAGTTGGACAGTCATCTGGAACCTCTATGACTGAATTTAGACCAACTAATGTGACAGAGGTATTATTAGATTCAATCAAGAAAATAACAGATTGTAATGCACTAGCATATAAGGCTATTGATGACACCATACCAATTTTGAAGATGATTGCACCCAAGTGTAACATAGAGAATAAAGATTCTTTCGGCCAATTAGACACATTGTCTAAGTACATAACTGACAACCTACTAACAATTGATGAAATCAATGAGGAGACTTTCAAAGAGAAAATGAATAAAGAGAAGGAAAAATTCATTGAGGAGACAATAAAGAAGAGTAAGGAACACATGGATACATTATTACCGGTACTAAGCAAGACAATTTTGGAATTCAAGAAACTGTACAGAGATACATGCAAAACAAACATTTTGACAGAAGATATAGATAAAGAGATCAACATAGCTTAGAAGGAAATCAATGACATTGCTGACAATTTAATAGGTTCATCAGATTCAATATCGGTAGTAGAACAAAAAATTGCAAGATTTGAAGAGAAAATAGAAAAACTTGAAAAAGATAAGGAAAGGTTAAAGTTTAAAGCAAAAGAACTTAAGTGCAGACTAAGTCCTAAATTGGATATCCTCATCTCTTTGAGAAAAGAGATTTCTGAGGCTCTCGTTCTAGGACTTAAGACACTGGAAGAGAAAATGCACTTTCTCACTGGTACAATCCAGAGGACTGAAGCAACATTAAAGGACAATGAGAGATTCTACAACAGTTTGAATGTTGCTTTTGTAAACCCACCAAGGATCATAACAGGAACTACACTCAATTGACATTGAATGACAACCTTTGTCATTGATGCCAAAGGGGGAGTAGTAGAGGATGAGAAAAAGGAATAAGGATGAAAAATATATGACAGAAGAGATCATCTGATCAGGGGGAGCACACAGTTTTGACAGTTTTGGTAAGACAGTTTTGGACAACACTTTTGGATATACTTTTTGGCTTTTTCTCATGAGTGTTGCCATTAATGCCAAAGGAGGAGATTGTTGGCAAATTCACACTCCAATGAGAAATTGTAGGTGATTGAAGGTATTGTCATTGATGGCAACCTTACAATCCTATGGCACCGGCAGACACCGACACAGGCACAGACACCGGCAGCGGCAACGACAAAGATGTTTACCGGCACCATGGCCGACAAGATTTTGTTTATTGTATTTTGTATTTAATTGTAAAATATTTTTGTAAGCCAACATGGCAAATTGTATTAGGACTCATATAAGTATGAGATCTTGCAAATCATTTGTAAGATGTGAAAATACATGGAAGGAATGTAATAGGAGATTCGAATATTAAGGCAGACCTTGGAATAGGGTTTTGGAAGTTGTTGAGCTTAAACTGGTATTGAACCTGGCATAACAGATGCTAAACTGAAGCAATACATAACATTGGATTTACATAATCCACTTTTGTAAGTCAGTGAGACTTCCCTTTTTGTACTTAAGCAGCGAGCTTTAGGCAGTTGGGCTTCTTGCATGTGCAGGCCCCTATTGTATCAGTAATATTCACTTATTGGCCAGTGAGCGAATATTGTGGGTCACAAATCCCATCGAGGTTTTTCCCACACAGGGTTTCCTCGTTAAAAATATTGTGTTATGGTGTGCTTTCTATGTTATGGTTATTGTTCTTATTTACTGCATTAATTCTTGTTTACCAATATACTGTTTTGAGATGCAATTCATTTAATAAGTTAAGAAAATCTAGTAACCGGCAAGATACTGATTCACCCCCCCTCTCAGTATCTTTGGGAATCCTAACAACTATTAGGCATGAAAACAATGGTGAATCCAATGTGAAGCAACAACATCTGACATATTTTCGTGTTTTTTAGTGATTTTGTAGGTTTTGGCAAATTTTGTACAGATCGACATGATTCATCTCACATTCGCCCATAATGTCTCAATTTCACACAGGCATAAATTTGCATTCATGGTAGAAATTCGCATTCGATCAAACAAAAATTCACAATCGCAAGTGCAAAAATTCGCAATCATCTTAATATTATTTCACATTCGTCTGCTTTGGCTCTGCCTTCATTTCATTTTGTTTTATCACATTTGTTCGCAATTCGTCCTTCTTGCTAACCCATAGTTCACTTTTATGAAAAATCACATTTATATGCTGCTTAAACTGAATCAAATATCATGGCAGGAAAGGTGAGATTTCACATTTCAGGTTCAAGAAGGAAGGCAGACAGAAGAAGAAGACAACAAAGAGCATATCAACGAATGAAGCAAAAGTTATGGTTTATGTAATTCTGGATTAGTTCTCTATTTTTGCAAGTTCCTTGTATTTTATTTTAGATATTCTATTTTTTGTTTCGCATTTGTCTAGTAATTAGTTCACAATCATTTAGTCATTGTGTCACATTAGGTCAGGCAATAATTCACATTCATAAAAACAATAATTCACATTGGTTAATATAGCATTGCACAATCGTTTAATTGTTGTGTTGCATTTGTTGGTAGGAATAGGGATTTCACTGTTTCTATTTTTTGTTTTTTCTGTTCTATTTTGTTTCTTGGTTTTATTGACACTTTGTCTGTAGCACATGGCAGGAAGTACATGGCAGAAACGAGCAGTCCAAGACTTTTACTTGAAATTACTAATGAGTGAATTACAGGGTTTCCCTTTTTACTTATATTTGATTTTGGTGCTTTAAAATGAACCCATGTGAATGCCATTCATATTTCAATTTGGGTTTTAAAATGGATACGAGCTTGTTTTATGTTTAGAGTAGGCCACACATTGCAATGCTCTAAGGTTAATGAACTTTTGTCTTCCGTGTTTGGAGAACTTGCTCGTTTTGTAGGGTGGACCCATAGTTACATGAAGTATTTTTCCACATGCCTTTGGGGTCTTGAGAGATAGGGAAAAGTGATAATGACACCCATTTTTGTTTTAGTAGTGAGGGATATTCTTTGACTAAAGATTTCATCACCCCACATAGGTATCTTGAATTGGGACATGTTGGGGATATCAATTCTCCCAATGCAATCTTGATCGGGTTTTTTGATCCACTATATAAATATGTTGGTCAAGCGGTTGGAGCGCTGAGTTAATTCGATGTATGTGGAGGCCCCATCTACATCGATAAGCTTAGTTAAAGTCTTAAGTGACTTTCTTTAAGAATCCATCATTGGATTGGCAATCCCTCATAATTTTACTACGAACCAAATGTTTTAGTTAGCCCAAAATCCCACATTTGATGGTTCAGGGAGTGTGGATCGTACCCCATGGATACCCCTCATATACTCTTGAAGAATGAGACAAAAATTCCCTGGTTACAAGGTCTTCGGACCTTCGAGGTAAGAGAATCTGACATGCTCGAGAAGTGAGTGCCATGGAGTGAAGCCAATGTTGTAAGAGTCTCTATATGTTCGTCTTGTTGAGTATTTTATTGTGCGGCCCCCATCAAATGGTTTCCTCTTTCCAATGTAGGATGTAAATTTTTTTCATGTCTTTAATGTGTTCAATGTCTTAAGCTAGTGCAAGTTAGTCCTCTTGGGCCCATTTAGGCCCTTTTCCTCATGCAACTCTAATTTTTAGAGTTGTCAGAAACAAATTCAGTTGGCTATACTATTTTCATATCTATATGTTGTGTTTGCAAAATCCCTCTTGATGCAAAATTTTGTCCAAACAAGGTCATTTAAACATGTTGGAATCCAAGAACATTGAGAGGGGGGGGGGGGGAATCATTGTTCTACCAGTGTAAGAATTTCTGAACTTATTGCTGATCAACCGGATGACAGAATATAAAATTAAAGTGCATAAACAAATGAACACATAAAGCAATACCATAACACCAATATTTATACGTGAAAAACCCTGTAAAGGGAAAAACCATGGTGGGGCTGCTACCCACAATATATATATATATATATATATATATATATATATATATATATATATACACACTTGATCAAGGTATACAAATATTACATAGAGGGGTATGCACATGCATACAGACTTACTACCTAGATTTCACTACCGAAATACACATATATGGAAGTCTCATTGACTTACATATCATTACATAATGATTTAAAACAATATTGAACTTAAATGAAGTATTTGACCATGCTGGATAAGTTCCGGTTGTAGCTCTGAGTTCTTCAACTGAACCAGTGATACTGATACTTTATTCTACTACCAGTTAGGATTGCACATGTGCAATTGTGCACATATGCTATCATCCGCTCATCAATTCGCATACTATCAATCTCTGAATTTTTCGCATCTCAAATTACATCATATGAATATATATAATCCATCGCTAAGTGATCTCTCTTGTATACCCTTATAACTTGTTCATCATGTCGGGCTTCACAATGAAAATTAAATATTATAAATTATCTTTATGATCTTATTTGATGTCGTCCTGGAATGCTACCTTCAATTCCTCAAATGGATTTACTGGGTCCCATAATATGAATTACCGGTACCAAGAATAACCGGTTAACAAGTGTAAACCATAGGGTGTATACCGGTTGGCATTATCTAGACAAAATGATAAAGTGATGAGTTCGGATGAAGAAATACCATCTCCTTAAGATGAGTTGCCATCAATAACAACTCAAAAATGCAATTCACCTCAGAAGGTGACTACCGGATGAGTGTCAATTGCCAATAAAACAAAGACCTCAAACAACACCAAATGGTCAAAAAAGGTCCCAAGTTCCAAAACAAGGCTTCTTATTCACACTCTTTGTGATCATAGATTGATTTCAAGTCTTTAGTCTTCATATTGTCATTGCATAGTCCATGCTTGGTCCTTATTATATCCTTGATTAGTCCATATTATTTTTCATTAGTAATCTTATAGTCTTTGTCTAGATCATGCTTAAGTCCTCATAATGTATGCATAGTCTATCCCTAGTCATCATTTTACATTTTGAGTAAATCCCAAGTTTGTCGTCTTCATTTATTCCTTGCATAATCTTGATCTATACCAAGTTCAAACATTTTCTCAAAGATATTAAATTCAAAGGACCCCCCTATTTCAATAAATCTCAACTTGGTTCCCTTGCTCATCACTCTTGCATAGTGAATCTCTTTCCAAATCTCCGGTCTTCAACAAAGTCCTAATATTTTTGAGTAATGTCAACCACTTGGTCAATAGAGTAATTATCCTTTAGTTGCATTTGCATCATCTTTAGAGAGTCTCCATAGAATGTGTTTAAATGGTCTTGCGTGGTGATGGTTTCTTCCCGTTTGAGCAACCCAATCTTGGTCCAAACGACAATCAGGGAGTAATCATTGACAGTCTTGATAACCTTGCATGAAGTTTAAGAACGAGTCTCCTCAAGTACGAAGAAGTTGAATTTGAAATAGACAAGGAAATATGAAACACAGTCCAAATCCAAAGAGCAGCTAAAAGAGAAATCATTCAGCAAAGACTTGAAAAACTTAGACTGCAACAACAACTTCCTCATTCTAATCCTCAACAATATCCTTCGCAACCTCCTCGTCCTAATCCCCAATAGAGTGTTAGAGTATAGCTTAGTTATTTTAGGGGTATCATAAATTGTCCAAGGTCTTACATTTCCAATGTGTTATAGAAGTCATTCATGCCAATAACCAGATCACAAAGAGCTAAAATGGACCCAAAATACAACCCATTGTTCAACCCCACATGGAACATGGACTTATCAACTTACCAACACCCACAAGCTAGATGCCTTGCAACCATGCCTATAAGTACGAACAACATGCCTTCAATGAAAGAAATCCAACAAAACTTGACACAAGAAGAATTAGAGGCAACTCAACAAGATCCACAAGTCCTCATGATCTTAAACGCACTTATCAATAACAATAAGGACAAATACCTTTCCCTTTTGATTCAAAATGGGGCCAAGTTACCCTCAAATGTTGACATTTCAATGATATTGCCACCAGGAGTAACGTTGACTCAAAATATAAATCAAACACCAAATTTTACTCAAACACAAGCGACATCTTCAAGCTCAACCCATGGTGCACCTCAAAACATGCAAGCCGCAACAACTCAAACCATGATGGTTTCAACTCAAAATTCTCAATAAGGAGCCATATCCTCAAATACAAATGGAACATCTCAAACAACCCCTAATGTTACTTCACAAACAACATCAAGCACTCTAAATACCTCGACACAAACTTAGACAATAGTGGCTCAGAATACCGTTCTCACAAGAACCTCCCAACCCGCAATATCAACTTCAGTAAGATCTACTTACAATAGTCAGGGTATGAATCAAGGTTATTCTCATCTGCATGGGTCAAGTCAACCCAATACTAGGACACAATTTGCATACTTCACAACACCTAGTGGAAATCAAAACACAGTTGCATAATCAGTCAATGTTCCAACAACCTCCTATATACTCAAATACCACACCTTTTGTGAGAAACACATATGGGGCCAGCACACAGTTAACCCAAACAGAGATGTTAGTCCAACAAATGAAAAATTTACAGAAACGGATGACAAATAGGCAAGTAGGAAATGAAAAGAAGAGCTACACCATCGAAGATCTTCATCCTTATCCTTTTGATAAGACCTTGTACATGCCACCTTTTCCACCATATTTTGAAACCCTGAAGTTTGATAAATACAGAGGAAAAGGTGACCTCCGAGATCATGTTAGAGAGTTTTTCACAACATGTATTGAAGTAGCTCCTGAAGACACATATTTGATGTGCCTATTTCCCAAGAGTCTTGGAGGAACAACATTAGAGTGGTTCTCACACTTGCCACCAAAAATTGCCTCATGGGTTGAGTTGGATGAACAATTATAACAAAATTTTTACACAAAATAGACAATCTAGTTACTCTAATGGATTTATGTGCAGCCAAACAAAGAGATGGTGAAAAATTCACTCCTTTCTTACAATGATGGAGGTCGTTATACCGCAAATTTCTTAGTCACATTACAGAGGTAGAACAAGTGTATATCTTCATTGAGAACCTCATTCCCTAGATCAAATATCCACTGCAAATGCAATGTCTAGGTACCTTCAAGGAAATCACAGAAAAAGATTTGAAGTGTGAAAAGGGCCTAGTAGAAAAATGGATATTAAAGAATCACAAAGATAATGGACCGACCAACAATTCAAGCAATGAAAAACCAAAATTTTGTCCAAAACAAGAATGTGACAAATGATGGGGTCATAGATGCGCGTGTTGTCAACAAGACTCAACCAATGGCATCGCTCCAAGGACCAATTGATTCTTTTGTGTCCAATAGAACTCAATCTCAAGGTAGTAGTGTAGCATCAACAAACACAAACACAGTACAGTCCGATAATTCAAGATCTCCAAGGATTAATGTACACCTAGAAGGAATTATACACTCCTTGGAGAACCAATTGATTCATCTCTCAAAAAGCTGATACAAACTAATGTCTTCACCTTACCAGGAATCAAGCCATATGAACCAGTTCCCTTTAAACCCACCTGGTGGAATGAGAATGACTTTTGTGAATACCTTCGTATTAAATTCCATAAAACATCAAGTTGTTGTAAGCTCAAAAAATTGATACAAGATCTCATAGATCACTTGGTGACATTACTATGGATGCAAGCAAGGGATCTACCAACACAAATCATACCATATTCAAGGATCCTTTTTTTAAACATGAAAAAGGAAAGGCTTCTAGTTCAGGGACACAAAATAACACTACGAATTTCCCCAATGTAGCATATAATTATGCAATTAATGTAATCAGTGCATGAGATGATATAGTGGCCACAATTACGATCAACCCAAGAAACTGAGATTGTGCAGTTGTTACTCACTGATCTAGGGTCACATTGCAAGGGGTGCCATCTAATCCACCTCCACCAACCAATAACTACAGTGTGTTGATCAACTAAGAAAGACCCCAACACAAATTTCATTGTTTGAGTTGCTTCACATCTCACTAACTCACAAGGAAATCCTAGATAAGGCTCTCAAAGAATCTATTGTCGCTTGTGACATAGATGAAAACACCTTCCAATCCATGGTTAGAAATCTAGTTGCTTCCTAGGTGGAATTTATAGAGCAGGATGTACCAATAGACAAGCCCATGCACAATGATCCTCTTCACCTAGAAGTGTTTGTTCTTAGACAGAAAGTTAGAAGAGCATTAATAGATGGTGGAGTAGGACTCAACATATGCACTCTTAACTTTTTTAAAGCTTTGGGATACTCACAACATCATATTGATCATACTAAGAGAATAAATATTAAAGCCCGTACAGGTAGGACATGTTACCACTCATGTCACATTTCAAGTCCTTGACTGAGAATCATGATATAATATGGTACTAGGTCACCCATAGATACATGCTATGCAGAAAGTGCCTTCAACTTTACACCAATGTGTTAAGTTCCCCTATAATGGAATTGAGATCATAATACATGGTGATCCGAACCTATTCTAGTATTGCAACTACTTAAGAGAAAGAACAGACAATCAAGTCCCTGTTAATCAAGCAGCTCCACTCACCACGCAACTGGAATCTTTAAAAATTTCAGACACACCCGCATCAACATCTCACACACCTACAACACCACCTCTCCAAATCAAGGATGAAGGGTGTGGTGAATATTCCTGTTCTGGGACATTATCAATAGGATAATTTTATTCTAGATCCTTTGGGAGAGCCTTACCATATCCGAAAAGTAAAAAATAAAGGAAAATAAATAATCCAATTCTTGGACTCTTGTTCCTTTATAAGATGGGGTAGCTAAATGAATAATCCCTAGAAGAATATGTGAACAAATGGTTCTATAAAGAAGAAGATGACAGTTCAAACATTAGACCCCATTTAGATCAATATGGCAATGGCTTCAAAATGTTACAACGACATGGTAATGATGGGACAATAGGATTGGGGGCACATGCTCAAGGCATTATAGAACCTATATTACCATCATAAAATCTAAAGAATTGTGGCTTGGGCTATACTAGCTTGACAAGAAGAAGAAGAACATCTAGACCAGATACTCCGGTTATCCAAAATTTACCAACAATAGTGTCATTGACAAGCGAGGAAGAGGATCTCGAGTCACCAAGTCAGGCCAACATGTCAATGATAGCCTTTGCACCAACATCACATGTTAATACCGTTATAGAAATAATAATTGCACCAGTAGCTGAATCAAGTACTTATTTAGTACCATCATCATCAACCAACTCAGCAAGTGAAACAGGTATAGCCACAACTGATAACGGTAATATCATATTACCTTTGTCTCTCATCCGAGCCCTAAATGAAATGTCTATCACAAAGGAAGGATCTACAAGTCAGGAAACTATCCCGTTATTCATCAATACTACTGAAACTCCCCTCTCTCCAATTGAAGAAGTTGATAAACTCAATGAAGAAGGATCACACAGGGAGACATATATTGAGAGTATAACTGATTCCCATAACTATGAATTCCATTTTCTCCACAATTGTAGCACATACTCAACATATAGAACATATGACAATCAACCACCTATTGACGATGTCATTGTTTATGAGGACAAACAAGTAGATCCAAAGTCAGTCAAGTATGTTTATGATAAAAGGATTTGCATGATACCAACAATATATCCTCCTAATGAAGACATAGACCTTTTTCTTATGTATCCTCACCTCATAGATTGGGGGCAAGAGGAGAAACCACATCTGGATTGGTTTGAGAATGACGAGGCCATAGCTAAGTTCTTGGGTGCTAGGGATGGATTTCCCTATGATGATCATAAAACTGGTTTTGCTATAGATCTGGACAAAATAACATACTTTGGAGAAGCAAGCTCCTCCTCCAATCCAGAAGAATTGGATGAATAGAAAATACTGTAGACACCTAAAATTAATATTTAATTCATTTAAGCCTATCAACATAATTAGTTGACTTAATTGTGTTATCCTTATTCTTCTCAGTGTTAATTAAATCTAATTTAATTAATCCTATCACTATTGTCCAATAATTAATTTATCAAATAAATTAATTATTCCCCTATTATTATAAAGTCCACTCCAATAATTATTCCTGTAAACCCACTCAGTTAATTAATTTTAATTAATTAACCTAGTCATGTGATTCCTACAAATCACTTTTCCTAATCCCACTCAACCTAATTTATCCTTCTTGAATCTCTCATAATCATGCTTATCATTATTCTCCTATTTTTAATTCCCACTCATGTCACATCAACATTGAGTCTCTCAAATAAATTCAAATTTCTTTGAATCCCTCAATGCATCCTTATTTTGGAATTTTTAATTCCTCATGCTTGAAATTCAAATTTCTCCCCACTTTTCCCAAGGAATTTTATATTCTTGTTTATTTTCCCAAGGTACCCTTGATCCATGCCTTCTATCTCAAATGAATCTCAACCCTTCATGATCAAATCAATCTTGGCCCTCCCTTGGCCTCATCCAATCTATAAATTGGAGCCTCTTATCCTCACAAATCATTCACTTCTCATGCATTGTCATGTTGCCTATTTATCCTTGAGCATCTTCTATGGCATTCTTATGCTTCTCTTTTCTCCTCTCATCCTCTTCTAATCATCCCTCTTTCATGTCCTCATAATCCTCCATTATTAAATTCATCTATCCATTTCCATTTAATCCAAATCAAATCCTATCCTAATCCACTTACCTTGTTGACCATTTGGAGAGCATTCCACATCCATCAAGAAGGAGCCCATCCAATCAAGTTGAAGAGAGGCGCTATTCAACTTCACCGAAGGCTCAATCTGAGAGAGAGGTAAAATAACAAGGTATAAATGGTTATTATTTGTGTTTTTATGTGTTTTATTTGTATTTTTATGTGTTTCATTTGAATAATAACTATTAATCCCACATTGCTCATTTCCCCCTCTTCAAATACATCCAGAAATAGATTGGATGATCTTCCTATAGATCAAGAACATTCAACATTGCTAGTAGAAGAAACCGAAGAAATCAACATTGGAGATATTGATAATGTACATAAAATACACCTCCCTGTCTTTAAACCTCATGGTAAAAGAAAGGTTCATTCAATTCTTCAAGCAACGACCAATAAACTTTGTATGGTCATACGCTAATATGCTAGGGTTGGACCCAAAATTGGTCCTACATCATTTACCATTGCTACTAGGAGTGAAACCTTACAAACAGAAGCTTGGGAAGATGCATCCTCAAATAGCCCTATTAGTCAAAGATGAGATATATAAATTGTTAGACGTGGGCTTCATTAGATCCATAGACTATGCACAATGGGTCTCAAACTTAGTACCAGTGACTAAACTCATTGGGGGCATAAGAATCTATACTGACTTCAGAAACCTAAATAAATCCCGTCCCAAGGATGATTTTCCACTTCCCAATATAGATATGATTGTAGATCTGACCGCGAGACATGAAATGCTATCGCTCATGGATGGTTTCTCTGGCTACAACCAAATTAGGATAGCAATAGAAGATCAACCTAAAATAGCATTCACTGGTCCTTTGGAGACATACTATTGGAATTTCATGCCATTTGGTCTAAAGAATACAGCAGCTACTTATCAAAGGACTATGACAACACTGTTCCATTACATGATACATAATATCATGGAGGACTATGTTGATGATATCTTAGAAAAATCAAGGAATAGATAAGATCACCTTGATGTTCTGGCCAAAATCATTGACAGACTAGAACAATATAAAGTAAGGCTCAATCCAAAAAAGTGTGTGTTTGTTGTAATAGCCAGCAAGCTTTTAAGATTCATTGTATCCAATAGAGGCATTGAGATAGATCCAACAAAAGTGAAATCCTTCCTGGAAATGTCGATGCCATCAACACTCAAACAACTGAGAAGTTTGCAAGGGAGGTTACAATATATAAGGCATTTCATTGCAAAATGGCAGACAAGTGCCAACCATTTAAACACCTTCTTAAGAAAGGTGTAACTTTCAAATGGACAGACCAATGTTAGGAGGCATTTCAAGCCTTAAAAGAGTATCTCCTATCAACACTAGTCTTAGTCTCACCAATACATGGAAAACATTTTCTATTGTACATATCAACAACAAATTTATCTTGGGAGCTCTCTTGGCGCAACATGACAACCAAGGGAAGAAGAGAGAAATATAATACATCAATAGAACCCTTATTGGATATGAGGTTAATTACACTCCCATAGAACGAGCTTGTCTAGCAGTGATCTTCACATCTCAAAAACCAAGACACTATATGCCGAGTCACAAAGTTCAACTCATTGCATGATTTGATCCTCTCAAGTATCATTTGAGAAGAGAATAATTAACTAGAAAATTGATCAAATGGGTCATGATATTGAGTGACTTTGACATAGAATATGTAGACAAGAAAGCAATCAAAGGTCAGATCACAACAGATCAATTGGCAGAGGCACCCATATAAGACAACCACCAAAATGAAAAATTTAATATCTTCAAAACCAGCTGTGATCTTGTGACATAACTTTACCAGAATGATTATCTAGCCAACCAGAAGCTTCGGGGAGAATTTTGCACCATTACGTGCTCAAATGAAAACTTACTATAAATGGTAACCTTATGTAAATGCAAGGTTGAGACACCATTTTCCCAACAAATCTCCCACTTGTGAAACACCTTGCAAGAGAAATGGGAGTATCAACACAATAAATCAATTGCTAGGGGCCATGAGGCCCGTAGACTCCGAGCACCATCTGAAATTCTCTGTGCTCACACCCTTAGTTAAAGAATTTTCAAAATTCAACAAAGTTTGTACCTTAAGCAGCTTCACCCTGCCATCTTCGACCATATCTCTGACAAAATGATACTGAACACCAATGTGCTTAATCCGGGCATGAAATGTTGGGTTATTAGCTAGGAAGATCACACTCTGATTGTCACAACAAACTGTCATGACTCCTTGTTTTATTCCAATGTCTGAACATAGTCTCTTAATCCAAATAGCCTCTTTACAAGCATGAGTAACTGCCATATACTCTGCTTCAGTAGTAGACAAAGCAACCACAACCTATTGTTTACTCATCCAACTAATTGCACCACCAAATAAAGTAAACACATAAGCACTAGTGGATCTTCTGCTATCAATATCACCTGCCCAGTCTGAATCCACATAACCATGAATATCAAGGGAAATCATGTCTCCAACTAAATTACCATGATAACACAAAGAATACTCTGAGGTACCCTTCAAATATATAAAGACTCTTTTGACTGCATCCCAATGAACTCTACCAGGATTAGACATATATCTGGACAGAACTCCCACTGCTTGGGGAACGTCTGGTCTAGGATAGACCATAGCATACATCAAACTTCCAACTGCACTTTGGTAAGGCACTCTTCTCATGTCTTCGATCTCCGATGAGGATGTAGGACAATATGCATCACATAATTTTTTTCCAACTGTAAAAGGAAAACACAATGGTCTAAAATCTTGCGTGTTGAACCTCTGTAACACTGAATTCACATACTTACTTTGGCCTAGCCAGAGCCTTCTGTTCACTCTATCTCTTCTAATTTCCATTCCAAGAATGTGTTTTGTTGCACCAAGATATTTCATTTTAAATTTAGCAGTGAGCTGAGACTTTAGTTCTAAAATCATACCTTTGTCTTTACCAATGAATAACATATCATCAACATACAATGCAATGTACAGGAAATGATCACCATCATTTTTATAATAAACATAGTGATCTGATTTAGAATGCTCAAATCCCAAACTTTATACATATGTATCAAATTTCCGGTACCACATCCTAGGACTCTGTTTGAGGCCATAGATGGATTTCCTTAATTTACAAACCAAATTACTTTTACCTTTCACCACATAGTGCTTCGACTATGTCATATAAATATCCTCCAAATCACCATGAAGGAAAGAAGTTTTCACATCCATTTGCTCAACCTCTAAATCATAAGCAGTAGCAATAGAAAACAAAAATCTAATGGATGTCATTTTGGCAATAGCAGAAAATATCTCACCATAATCAACACCCTCAACCTAAGAGTAGCCTTTTGCAACTAACCTTTCTTTATACTTCTCAATGCTTCCATCTGAACCTATCTTTTTCTTGAACACCCATTTGCAACCAACAAGCTTTCGTCCTTCAAGAAATGGTACAAGATCCCATGTATCATTCTTTTTCAAAGATGTCATTTCTTCTTCCATAGTAATTTTCCAAGATTTTGTATCATTCATACCTAATGCCTCTTCTATATATTTCGGTTCATCCACATTAGTATTCAAAGTAAAAATACATCACCAATCATCAGGTGAATACCTTTCAAGTGGTTGTCTATGTCTTGTAGACCTTCAAACAAGCCGAGTTAAAGCTTATTCCTCCTCTTTTGAAGATTCAAAGCTAGATGAGATCTCCTCAACTTCTTGCCTATCTAGGGGTCTCTATTCAACTCTTTTAGGTGTAGAAGGAAATTGAATCACATCTTCCTTTTTAGTCTGTTCTGGTTGCAATGTAACATAAGGAGACTTAATTTCTCTAAAAATAACACTTCTACTATGAATTACCTTTTGTGCAACAAGGTCCCAAAGCTTGTATCCTTTCACACCATAACTATACTCGATGAAGATACATTTCATAGCCTTGTTCTCCAACTTTGTATGCTTCTCCTTTGGCACATGTGCATATGCCTCACAACTGAAAACTCTAAGATGTCTCAATGAAGGCTTGTGACATGACCATGATTCCATAAGCGTTTTATCAACAAGGGCTGATATAGGGGTGGCTGCAAGAAGTTGAGTCCCACTTTTGGGCAAAAAGTGGAAGTGTTTTCTCTGTTTTTCAAATTTTCTGTCGATTGATGTCAAAATTTGATGCACTTAGAGATTGAATCTCAAAAAACTTCAGCAATAGAAAATGTAGTGCTCAGAGTCTACTTTTCAAATATGTAATTTATTTTAATACCCAAATGCTAGAAATCTCTTTTTTATAGGCATGTTTAAAAACCCATTTTTCAAAATGCCTATTTCAAGACCATACCACGCATGTGTACGACCACCCTTTTTTGATGCAAATAAATGAATTTTTTCAAATCCTTCTAGGAAATGATACTTAAGACACCAAATATTGATGAGAATATTTTTGCTTATTTTTTTATTGAATATATATTTTTTTATTAATTTTTAACTGACAATAAAGTATATTTTCAAAACATCGGGTGTACGACCGCCATAATTTGATGAAAATTTCATATATTTCAATTTTCTTTTTTTTAATATTCAAAAGAATTGTATGTAGATTGATGTCATTTAATTTATTTTTTTTAAATCCTAAAAACCAAAAAGTTATTAAAGTTTTAGTGAACCTTGGTATTTTAGGTTTAGGTTCCACTTTTGATTAATAAATAATATAAAAATTGTAAAAGTAATCTTATCACTATGAAATTTACATTTATGAAATCAGGACGCTGAAAAATCTAATGGGTTTTCATTTCGTCAAAAAATTCAATCAGAAAGGCCCTCAAAAAATTAGGTCAAGGTAGAAATATGATGTTGTTTTACCTTAGTCATTTTTTTGGAGGCCCAAGCATAGGCTTGGTGAGACCAAGCCTATCCTGAAGCAAAAAAAAAAGCTAAGGGTTGTTTCCCGCCCCTAATTTTAAAAAATGGGCACCCATTTTTTAAATTCAAAAAACAGGTGCCCGTTTTGCTTTGTACCGTTGAAAGCGAAACGGGCACCCGTTTCATTCAATAACGGGCGCCCATTTTTGAAAAGATCCATTGGGCCAGAATCTGGCCCACAAGCACAAATCCCAATGATTGAATGATTTTTCAATCATTGCCTGACAGGTACGATCTACAAAGAATGTTTTGATTAATCATTCTCTTTGTTTGTCTTATTGTCGATTTGGTAAGGAGATTGATTCAAATTCAAATTTTGGTGTAGCCATGGGATCAAATCAACACAGGAAGATGCAAATGAAGGTTCTGACAACAGAGGAGATTGCAGTAAATAGGGAGAAGGAGGAAATGCGTCAATGAGAGAGAAGATCAAGAATGAGACAAGGAGCTTCAAGTTCCACAATCGTTTTAGAAGAGGAGAACATCAATGAGACCATAAATGTTGACGAAGGAAATACAATAGAACCATTTAATTCAGGTGCATCTTATAATCCATTATTGGATACATGTATGTCTTCACAACCCTATGTTTTATCTCATGAAGAAATTGGTGATTTAGTAGAAGCAGGTTACTTATTAAATGAAATTCTAATTGAAAATCAAACCCCAAATGAAATTAGAAGTCAAGTTGAAAGTGAAATTGAAATCCAAATTGAAACCCCAAATGAAACTAAATCTCAACTTGAAACTGAAATTGAAACCAAATTTGAAACTCCAAATGAAATTTGAAAATCCACTGGCAACTAAAACCAATACTGTGTATGTAGACATGGAAACACCAATTGAAAATGAAACATGTTTGACTGATAATCAAATGAATAAAAATTTTGAAATTAAAAGTGATGTACTAGACAACCTTCCTAGCTTGGTTTCATGGAGACAGATTAGGACACATGCAAATAGATTGTTGAGACATTTTTTTTATAATAAGAAATTTGGGTTTCAATGTCAATTAATGGTACAACTAATTAAAATGACTAAAATGCGAAAAGTGATGAAGAAGTTAGGCATTTATATCAAACCCAAGAAGAAGGAGGAGTCTTCAAAACAAGTTGTATCGATTGTTGCTAGCGTCTTTGATACAATTGGAAAGAAAAGTCATTCTAAAGATAAAAATGCGGCACGACGGGCAATAACAACAACTTTAGTAAGCCAAACAACTTCTAATAAAAGAATGATGAGTAACATAAGTGGATATCTTAATATTCATCGCAAAAATTTGTCAAGAGCTGTAAAAAGAAGAGTTAATTTTGAAAGTGATCCGACAAACAAATTGTGGAATTTTAGTGGTAGACTACCAAGGTCTAATATGAAACTTACTGGTGAAGTCAAAAATTTGATCGAAATATTCTGGCACGTTAATACGAGAGTATCACCTAATGTTAGAGATGTTCTTAAATTAAGAGTTGGGTCAAAAATTTGTGATCCACATCCAAAACACCTATTGGACATGACTCAAACTGAATTGTATAATTTTTTTTTGGATGATAAGGTGTTGACTATTAGCATTTGTCAAAGGTCTTTTGAAAAGTGTAAACCTTGGTATGTTCGAATTAACAAGGAAAGAGTCACATGTTGTTGCAAAACTCATGTTCAATTTTGCTACCATTATGATGTATTTCGATATATACGTGTTACCATGCATAGTAATGGAATGTTCCAAGAATGTGGTATAAATATACCACCTGAAACTATAAAGGAGTTTATTTCAAGTTTGTTTTGCAACCCACTAAATGAACAAAATTTTCTTTTCAATGCATGTGTTTCTGGTGTATGTGATATATGTGGCAATCTTGTATTGTTGGATGAATGTTTGCATGAAAATATTTCAAATGATTTTGGACAACAATTAATTGATGTTAAAAGATTTAAAACTATTGAGTATCCACTGAAGGATGGAAAGGTTGAAAAATGATGCGATCTAATCACTGAAAAAGTTAGTGTTCATGCATTTATGAATGAATTCAAGAGTAACATAATACCTAAATATGTTAAACACACTCAAAATGATAGATGGATCGATGGTCAGTTTCGAATATGTAAGGATACATTTCCTGTTGGTAGTATACTTTCGGTTGTTGACTTTGCAGAGAACTACACACTTGCACCACAAGATGAGGTACAATCACAATACTACAATTCAGTGCAGGTATCGATTTTTGTCCATATTGTCTATAGGCATGCACCGGATAGTACACAAGAGGATCACAAAATTTTGAGAGAGTACCATTTCTATATGAGTGATAATAAATTACACTCATCTGAGTTTGTCCACTTTTGCTTCAAGACCTTTTTTCAGAATTTGAGGGAGAGAGAAATTTAGATGACACAACATCTAATATGGTCTGATAATTGCACAAGGCAATCCAAGAATGGTAGAATGTTTTATTGGTTGAGTAGGATTCATAAGAAAACTAATATCAAACACATTTGGAGTTTTTTTGAGGCTGGACACGGGAAAGGAGAACATGATGGTGCCCGTGCATGTGTTAAGAGAGCCCTTTGCAGAGAGGAACTCAAATTCGAGGAAAAGGCTAAATTTAAAAATGCAACTGCAATTGTGGATTGGTGTAGTGCAAATTTATCCATAGGATCAAGTCAGAACTCTATAATTAGACATTTCTTCTGGCTAGTTAAAGAGGAGAATATCCTTCCAAGATATGATTGTGATACAATAAATGGGTCAGCTAGATGGCATTCATTTAAGAGTTCTAATTCTAACACTTGGACTATATGGACTAGAGAGCTTGCATGTTTTTGTCAATTTTGTGTTGCAGGTGAATGGGAAGAATGAGAGAATACGTAATGGGTCGAAGAATGGCAACACAAATCCTTAACACCTACTGAGACACGATATGAAGATGTTAGAAGAAATGAAGAACCCGATCATGCATTTGCATCAGAAGATTATGATCATGTTTCAGACCTCATACAACCTGGTAATTTAATTCAATTTATTGTTTATAACTTTAAATAATATATTTTTATGTATTGTCATATAATTTATGATTACATATTTGAATTATAAATTATAACAAGTTTTATTTCTACACATTGTATTTAAATTTGTTTTCTAGGACATGTATATGTTGTTGTTGCACCCGAGGATAATGATGAGCAGGTTGAGTATTGGCTAGCTAGATGTGTAGAACCTAAGAAAAAGTTGATATGCGATCAAGTAGATGATGATGGTTTTCAGTATCCAGTTGGGTCTGTTGTGGTAGTTGGTACATGGCTATGCAAATACTTAACAAGAAGGAATGGCTTACCATCTTATGAAGACTACCAATCAGAAAAGAAGATTATACACTATTCTCATTTGGTGGTGGCAACAAATATCAAATTAGAAAGATACAAAGGTAGACCTGCTAATAAGGTATTGTGGACACTTTCAGTAGAAGAGCATGAGGCAATCATAGATGCATTGCAGAAGAGAGAGGATGTAGATGGTACATTAGGTTGAATCAAATTTATATGCATGTAAGTTTGTGTTACTTGTGTGAAATCTTTTATATTTAATCAATACACTAGTAAAGTAGTGTGGTCAACTTAAGAGGAAAGTCGATACTATGTTTGTAGCTTCCTAATAATTTGGTTAGCCTTAGTTCCATCAATCTATTGGAATCCTCTATGAGATTCATTTATAATTAATAATCCTTTTATAATTTTCATATCAAATTTATATGCATGTAAGTTTGTGTTACTTGTGTGAACTCTTTTAAATATTTAATCATGATAATTGTTTTTCTTTGTCCCTTTAACATTGTATTTGTCTATATTTGATATGATACAATTTTGGTTTCATAAACAACATTGTATTAGTTATCTTATTCTTAATGTTATTTTGTGCACATTGAATTATAAACTGTTGCACTATAAGATGATCAATCACAATGTTAAAATATAAAGTCATAAATAGATCACATAACAAGTCATAAATAAAAAGTCCTATATACAATCACATAACAATTCCTGATGACATAATAACAAGTCTTGAAATAATAATAATAAGGAAATGACATTAAAACAAGTCCAAATAACATAATAACAAAATAATGTATCACATATATAATCACTAGAGTGCGCCAAATCACATAACATGACTTGATATCATAATAGCAAGGAAATGACATAATTAGTGTTCATTATTAAAATATTTTACATGAGAAGAAGATTTAACATGAGAAGAAGTTACTTGCATAATTCACTTATAAAATAATTAAATACTAAAAAATTTAAAATAAATTACCATACGACCGTGCTCTACAATGCCCTCACTGGTATGTGGAGGTCCACTATCATGAACAAGAAAAGTGTTCGTAGTCAAGTCCTGCAAAAAAAAACATTGTATATCAATTTTGGTAATCCCTATAAAAGCTAGGTACACAGTATAAACAAATTAGAAATTATTTTTGTAATCATCGTGCCTCAAATGATAATGTCGATGGTTGCATCTGGCTCAATCTCATAGCCATACCAATATTGGTAGTGGTATGGACCTGAACAACATATATAAAGAATGAATCAAACTTGTATATATACATAAATTATAGTGTATATATATATATGGACTACAAGATTATCATAGAAAAGCATACATGTGATGCAGGCAAAGTAACTAATGGTCAAAGGCATACATGTGATGCGCCATCAAACAATCCAGAAGCCTACAATTGCAAAAAATAATGAACATGAATCAAAGTTGTACATAAATTACTAAGCATGTAAACACTTCAAATTAATGGATGAAAAACATACTAGTGGTATATGAGGCTGAGCCTCAGTGGTCCACGGGTCACGTGAAAAACTACCCACCTCAGTGCTACACAAAGCACCCTATTAAAATTGAAAAAACATATCATATGTAAATCATTACATTAAAAAATTTATTGTTTATTTTAAATGTACATATCAATACAATGTAGCTAGATGAAAGTGCATACCGTAAATGGGGCACCAACATCTCTAGGTATTGAGGTAACATGTTGTTGGTTCCTCAATGATGTGGTATGATCCATCCTCTGTTCAGAAAAAATTGGCTCATGTTATGGTTCATATGTGTATATATAAGGAATTTAATATTGCACTGTAAATTATACAAATAAATTTGTACCTCTGTAGGTTGACCATCATCTGCTCACAGGAGATCAACATATGAAGAGATGACATTAGCATGTGCAGCCTCCTCGACATCATCATAACCACCATGGGCAGCATCAACATCATCAAAATCACCATCTCCTCCAGGGGCAGCCTCACTCTGTGGAGCCCTACATACATCCCCACAGCTCGTGCAAACATGTGCTAAGCAGGGAGTAGCCCTCACCTCCCGCAACTGCTATACCAAATTGCCTGACAGGGCACTTAATGAACCTAGAGAAGAATCCACTGCTTGATGATGAGCAAGTGTTGGAACAACTGGTGATGGAAGAGGAACCAATGGATCATCACGCACATGGTTTCTAACCCTGTCGCTCAATTTTGCTCCTGGCTTATCCTAGGGCATGCCTCTCCCAACCCCCTAAAATGATCTAATATCAAAATAATTGGGCTTTTTGCTCAATTCAAATTTGTCCAATAATTTCTTCAAAAAATACATCGGGATCTCATGATTGGAGTGTGGTGGATGGCTAGCAATGCCCGAGTGTCTACACCATCAAATAGAGATCTGTGACTTCTTTGAATCTATCTCTTCACCCGTCTTAGGGTTCACAAAATATTTTTTCAAATCCATTTTTGTTATTTTTAATTCATTAACTTGTTTGTATGTGAGGCCATTAGCGTAAAATGCACACAATCCCTCACACCAACTACGTTAGCTATCTAGCTCGCTATCTAATGCCTACACAGACTATACAATGCCTTGCATACTATCTGTAAGGCGTAACAACTAAGGAGGTGGATGAGGCTCACGCCTAATAGTATGAATATCTCTAATCAAAGCATCAATATTTGTCCTAATTGTCTGTCTTAACTGATCGGGTGGAGGTGGAGGTGGATTGGGTGGAGGTGGAGGTGGTACTAGACCTAATAGCTCATCTATCTCAAACTCATCCATCATGTGAAAATAATCTGCATATATATACAAACATGAAAATTTACAATTACAATTACAAACATGAAAATTTACAATTACAAACTATTTAATTTACATTTTACCTTCCAAAAAAACTTATAATTAAATACAATTTAGCAACTTAAATATAAAAAAAGGAAACTCACATATAGATCTATAATATTATTAATAGGTGGGTAATAATAAGCATCATTTAAGAAATATTATCCACTTAAATCAAAGTATAAGAAGAATTCTACAAAATAAAACATCATAATGCCCATGCAACTCAAACAATACTTTTTGTTGGTGTAAATAAATATTCATTATGGATATTATTACACTTTACTTAAGTTAACTTAAGATAATGCATTTTTTCATAGTTTGGATTTGAGACACTTAGGGAAGTGTGCACATAGGGATAGAGCTTGTAGGAGAAATTCCACCTTTTGTGGTCTTGTTTTGTTGTTACACTCCACATTCGGTGGGTCATACACCTCTTGTGGAATATTATATTATTTCTCCTACCTACCCCTAGTATTTCTTACCTACCCTTGTTTCTCATTGAGCCATGTCATGATTGTGTGCTCGTACATCCATATGGCCGTGCCTATATAAGAAGGCCTATATTCATTGTATTGGTGAATCCAGTTGATCATTTTCATAATGATGAGAATACAATTTGTTCTTGTCATTCTTTTGTCTCTATTTTTATACTTTTCATTATGCCCTTGATCTTGACAAAATCTCACATGGTATCAAAGCCTTTGGGGATTCATTGATTGGTTTTTGGAGACATCATGGAAGGCTTCTATTTTTGGAACTGAAGAATTGTGCTTTTTGGAGGCATCTTGGAGCGTTTTCAACCTCACCATTGCATCCGGAAGGCCGTTTCCATAAAAATCGAGTATAATTTTGACCTATTTTGGCGAAAATCAATTTTTGGGTGTGAAGGAAATTTTTTGCCCAATTCGAATAGTACGGTACGGAATTTTCGGATTTTTTTCAAAAAAAAAAATTTTATTTTTTTTTTGAAAATTATTTTCCAGTTTGAAATTTTTTTTTTTGATAAAAAAAAAAAAAAAATTTGAAAATTATTTTTGGGATCCGTACCTTCTGCCCAGTCAGCAGCACCCAGTCAACATTTTCTTTGGAAATTTTTAGACCCCTCTCCGTTCAGCAGTTTGGATTTTTGGGTCAACTTTGGAGGCCCATAACTTGCTCAATTTTGCTCCTTTTTTGGTGCAATTTTTTTTGATTTGGGCTAATTTTTTGTGCTCTTCACAGTGGTGTGGTTATTTACTAGTTTTGGTGCATAGGGTTTTCAAAATTTTCAGATTCTCTCAGCTGTACCTATTCAATCCTCAATTCTGCAACTTCAAAAGCCTCGTTTGAGCTCATACGACCCCCTTTTCAGGTGCCATTTTTTTTTGAAAGTGCATGTTTTTTCATCTACTTTCATAATTTATGATCATATTTCAGAGATTTTAAGTATAAATTGTACTTTCAGATATTGGTCTTATTTGGCCTATTTGGTACTTGTAAATTGCTTGGATCTTAGTTTAGATCTCTTGCATTATTAGTTTGAGTCTCTTTTGGCCTTATTGAGGCAATTGTAACATTGAAATCAGAAGTCCACTTTGCCATTTTTTGCAAGTGGCCCATTGTACATGCATTAAGTATAAAGTGCCAAATCATCACTTTTGAGGGGGTTCTTTGATTGAGTGAATTTGGGGTGTCTTGTGTGATTGTGCCTCTCTTTCCTTGTGCTCTTTCATTTTGTCGCAATGAGTCGTCATAAATTTCCACCTTTAACTCCACATAAATATGCATCATGGAAAATTAAAGTATGGAGCAAATTAATGGAAAAAGGTCTCATGCATTACATAGATGGAACAATAGCAGCACCACCTGATCCTAAGGCTGATCCTAATGTTCAATTAGAATGGCTCACTAAGAATTGCATGGGTCTTGGAACTTTGCGCAAGTATGTATCAGATGACCTCATCTTTCAAATTGAAAAGTGTACTACAATCAAAGATGCTTGGGACATGTTTCAGAAATTGTATGGTCAAGTTGATGAAATCAGAGGTTATAAGATTGACAATGAGCTCACCAACTTGGATCCCAAGAGTTTTGATGCAATCCAAGATTATGTCACCAAAGTAAATGAGCTAAGAGCAAAGCTTAAGGATTGTGGAATTGACAAAAAGGATGCTTTGTTGATATTCAACTTGTTGGACAAGCTTGTACCAGAATATGCAGCATTTGTGTCTAGCTTCCAAACTCATCGTTTGACAGTGGGGAGTTCCTATGTTATGCCTTCATTTGATGCTTTCACAGAAATGTTGATATTGGAACAATCTAAGTTGTTGAACATGGGATTTCTCAAGTCTTCAAAGTCCAAGGCTTTGGTGGCAAATCAAGGGAATCAAGGAGGTCAAGGCAAAGATTCCAACAAGAAGAAGAAGCAATTTAAGTCACAACCACAACAGGAAAAAGGACAATCATCCTCTCCATCACAAGGTGATTTTTCATCCTCTTCCAAGAACGGGACAACACCTAAGAAGGATAGGCCAATTGTGCATATTGCAAGAAGTATGGTCATGATGAGCATCGATGCCACCCAAAGCAAGTTGATGAGTTAACTAATCTTCTTAAGAAAAACAACATCAACTTGCCATCCACCTACACAAAGAAGGATTCATCTCCTTCATCTTCCTCACAGTCTAAGGGAAAAGGGAAAGCATTTGTGGCTACAACAAGTTCTTCACAGTAGTGGATACTTGACTCAGGTGCCTCATATCACATGGGTTCTACAAAGGAGCAGTTTTCTTCATTGGAGCCATCTAAGGTACCTCACATTTACATAGGTGATGATACACAAGTAGAGGTTGAAGGGAAAGGTTCAGTTGACATGGATGATGGAACTTTTGAGAATGTTCTCTATGTTCCTAACTTGTCTACCAACCTTCTCTCTATCTACCAAATCACTCACTATGGGAATGGGAAAAAGGTTGAGTTTACACCAGATTTAGTTGTGGTAAAGGAACTCGATGATGATGCCTTGGTAGCAGTGGGACAAGTCAATGACAACTCAAGGCTTTATTCATTCTCCCACTTTGTGCCAAGTTCACCTTCTAGGGCCTTGCTTACTCATTCAAATTTTGAAAAGAAGCTATGGTATGAGTGGTTTGGTCACCTCAACTACCACTATCTTTAGCAGCTCAACACTAAAGACATGGTCACAGGTCTACCTTGAATCAATTTTTCAGAGGGTTTATGTTCAGGTTGTTCCATGGGTAAGCATCCCGAGGAGAAGTTTGATAAGGGGAATGCTTGGAGAGCTTTGGAAGTTCTTCAACTTGTTCACAACGATGTAGCAAGTCCATTTCCAGCACCTTCATTTAGTAAGGCCCGCTATGTCCTCACCTTCATTGATGACTACTCCCACTTCACTTGGGTCTACTTTCTTATTCATAAGAGTGAAGTATTTGACAGATTTCAGGACTTCAAGAGACTTGAGGATAATAGAAGGGAATATGTGAACAAGAGACTTGAGGATTTTTGTACATTTGAGGGGATTGCTCTTCAGCATTCTGTAGCATACACTCCATAGCAGAACAGAGTTGTAGAACACAAGAATAGAACTCTCAAAAAAATGGCTAGTTGTATGATTCATGCACGTTCTCTTGATCCCACTTTTTGGGACGAGGCTATCAATTGTGCCACACACATCCAGAATTGAGTTCCTCACAAAGCTTTGCAAGGTATTACTCCTTTTGAGGCTTGGGCTGGTAGGAAACTGATTGTGAGACATTTCAAAGTCTTTGGGTGTCCAACATGGGCTCGCATACCTCCACAAAAATGCAAGGCATTGGAACCTCAGAGTCGGCCTTGCATATTTGTTGGATATCTTGAGGGTGTTAAGGCATATATATTGATGGATCCTAAGACACATGAGGTGTTCATTGAGAGGAGTGTTCACTTTGAGGAAAGCTCACCTAGCTTAGCCTCTCTACCTCCTCCACCTTCCTCCATTATAGATAGTGATGCTAGTTATTCAGATGATGAGACTCCTTCAACTTCGACTCGCAGGGTTACACCTCTGCAGGGTCCACTTTTAGTTGAGGAGCCTCATTCTCCACCTCCACCTAGACCTTGTTGGGCTTGATAGACACTTCAGTCCACGAGTTCTCTTGTTGGGGATCCTTCAAATGCACAGAGAACTCGATCACAACATCAGGATCTTCCACATGCATTCATTTCTATTGCTTCTGATCCATAGACATTTCAGGAAGCA